>NC_044564.1:110478678-110785001 GCF_007565055.1 Rhinopithecus roxellana
ACTTAGAGGTCAGGTATTTTCTATTAGGTATCAGCTAACAGTGGGCTGTCCAACTGGAGTTTAAACATGTTAATCCTGATGGCTGAATTGAGGTGTAATTCATGAAAACCTTGGGCTTCACTAGGTCCCCCAACATAGTAGTTGTCACAAAAAATAGATCAGATTTATTTGAAAAAAGTCAGATGAACTATGATTACTTGAAAAAATCAAGAGACTTCTTCCCAAAAAGCATAGCTTGGCAATGCATAACATTCTAATAAAGCTAATCCAACAGATTGAAAATCTGTTAAAGTGTAGTCCTTCAAAAAAAAAAAAAATTGACATTTCTTTCTTTTCTTCTCTTTCTGTTCACCAGGGAAGGTATGGTCAATTTAAAATGGACCAAGGTTTAGCCAAAAAAGAAAGCATTAGACTTTTGATTTCAGTGTAGATTCTCTGGTTTGGGAATACAAGCTTTTACCTTTTACTTTTCTTTTTATTCCCTTCATTTCGGTTACTGAAATTAATAATGGCGCCCAAATAGAAGGCAAATGAAAACCAGGCCATTCTTCTCCTCATAAATTAATCTGATATAAAAACACGTGGGCATGGTGGCTGACGCCTGTAATCCCAGCACTTTGGGAGACTGAGGCGGGCGGATCACAAGGTCAGAAGATTGAGACCATCCTGGCTAACTTGGTGAAACCCCGTCTCTACTAAAAATACAAAAAATTAGCCGGGCATGGTGGCGGGCGCCTGTAGTCCCAGCTACACGGGAGGCTGAGGCAGGAGAATGGCATGAACCTGGGAGGTGGAGCTTGCAGTGAGCTGAGACAAAAAAACAAAAAACAAACAAACAAAAAACCGTGGGCTTTCTATATTGTTTTCATGGGGGAATTCTGGGGACGGTTTGCAACTACAGCCTAAAATGAAGTTTGTAGGTAATCTGTGGATTTCAGTTCTCTCTCTACTCATGTAGACTCACAGGGGGCCACAGATAGGCTTCAGGGGTGATATGAGGACCTTATGAAAGTGCTGGAATAATGCTGTGATGTATGGGTTTTTCTAGGGAGAAAACCCATAGTTTTTTTTTATGAATTATTTTTTCCATGTTCAAAGTTTTTTTTTTTTTTATGTACTTTAAGTTCTGGGATACATGTGCAAAACGTACAGGTTTGTTACGTGTGCCATGGTGGTTTGCTGTACCTATCAACCCATCATCCAGGTTTTAAGCCCCGCTTATATTAGGTATTTGTCCTAATGCTCTCCCTCCCCTTGCCTCCCACTCCACAACAGGCCTCGGTGTGTGATGTTCCCCTCCCTGTGTCCATGTGTTCTCACTGTTCAACTCCCACTTATGAGTGAGAACATGCGGTGTTTGGGAAAACCTATAGCTTTTATGGATCATTCAAAGCCTTATGCTTTCTCAGGGCCTAGCAACCTATTCGGCTGCTTCCATTTCATGAGATTCTTTTCCATTAACTCAAATTGCTTTTGGGGATTTTCTTACTCTGTGTGTTTTCTGACAAGATTTACGCCCTGGAAAGACTGGAGGCAGACCTATTCCAACCCTAAGCACATGCTCCTCTCTTAGTTACATCCTAGGTTTGCAGAGGACCCTCTGTTCCCCACCAATGTGACTCTACTGGACAGCTAAGAAATATTGTAGTTTCCTCGACTGTGCAAATTTTCTGGGGAGAACTTGCCTGGACGTTCTGAGACCACTGGCTGGTACAAGAGCTGGCCACTCAAACAAAAACTTAGAGATGAACCAGATTTAAATTCATTTTCATCTTAAAAAGAAAACAGCACCTTTATTTCTCTCCACCTCAAAGCCATTCTCTGAAACAACCTTTTTTGTGACTAGAAACTCCCACAAATCAGTGCTGCATCTTGGTATCTGATGAGTAACTGATTTGCCAGGCTTCTGACTGTTTAGTATACATAATTTTTTACTTTGGGTTTTGTAAGAAATTAAAAGCTGATTGGTGGCAGTTCCTTAGAAAGTTAACATGGAGTTTTCCATATGACCTAGCAATTCCAAGAGAATTTAAAACAGATGTTCACGCAAAAAACTTGTACACAAATGTTCATAACATTATTATTATTATTATTAGTATTATTATTATTATTATTTTCTGAGATGGAGGTTCACGCGTTACCCAGGCTGGAGTGCAATGGTACAATCTTGGCTCACCACAACCTCTGCCTCCTGGGCTCAAGCGTTTCTCCCTGCTTCAGCCTCCCTAGTGGCTGGGATTACAGGCATGTGCCACCACGCCTGGGTAATTCTGTATTTTTAGTAGAGATTGGGGTTTTCTCCATATTGGTCAGGCTGGCCTCGAACTCCTGACCTCAGGTGATCTGCCCGCCTCAGACTCCTAAGTGCTGGGATTACAGGTGTGAACCACCGTGCCCAGCCTAACAATATTATTCATAATAGCCAAAAAGCAGAAGCAACCCAAATATCTATCAACTGATGCAACTGATGACTGGATAGCCAAATATGGTATATCCATATAATAACACATTATTCAGCCATAAAAAGGAGTGCAGTTCTGATACATGCTACAACATGGATGACCTTGAAGACACTATGTTAAGTGAAAGAAGCCAATCACAAAAGACTATACATTGTTTGATTTTCTTTATATGAAATTTCCAGAAGAAGCAAATTCATAGACAGAAAGTAGATTAGTGGTTGCCAGGTGATGCTGGGGGTCAGAATCAGTAGTGACTGCTAACAGATACGGGTTTCCTTTTGGCATGATGGAAATGTTCTGGAGTGAGATAGTGGTATGGTCTGCACAACATTGTGAATGCATTAGAAACCACTGAATTGTATGCTTTAACATGGTTATAGTGATGAATTTTGAGTTTTTTTAAAACTGTAATTTCTGAGATGGTGAACGATAAATATGATATAAGAATATTCCTCTGCTATATTCCTGTGGAATATAAAATTCTGGGTACATGCAAGTGGAATCTTCTGAATGTCCTAGGATCTCAAACTCTTCAAACACAGAATTTCCTGTGCAGTCTACAACCATAAAGCTATGGGTTGCAGGTTTCCCAGACCCCTTGCCAGTAACATTCCATGCCCACTGGGAATCTGCAGCCTACAGTTTGGAGCCCTAGCTCTGGGAAAGACTACGTCAGTAAGCTGATTGTTTCCCCCTGGACATAGGTGTGTGTTGTGTGCCCATATGGTGCTGTTGTTTGGGTTTAAAATACATTTAAAAAATGTGAAACAATTGTGCAATTCATTTTCATCCCTATGAATCCATCCAGCACAATTTCATCTTCTCAGTCACAATGCCAAGCACCCATCATTCACTAAATAGGCAAATAACCAGGACAACTGCTGAAACCATGGAATCCTCTTATTTTACTGGTTAGAGGTGAGCTGCCAAAGGTACTGGGTTTTCACATACAGTAACAGCCAACTTGTTTGTGGTCAGACTTCCAGTGATGTCAACCTTCAGAAACTTCAATGTCTGTGAACTCAGGGGGAAGTTGGGAAGAAGCAGGAAGCCCAGAGCCTCCTGGAAACACTGGCCAAAAAGCCCATGCATCCCCTCCTGGAAACCTAGCAAATCTGACAATCTGACACATATGAAAATACTGGCTTTCCTGGCTTCCCCAAGTAACCTTCAGCTTTGCCCTGGAGGTTCCATCAGCGAGCAGGAGGTGAAGAGCAGAAGCCTCAGAAAGCAGGTTAGAAGAGGAAGAGGGTGCTGGGTTGGCAAGAAGTGACAGCCCCATATTGTACGGGAACATATTTTGTATCATGTGCACAAGATAAAGAACAGCTAAGCTGTTTTTAAAAGTATAGCCGGGGACATGGGGGGTAAAAGGCCCCAAACGCTACAATTGCCCCGGATAGCTCCACTGATAGAGCAGAGAGCAGTAAAAAAAACCATCAGTCAGAAGAGCATAATATCCTATAAAAGGCCAAGCCAAGCCCTACACATATTGATAGCTCTTAATGATATCACTGCACCATACCAAGGTACAAAAGGGGCTGATGTTTATAATCGTGACCATGACTCATCAAGAAAGGTTTAAACACTCTCCAGTATACTCTGTTTACTAAGGCAGGGAAGTATGTAATACATTTTAGAAAGATTTCCCTCAAAAAAAAAAAAAATATTAAAATTTTAAAGATTCAGCACTTAAAGGGTTAATCCTCGGTTATCTGAATATTCGCGTACATTCCTCATTTTACAACAATACTAGTAAATGAGGCATTAGCTTTTTTATAGTCATTAGTATCAAATTATTGGCACCATTCAGTTTTAAGGAGAGGGACAGGAGAGCAAACTATACAACATAAAAATACAGTTCTGATACAAATATATGAGATCAGTTCCTCTTAACAAGTGGTCATAAGAAATGAATGAACATTTTACACACAAGGAAATACAACTAGTAAATCATCACATGGAAAAGTGCTCAGCCTTGCTAGCAATTAATGAAATAAAACAACTCTTCAAGAACAACTATACATACCTATTAAACTAGCGAAAATAAATAAAATGGCAAAACCAATACTGGCAGAGCTATTGGTAAATAGAAATGCTTATACATTGCTGGTGGCATCATAAATTGTCAAGGGGGATTCAAGCATTCAAGAGGGGGTGGGGAGGCTAAACTAGATGACCTTTAAGGTCCTTCCAACCCAAAGATTGGATCTTTCTAGAAAGCAATCTGGCAATATAAAACAAGAGCTATAAAATACTTCATGCTCTTTGACCTTGTAATCCCTCTTTGGAGATATTCCTAAGGGAATAATCCAAAAGAAGGAGCAGTTTTTTGTTTTTTGTTGTTGTTTTTTTTTTTTTTTTTTTTTTTTTTTACAGACATTCATAGCAGCACTATTTATAAGAGTGAAAAATTAGATATAACTCAAATATCTAATAATGGGGTGAAGTGAGGTTAACCATGTTACATGGATATAAAGACATTTAAATTGGTGAGAGTAGAATCTGTGTTGATAAGAGGAGACAAGTGTTAGGCGGAGAAGTAAAACAAAAGATAATGTACACAATGATCATAGCTATGTAAAAATATGTGTGTATTCATTGAGAAAGCTAGAGAACTAATTTAGAGGGATATTTTGTGGTTAGGGGGTTCCTTTATTCCTGCAAAGTTGTTCAAGTGCATTAATAAAAATTTAAAAACACATTTCTTGAAACTATATAAAAAGAGCAAAATTTCTTCTGATCAAGATTCTATCAATAGGACATGAATTGATCAACTTTAGAAATAATTTTCCTTGATAGAACTCCCAAATAAATCTTCTTAATATTGAATCATCTTAACCTTGTAAGGATTTTTAGACAACGTAAGCTATCATTTCCTACTTTGGGTTCAATGATAAATTCTATTTATTCCAAATAATATCATATCCAAAGAGTTCACAAGTTAAATTATATTTCAGATTAAGCTGAAGGACCTTCAGTCATAGTGATATGTAACTTTCTTTTTTTAGTTCATCTACTCACATCTGAATACAAATGAATGTTAAAGACTTTATAAGATCTGTGTATTTATCAGTGTAAATGAAAAACCAGCAATAAAGAATTATTCTTTCATTAAAATGACTCTTTAACAAACAGTCAAAGCTCGGTGCAAGTTTCAATCATACAAAATCAAATGGTTGAAATTGATAGTAAAGAATCCCATATCGTATTAACCCCTGTGGTTATTAACAGATACACACAGGTACTTCTGAAAAGGAATCCCGTTTTCCTATCTTTCTTTTCCTAGACTTATCAAATCCTGTCTCAACTACATAGAGTAATAGAAAAACTCTAATGCTTAGGAGACATAAAATAACTTTTCCCTTAAAAGTCAAGCCAGAAATTGGCTTCAACTAACCATGGAGACCTGGGCGAACAGAGCACACATTTGTATGTTGTGCTAGAGTGAGCACACAAAGCCCGAAGAAAGAAGACGGACAGAAGGCACCATGCCATCTTCCAGGTGACAAGGGGAGAATTTCACAGTTCGGTCATCAATAGTCTTTTCATCATTTTCTCTCTCTCCAGTTCCTGCCGGAGTGTCTCCGCACTAAAAAAAATATATATAACAAAATAGTGAGACAATCCCTCAAAAACCGCAGAAGCAGACAGCTTAAGTATCATCTCCCAGGTTCTTTCCTGATCTCAGTATTGGACTTTCTTTTTTAGGCTCCTTGAGGACTCCCTAAATTTGCTAGCATTACAGTGATCTGAAATTGGCTACGTATTCGTTTCCCAGTCCCACTAGGCTGAGAGTTCCTAACTGACTATATGTCATTCATCTCTAAACCTCCAGAGCCTTGCACAGTATCTGGTGCATGGCAGCCACTCGGTAGTCTTTTTTTTTTTTTTTTTTTTTGAGATGGAGTCTCACTCTGTCGCCCAGGCTGGAGTGCAGTGGCACAATCTTGGCTCACCACAACCTCCACCTCCCAGGTTCAAGCGGTTCTTCTGTCTCAGCCTCCAGCATAGCTGGGATTACAGGCACATGCCACCATGCCAAGCTAATTTTTTGTATTTTAGTAGAGACAGAGTTTCACCATATTGCCCAGGCTGGTCTCAAACTCCTGAGCTCAGGCAATCCACCTGCCTCGGCCTCCCAAAGTGCTAGGATTATAGGCATGAGCCACCACAGCTGGCCCTCAGTAAAGTCTTTCGAATGAAGATGTCCAGGGGTTAGATTTATTTAAATCATGCTTTAAGTTGGTTTCATATGCATTTTCTCCCAGGCTTTCATTTGATGAATATCTGAGGGAATGTTGTAACAAATAATTAATTATATTTTAATGAATAAAATTGAATGAAATAAAATTGGCTGTTTTAAGAAGCTGCCTCTGACTTTTGGACCTCAGGTCCAGTTTCATATCTATGTAACCTGCCTCCACTGTTTAAACACACACACACACACACACACACACACACACACACAGAGTAAATATACATCTTTTCATTGTTTTTAGTTAGAGATGGGGCCTTGCTATGTTGCCCAGGCTGGACTTGAACTCCTGAACTCCTGGCCTCAACTGACCTTCCCACCTCTGCCTCCTGAGTAGCTGGGATGACAGGCATGAGCCACAATGCCCAGCAAAATACACATCTTTAAAGGCACTAACCAAGTTTAATAATTTCATTCAGGGTAGAAAACAAAGTTTCTACTGTAGCCAACAAGGCCCTACGCAGTGTGGCCTTAACCCACAACTTCATAGGCCTCCTCTATTGTCATTCACTCTGCTCTGGCCATGCTGGCCCCTTAAACTTCCTTAACCATGTCAGGCACATGCTTCCGCAGGAGCCTTAGCACTGGCTGGTTCCTCTCTGCGCAGTACTCCTCCCAGGTATCTGCAGCTTTGTCTGCAACCCCTTTCAGGGCTCTGCTTAAATGCCACCTCACTGAGGCCATCCCACAATACCTTATTACCTTTCACAGTTTCATGTTCCTCCCTATCCCTTGTCAATATCTCACACACACACACACACACACACACACACACACATACACTCATTTGTTGTCTATCTCCTCTAACAGCCTACCCTTTGTAAACATTTCTTTCTTTTTCTTTTCTTTCTTACTTTTTTTTTTTTAGCCAAAGTCTCACTCTGTTGCCCAGGCTGGAGTATATTGGTGCAATCTCAGCTCATTGCAACCTCCACCTCCCGGGTTCAAGCAATTCTCCTGCCTCAGCCTCCCAAGTAGCTGGAATTACAGGTGTGCGCCACCACACCTGGCTAATTTTAGTAGAGATGGGGTTTCACCTTGTTGGACAGGCTGGTCTTAAACTCCTGGCCTCAAGAGATCCTCCCTTTTGCTGGGATTACAGGTGTGAGCCACCACGCCTGGCCTCTTTACAGACATTTCAATAAATACAGAATAAATGAAAGAATGTAGGAAAAGGCTGTAGGTGTCACAAACACAATGAACCTAGAGTCTCCCTGGTTTCCCCGTCACCAGAATTACCTGTTGGTACCTGCTGACCTGACCTACCTGGCTGCCAGAGAAACAGGTTTCCGGGTGGTATAAATGGTCTGCACTGTGGAGACGGTCTCTGTCAAAGGCCTCAGGGTCGCTGCTGGGATCAGCGGGGAAGACGGGCCAGGACAACACTGTAATTTACTGTCTCTGAAGTCTGCCTGGAGAAGAAACAGGGAAGAGGAGATCAATCTCAATTTGGGTTCTATTTTCACACTGTCAGTTGCTCCCTAAGCCTTACTCTACGGTTTCTGTTCTATTTCACTACCAGCTATAATCAATTGTCATTTTAAGTGATTTTACTTTGTGCCAGACACCATGCTAAGTACTTGACACATATTAACTCTCGGGTGATCATATTTCCTCATATCTTAGGCACCATCAATTGTAAGATGCACCATTTTTGCATTTGCCCCACAGAAAGAAACATGTTGCCATTTAAATTTTGTCATGCCCACTATCAAACTTTGTCATGCCCAGTAGTAAACATTCTGATATCAGGAAATGTTAAAAGGTGAAAAAAATGTGTATTTTAAAACTGATTTTATGGGGAAAAGCAAGGCTCAGAGCGGTTAAGTAATCTGCCCAAGGTCACACAGTGAGTGTTAAGAACAGTATTCAGAACAAGGGCTAGCTGACACCATAACTGGTGTTTCTCATTACTGTAGCAATGGTTCCCAAAGTATGGGCCCCAGACTAGTGGCATCAGCATTATCTTAAAACTTGGTAAAAACACAAATTCTCAGGCCTCATCCAAGACCACTGGGACCGAAGAATGCCTGGGGATGAAGTCCAACAATATGTGTTTCAATAAGACCTCCAGATGATTCTTTTGGAGGAATTACAATAAAGTTTCAGAACTACTGGTGTAGAGTATACTGTCTCATTTGGAGAGGATAACATATTCTTGTCATTTTCATTATATAGCAAACTATGCTCATTACTTTTATATAGAAAGCTTAGAAGATATATAAAAGTAGATCAGGCTGGGCGCGGTGGCTCACACCTGTAATCCCAACACTTTGGGAGGCTGAGGTGGGTGGATCACCTGAGGTCAGGAGTTCAAAACCACCCTGGCCAACATGACAAAACCCCGTCTCTACTAAAAATACAAGAAAATCAGCCAGGCATGGTGGCACGTGCCTGTAATCCCAGCTACGTAGGAGGCTGAGGCAGGAGAATCGCTTGAACCTGCGGGTGGAGGTTGCAGTGAGCCGAGGTTGTGCCACTACACTCCAGCCTGGGCAACAGATCAAGACTCCGTCTCAAAAAAGAAAAAAAAGGTAGATCAATGAAGAAATTCCATAATTCTTTACTGTTGTCATCAGCATATTTCCTCCTAGGTGCTCTCTCTCTTTCTATCTTTCTCTCTTTCTCTCTCTCTTTCTTTCTTTCAACAGAATCTCACTCTGTTGCCCAGGCTGGAGTGCAGTGGCACAATGACAGCTCACCTCACCCTCAACCTCCTGGGCTCAGGTGATCCTTCTGCCTAAGCTTCTCAAGTAGGTTTCACTACAGGTGCGTGCCATGCCTGGATAATTTTTTAATCTTTTGTGGAAACAGTGTCTCACTATGTTGCCCAGGCTGGTCTCAAACTCCTGGTCTCAAGTGATCCTCCCACTCTGGCCTCCCAAAGTGCTGGGATTACAGGTATGAGCCACCATGTTTGGCCATCATAGTATTTTTTCAATGCGTAGTTTTTGTTTGTTTTATATTTTTGATAATACCAACTATATATTTTATAACTAGATTTCTCATGCTAGTTCTTGGCCCTGAACTTGGAGAAATTTATTACATGACTTTCTAAAGAAGACGCTCTGATCATCAAATGAGTAGTATCTTTTTTTTTTTTTTGAGTTGGAGTTTTGCTCTGTTGCCCAGGTTGGAGGCCACAATCTCGGCTCACTGCAGCCTCTGCCTCCCAGGTTCAAACAATTCTCCTGCCTCAGCCTCCTGAGTAGATGGGGTTGATTACAGGTGCCTGCCACTGCACCCAGATGATTTTTGTATTTTTTTTTAGTAGAGACAAGGCTTCACCATGTTGGCCAGGCTGGTCTCGAACTCCTGATCTCAGGTAATGCACCCGCCTTGGCCTTCCAAAGTGTTGGGATTACAGGTGTGAGCCACTGCACTCGGCCTTTGATGCAAATCTTTCTGAAAAAAGAAGCACATTTGCACTGATGGTGCAAAGGCAATAGTGAGTAAATGGGGCAGGGCCTTGGCATGAATTGAGGTAGTGGCACCAAACTGTACTAGTAGTCATTGTGTTCTTCATTTCCATATACTTCAAGAAAAAAAAAAAAAAAAGCCAGCTTCACTAAAGAATGACCTTGAAGAAGCAGTAAAAATTACTTATATTATTAAATCTCAACCCTAAGTATCTTGTCTTTTTTATATTTGTTGAATAAGGAAATGAATGAGTGAATGAATGAACAAGCTTTCACTGGAACAAAGCAGGTAACAGAAGGACAGAGCCAGGTTAGAAAGAAGCATGTGGAACAGAAATCTGGCCAGAGTCAGGCAGGGGTCCCCACCCTAGATGGACCAACGTACTCGGCTCAGTATCAGCAGAGACCCAGTTAATAGGCCTGAATACCAAGTAGAAACTGGTTTCAGGATCAAGCAAGAGCCCAGCTGTTGAAACCCAGCTTCATCAATGCTAGATCAACGGCCAGACCAACTTTGTGCAGAGCTTCCCAGCGCTGCTAAACAACCCCTGTCACTGTGATAGATCTGGAGGCCTGTGGAGAGGCCAAACCTGCAGCAATTTCAAGTGTCATGATCATGGCAGGAAGGAGATGAGAACACTACACACAGGAGTGAGAAAACTGAGAAGATGAAGCCCATGAGCCTGGCTTCTATTACCACCCAGCTGTCACTGCCTCCCTAGTCATTGTTTCCAGTCTAGTCCACTCTCTTGAGTTACAGACTTGGATTTCCAACTGCCCATTCATTGTGTCCACCCGGATGTTTCAAAGGCATTTCTAATCCATCATGGCCAAAGGCAAACTCATCTCTCCCAACCAAGTCTTTTTCCAAGTTTCCTTATCTCAGTGAATGGACCCACTGTCCATCCACATTCGGCAAATCAGAAATCTGGGAACCATTTCTGACCCTCTCTCTGCCTCATCTAATCCTGTATTTTACCAGCCTCCTAAATATCTTCCCCATCTGTGCACTTCTCTCCACCTCCACCAACAAAACCACTCTGGGTCAAGCTCCCAGCTCTCTCTCCCTTAAGTCACTCTTCTGCATTTCCAGGCTACTGTTCTGAGTCCACTCTGCCTGGATGCCACTGTCCTCCCACTGTGATCACAGGGATCCCTTCCAAGTGCATCTGCCCTGTCACTGCCCTGCTCAAAGTCCCTCAAAGATTTCCTGTTGCTTCTAGGATGGAGATCAGAATCCCTACTGTGGCCTACAAGGCCAACATGGTTGTGCCCCTCCAGTTTTGTCACCACCTACATCTCCTTCCTCCTCTCTCACCCAGCTCCACTTGCTTTCCATATCCCAGTCCCACTGGCCTGCTTTTCAGTCCCTTGAATGTGTGATGATCCCGCCCACTCTGGGGGTCTGGCTCATGCTGTTCCCTCTGCCTGCTCCAGCTGTCTTCAAGCCACTCTTGCTCAGTTCTTCAAAGTTCCAGCGTGGTTTCTGCCATTGGCTTCCTGCTCCATTTTGGCCCCCAGCTTTCAGGAAGGGCTTCCCTGAGTGTCTCACAGCACTGCCAAGGCTGGGCAGAAGGCCAGAGTGCCCCACTACAGCCAACCGAGGGAGGTGGAGCTGGAGCTTCCAGCTGGGGAGCTGTGTCCAGCAAGACTGCAGGGAGCCAGGATGAGTGTCAGGGAAATAGCATCTAACATCCTGGCAGAGCCCCGTGTCTCTGCCCTCTCATTCTTAAAAGGCAGATGCCGGAAGCAGCTCATGACCCTAGAAATGGACTGTTCTAGGAACCTGTTTTTCCCTCTGCCTGCCCTGCTGGATACCTTCCCACCTCTGCTCATCCTCTGAAACTTGAATCAGCCACTGCTCTCTCCCTCCCTATGTGGTTGAAGCCATGTGGGGTAGTGGCCATTATCCATCTCATAAGACTGCACTTAGAGCTACCCTTAGCCACCCACAGCCCACCTCACAGATCCTCCAGACGGCACAAAAACCCTTTAGAAGGAGCTTCAGGGACCATGGAAATTGCAAGCTCTGGTTCCTGGGAGGAGGACAGAGTGAGAGGAAGGAGGAGTGGACCCCAGATTCCTCACTTCTGCTCCATCTAATTGCTCAATATACAGTGAACTTCTGCAGAAGCTTTCATTTAAAGAATGAGTTGAGCCCTGAAAAGAAGCATGAACATTATCAAACTCTCTCATTTTGCAGATGAGGAAACTACAGCATTTAAACATTTGGCAGAATTTAAAAAAAAATCAAGACAGGGTCTCACTCTGTTGCCCAGGCTGGAGTCCAGTGGTGCAGTCATAGATCACTGTAGCCTCAGCCTCCTGGGCTCCAGAGATCCTCCCACCTCAGCCTCCTGGGTAGCTGAGACTACAGGCGGCTAATTTATTATTATTATTATTATTATTATTATTATTATTATTATTATTTTGTAGAGAGAGGGTCTCGCTATGTTGCCCAGGCTGATCTCGAACTCCTGGTCTCAAGCAATCCTCCCACCTCAGCCTCCTAAAGTGCTGGGATTACGGACATGAGCCACTATGCCTAGCCTTGGCAGAATAAATAAGCTGCCAGTGACACCCAGAGAGGTGGTGACAAGAAGTCTGTTGTCAGGACGACTTGTTCTTGTTCGTCACACCACCCTGCCTCTCCAGCCTTGAGAAACAACAATCACGCCTGACGGGTGTGGGATGTTTTGTGGTTAGTAAAACACTTTCAGATTCTTGGTCCCTTTTGATCCTTGCCCCAACAGGATATGAGGAGGATATTCTTATTACTACTTTCACCTTAAGTAAGAAGAAGGGACAGGCACGGTGGCTCATGCCTATACTCCCAGCACGTTGGGAGGCCAAGCTAGGAGGATCACTTGAGCCCAGGAATTCAATACCAGCCTAGGCAATATAGTGAGACCTCATCTCTAAAGGCAAAAAAGAAAAAGCTGCTGGTGGTCAGGGTGGTAAAGTGACCTACCTAAGACCACACCAGTATCAAGATCCAACCCCAAAGAATTGAAAACAGGTGTTCAGACAGATACATGTACACACATATGCATAACAGCACTATTCACAATAGCCAAAAGGTGAAAACAACCCCACAACCCCCCAAAAATGAGTGGATAAACAAATTGCAGTATATACATACAATGGAATAATATTCCATCATAAAAAGAAATGAGGCTGGGCACAGTGACTCATGCCTGTAATTCCAACACTTGGGAGGCTGAGGCGGGTGGGTCACCTGATGTCAGGAGTTTGAGACCAGCCTGGCCAACATGATGAAACCCCATCTCTACTAAAAATACAAAAATTAGCCAGGCGTGGTGGCAGGCACCTGCAATCCCAGCTACTCAGGAGGCTGAGGCAGGAGAAATGCTTGAACCCAGGAGGCGGAGGTTGCAGTGAGCCAAGATCATGCCACTGCACTCTAGCCTGGGCAACAGAATGGATCTCAATCCATCTCAAAAACAAACAAACAAACAAAAAAGAAATGAAGTATTGACACATGTGTGGATGAACCTCACATACATTATGCTAAGTGAAAGAGGCCAGTCACAAAAGGTCACATATGATACAATTCCATTTATACGAAACATCCAGACTAGGTAAATCCATAGACACAGAATGCAGACTGGTGGTTGCTAGCCGGTAGGAACAAGGGGAAAATGAAGAGGAACTATTTAATGGGTGTGAGGTTTTTGGAGGATGCAATAAAAATGTACTGGAACTGACAGAAGTGGTCAGTGCACAACACTGTGAATGTACTATCACTGAATTGTCACTTTAAAATGGTTAATTTTATGTCAATGTCACATCAATAAAATAGAGGCCGACTGCAAATCCAAGTTTCTTCCCAACCTCACAGAGTTCAACGGTGATCAAAAGAAGCGGTTGACCTTGCTGTCTGGCATCCCACAGAAAAGCACACCACATGGGAACAAGGGTTTAAAATGCACATCTGTTTTCTGGATCTACTTACAGTAAACTGTGGCCCTGTGGTGAAAGTATCAGGAAACGGGTTCATTGTATCAGCCGGGAATGTTTTTATCTTCAAAAGAGAGAAAGACAAGGGGGTTACCTTCAGATTAGAAAAAGTTTTGCAATCTTTGGCAGAGCACCTTTTAAAACAGAACTGAAGGATTCAGGGGTGCCCCCGCGGAGCCTTCATTACTCGTGTAAGGGCACATACAAAGGGTCCCTCAGGAGTGTGGGCTGGTGGTTGTATCTGTGCCTGGCGTTGGACTGCAGGGCAGGGCTCAGCAGGGATGGTAGCCTGGAGTCTCGTGTTCCTAGCGCCCCCCACACTTGCCTTGCCCTGGAGCTACCTTCAGCGGTATCTGCTTGGCCTTCCAGGCCTGCCTTATAAAAAGCCACAATCAAGGTGGATAATGAGGGAGTCAGAGCTGCCTGGGGTGGCTTCTGATGACTTCTCCATAGCTGTGGGAATGGCCTAGAGGCTGCTGAGAGGTCACATCCTGGGACACGGTCTCTCACAGCAGCAGGGTACAAGGAGGCTCGGCTAATTAAGCCAGAAAATATTCCCTGTCTAATCACTTCAGTTACTGGACTCCCTGTATGCTTTGGCCGATAGAGGGAGACCTCAGGGAAACCCATGGAAGCATGGGAGAATCCTGCCCCCATGGCCTTTGGGAACAGAAGGCTGGATGCACAAAGATGCCCAGTGCCGGGAGTCCCTGTAGTACTGAGCTAGTCTGAAAGAGGCCAGATGAACAGCTGATGAGGTAGCGGTGGCAAAAAAGACTCTTGACTTCCATGTCTTTCTCTTTGGTCATTTTGTTTTTGGCCTCCTAGAGGCCTTGGGAAATGGGAGGGCTTATTTTTTCAAACCAGCCTAGGGTATGCCATCAGGCCCAGGGGCCTGATGACTCTGGCACTAGCTTTGAGTACAATTCCTGGGGCACAGAAACTGTCTGCACACCTGCTGATGAATGCATACCATACCACCCGCCAGCAGAGGGCTGCAGGCAAGACACTAAGGCCACCACTGCCCAGGGGGCAGCCAGCTTTGTGTGTCTCGAGGTCTTGCCTGTGGACACTGGGATAGCTACTCGATGCTCTTGAGTGGCTCCAATGGGAGGGTGAGGCAGGGATGAGGAAGAACACATTAGCTCAGACCCAAATCAGCCAAGCTTTTCTGAATGGGTAAAGCAGGTCTCCCCCATGTGGGGATGACAATATCCTTGCCATGTGTACTGAGACATCCAGCCCAAGCCTGCTCCCCTTCTCCCAAATTTCTTTGGTCTCTTTACACATCTCAAAATTGTCAGAATAGGCCTGAAATTGCCTTTTGACTCAGGTACGAGAAGGACTCTTGGGATGAAGTCTTGGGGTACATTCTCCTCTTGTTGCCTATTGGGTCAGCCTCATGCTCTGAGACCAATGTCCTAGTGGAAAGTAATGGACAGATAAATTCTCAGACCATCATGAAGCAGAGAGGGAAAGCGGTTTACTTATTTATTTATTTATTTATTTTGAGATAGAGTCTTACTCTGTCGCTCAGGCTGGAGTGCAGTGGAGTGATCTCAGCTCACTGCAACCTCCGCCTCCCAAGTTCAAGTGATTCTCTTGCCTCAGCCTTCTGAGTAGCTGGGATTGCAGGCATGTGCCACAATGCCCAGCTAACTTTCGTATTTTTAGTAGAGTTGGGGTTTCACATGTTGGCCAGGCTGGACTCGAACTCCTGACCTCAGGTGATCTGCCTGCCTCAGCCTCCCAAAGTGCTGGGACTACAGGTGTGAGCCATTGTGGCCTGCCAGAAAGTGGTTTATTATTGCTATTAAAGAAAGGTAAAAGTTAACAACCTCAAAGAATTATTTTATACCTGCTGTAAATAAGAAAAATATATTTCAACAATTACACCCTGTGTTGCTAAGGCTGCAAAAAGCAAAGTCACTCTCTTCTGATGGCACTATCTGTTAGCACAAACACTTTAGAAAGGTGGCAAAAGCCAAAATCACAATATTTAATCCAGCAGGGTCTAGCCTAAGAAAATAAAATTCCTGATGCAAAAAGCTATATGTGTTCTCCCGAAGAGTGACAAACTGGGAACAAAGCACACGTCCTGCAGTAAAGAATGTGTTAGGTAAATGGTAGGCCATTCACTTGATGAAATACAAACAGTCATATAATGTGGCAACAAGAACAAGATAGAAACAACATAGCAGCATTAAATGAAAAGAGAAAAACAGGAGAGAATATGGTTACTATGATTTAACTATGTAAAATTATGAATGATATGAACAGAAGGAAATATATAAAAATGACAAAAAATCATGCTAAATTGGGATGACAGGCAATTTCGTTCACATTGTTAGGTAGCATTCCCATTATATCATTAGCTTGATAAATAGCAGAAGAAGACAAGTTTAATGAAGTTTTATTTTCAATAGAAATGCAACTTAAGTGTCCATCTGGTGAGTACCAAAGCATATATTTCTCTCTGGGGAAAGCATCTATACTGATCAAAATTCTAGGAAAATAAACTCTTCTTGATTCTTGAGACCTAGAAGCGAAGGGGGCTCCACAGCTAGAGGCGAAGAGTGTTCCAGTCTGACCAGGGCCAGCTGGACTCCAAATCCTCCATCCATCTGGAGTGAGGGCACCTGTCAACAGTCTCTTCCCGAGATCTGGGGCTTCTGCACGCCCACCCAGGCTTCCACCTCGCCTGGTGGCTCCTGCCCACCTCACCTCTCCTGGCCAGGCCCCTCTCCCTGCCAGGGTACCTACCAGCCTCGTTTTGATTGGAGGGTACATGCAAACTCCAGTGGTCTCTTCCTTCATGGGGAGAGAGAGTGGAGGAGAACAGCGAGAGTGGGCACAGTGGGGGTTGCTGGCGGGCTCTGCCTGCTCACGAGGAGAGGAGAGAAGGGGAGGAGGAGGTGGCAAGAGAGGGGGAGGAGGAAGAGGAGATAGGGGAAGGGAAAGGAGAGAAAGACAGCACAGTGCAAGACAGATCTGGCAACTCCAGACTGTTCTCAAGCCAGCCTCACCCACAACCTACTTCCATCCTCTGGCCAACTGGCTTCTGGTCCCACCCTCCACCCTCTGTCTCAGCCTTCTTTTCTCCTTTCTGTCTTTCATCAGTTGTCTCCATCATCTGAGCAGATGACACACCAAGAACCCATTCCCAGGCCTGGTAGGTAGAGGCTGTCTCCTGTGCCAGCCGCACAGGACAGGTAGTGGTTTCTCGGCACTCGGTTGAGGGTTCTGAAGCATTGTCCAGGCCAAGTCAGAAAGACAGCCAGGATGAATTAGTAATATGAGCCATGGAGGAAATGAGGAGTGGCCACACACTTGAAGCATTTGCCTTCCATGCTCAGTGCCCTCCTGCACTCTGCTGAACAAGGGCACACACTGTGTGAGTGGATATCAACAGAGGGCACCAGGAAAGAAATATATCATGGGGAAAAACATATAGTTTAATTTCTTTTTCTTTCTTTCTTTCTTTCTTTCTTTCTTTCTTTCTTTCTTTCTTTCTTTCTTTCTTTCTTTCTTTCTTTCTTTCTTTCTTTCTTTCTTTTCTTTTCTTTTTTTTTTTTTTTTTTTTTGAGACTCTCTCTGTCGCCCAGGCTGGAGTGCAGTGTCATGATCTCAGCTCACTGCAACCTTTGCCTCTTGGGTTCAAGCGATTCTCCTGCCTCAGCCCCCCAAGTAGCTGGGACTACAGGCATGCACCACCATGCCCAGCTAATTTTGTGTTTTTAATGGAGATGGGATTTCACCATGTTGGCCAGGCTGGTCTCAAACTCCTGACCTCAAGTGATCCACCCGCCTCGGCCTCCCAAAGTGTTGGGATTACAGGTGTGAGCCACCATGTCATATTTTTTTAAGAGACAGGGTCTTGCTCTGTCACCCAGGCTGGAGTGCAGTCGTGTAATCATAGCTCATGGAAGCCTTAAAATCCTGGGCTCCAGTGATCCTCCTGCCTCAGCCTCCTGAGTAGCTGGGACTACAGACATGTGCCACCATGCCTAGCTAATATTTTAATTTTTCTTTTTTATAGAGGCAACGTCTCACTATGTTGCCCAGGCTGGTCTTAAACTCCCGGCCTCCAGAGAACCCCCACCTCCTCGGTCTCCCACAGTACTGGGATTACAGGCATGATCCATTGTGCCCAGCTGTAACATATAGTTTAGGATTTCATATATCTTGGCTCTTTGTTATCTGTGTTCAGAAAACAAACTGACTCTGTCTGACCCATAACAAGATGCATGGGCCCAGTCGTGGCATCTTGTTAATTACTGGGACACCCTGCTACTTAGCTGGAAAATACCAAACATTGTGAAAAAAGTGCCACATCCTTTGGGATATGCAGGGTTCTCCGCCTTATCCTTGAATAGCACCAGGCGCCCAGCAGAGGTCAAACAGCTTGTACTGGTGAGGATGAGGTTGGTGGACAGAGGATGCTTGAGGTTAGGAGAGGGAACCACGAACAGGGTTATTTTGGGTTTCAGGGAGGGACCATTTGCTCCAGAGAACAAATATACACATCTTTTAGCTCAAGAGAGTTTCCTTAAATAGTTGATATGATCCTGCTGTGAAGAATAAAATACAGCCCCTGGGTAAGTTTCATGGAAAAATGATCAAGAAAATTGCCAGCCTCTTTTCCATCTCCAAAGTGATCTAACTCTGTCCTCTTTACAATTGTGCAGTCCTGGACAATTTCCAAAGGGCTTTTTACAACTATTATCGCACAATGGTCTTCATGATGGCCTATTTTACTATTCAAATCTGGGAGATGTAGAAATTGCGTTTGCAAAGTCTAAGTCCGTGGTTCATTTTGTTGACTGTTTCTAAATCTAGTTTTTAGTCAAGTGAATCCATCTGAATCACCTGCAGTTAACTTTTACCAGACTACTTAAAACCCTCCTGCTGTTCTCTGTGGACCTCAGGATATATCCTGCAGAAAGCTGTCTCCCCGCTGCCCTCAGGAACAGTTCCCACCACTGCCCAGGGCATCCATGCTCCAACCAGAACTAGCTACGTCAGGGACCCCAGGCCACTGGGTCTTTTCTCCTCTGATGACAGCAGGCACGCAATAGGTATTTTTTGAAGAAAATAAAAGCTGGCACAAATGACCCAGAAACATGGCCACACTGCCTAGAAGCTAAAATGTGTCCTGGCCACCAGCGTCCCAACTGAAGAACATAATGAGTGCCTTAAGGCTTTGCCCAGCATTTGACTTTCATGGTAAAGAAGTGTTGATCCATCGCACAAGCCTTTCTGATCTTTCTAAATATGCATCTGAATGGATTGAAACAAAAGAACATCCTGGGGCTCCCACACTCTGGACTGTTGGTAAGTGAGAAGGAAATAAGATAACACATGGAATTGAATGCTATTTTGAAATACCACTTAATTTTTTTCTCCTGGTATTTCCTTTCTTCCTTGGGTCTTTTCTGCAAGCAAGCAGCTACATTCTTCTGTACATGCTTGGCTTTTGAGTTCAAAATCTGACTCTCGGGGAAACAGAAAGATTCTCGGCACAGATAAATGATGATGAAAATGTGTAAGGCTTCTTCATCATCCAGATAGGAGAAGAGATGGCTAGTTTGGCCACTAGGGAGAAAAGTCAGAGGGAAAGGGAGAAGGAGTAGACATTAGCAAGTACTGAGCAAAGGGGCCCTGTGCAACTTTCTCCTTACACTGAGGCCGGGAAGCAGGGATTGAAGAGCAGCAAGAACCAGTCCCGCCAACACCCTCAGGTAGAGCTGATGAGATGGTAAGCCCCAGGACAGGATGGCCCCAGAACAGAATGTTGTCCAACAGGTACAGAGTCACAGGTCCTGGCAGGACAGTGATCTCCACCCACCCAAAACAGCCACGAAAGAACCAAAGAGAGGCCTAGATGTATTAGTGAACATGACATCATAGACCAAGTAGATTTCTCTCCACCTCCCTGTGTCCTAGGGAACACAGCTAAAATCACAGAAGGGGCACCCTAATTTGATTTGAGATTCAGCTTTAGCCCTGCTGGTAAAATTAAGTTCAAAATAAAAGTAAGTTATTGCAGCAGATGGAAACTCCCTTCTAACACCCAACCTGGGGCCTGTTTCTATGGCCTACACAGCCTTCCTCTGGCCAGGGCCCTGTCCTCCCTGACACATGAACTTTTGACTAACATGTCATGGCCCAGAAGGGATCTGGGTGCTAATTGGCTCTGCTTTGCAGTTGGGTGAGTGGTTCATGAAGCATGGGGATCAGAGAGGGACGAGCCCGAGAAAGAGAGTCAAGAACATAGAAAGCATAGGTGTTGATGGTCTGTGTTACCTGGGGAGGGAAGCGAGCATGGCAGACTTGGAGTAGGGGGTGCAGGACTCTGCATTCTAGGGTCAACATCACTAACGCATCAATGTACCCTCCCCCAACTCCCCTCGTTCTATCAAAGCCAATGCCCCCAAGCACCTGCTCACATTCACACCCTAAAGAAAATAACCAACTGGAGAGCAGGTGCTGTCTTGACTCACTTGCCTCCTTCCCTTCTCACCCACGTACTCTACCTCTTGCAACCCAGGCAGAAACTCAGATCTGATTATGAACTCTGATGCAGAATCGGAAATGGAAAGACGTGAAGCTGCAAAGGTTCTAAGGCTTAAGATTGCTAAATTGAGCTACCTAATAAAAGAGCTGGGGATTAGAGCAGAAAAGGTTTGGGAAAAGGAGGGGGGAAAAGCTACAAAAGCGAAGTTGGAAAGAGTGTTTCTTTGCGGAGAGCTTGAGAATGAAAGTCCCTGGAGTCAAGCAGGAATGTAAGAGAACAGAAGAAAAGGCAGAAAGAGATCAAGATGTGTTATAGGAGGTGTTAATTTAATATTATTTAATGACTTTTTGAAAGATGCCTGTTCCAGATTGAACCTTTTTATTACTCTGGGCCCTTTGGACTGTGCTTCTTTGAAAACCACTCTACACAGAGACCAGCCACAAGTATCAAGAGTGATAAAAGTGATAAGGCTTATGCTAGTTCTTTTTTTTTTTTTAATTTGTTTTTGGAGATGGAGTTTCGCTCTTGTCGCCCAGGCTGGAGTGCAATGGCGCGATCTCGGCTCACTGCAACCTCTGCCTCCTGGGGTCAAGTGATTCTCCTGCCTCAGCCTCCCAAGTAGCTGGGATAACAGATGTGTGCCACCACGCCTGGCTAGTTTTTGTATTATTAGTAGAGATGGGGTTTCACCATGTTGGCCAGGCTGGTCTTGAATTCCTGACCTCAGGTGATCCACACGCCTTGGCATCCTGAAGTGCTGAGGTTACAGGAATAATACCACCATGCCTGGCTTTTTTTTTTTTTTTTTTAGATGGACTCCCACTTTGTTGTCCAGGCTGGAGTGCAGTGGCGCGACCTTGGCTCATTGCAACCTCCGCCTCCCACATTCAAGCAATTCTCCTGCCTCAGCCTCCTATGTAGCTGGGATTACAGGCACATACTACCACGCCCAGCTAGGGTTATGTTAGTTCTTATAGTGTCTTGGTGGAATGTTGCTGAATGAAGGCAAGATCTCCAGTTCCCTGTCAGTCTAGCACTGGGCCTAGGGATCAGGATAGTGATGGGGCCTCAAGAGTCTCAGCTAGTAGGAGACGGGGGTTAGAGATAGGCTGTAAGCTTGGCAAATGACTGCATGGAAAAAGTATTCACCAACGAGGGGTAATTCGCTGCCTGTGTGATGAGTAGCACCCGGGAAGTTCTGACATTCATGCCTGTAAAGGGCTGCTTCCTCTTCGGTGGGAAATGCTGACGGGAAGGCCCAGAGAGAGCAGCCAGAGGCAAAGGCACAAGGCTGGTGGCAAAATAACCATAGTTCATCCAGGCTGAGTCTCTTAGACCAAGGTACCTGAGCACTTCCCCTCCTCATGCTCCACTCAGCAACTCTGAGGACCAAACCTGGGCTGACAGCTTGGAGACTGTCCCAGGGCTGCACCACAGTTCAGGCTGAGACCAGGGCATCTGACCCACTTTGAGGGAGGGGACTGGCTAACAGGGAAAGAGAGAGACACATCCTGGATTGGGCCATCTGCCACTGGAATGGCAGCCCAGGGTCTAGGTTCTAGAACTCGCTTTGATACACACTTGCTATGTGACTTGGGACAAGTGTCTGCCCCTGTCTGGGCCCTGGTTTTCACATCTATATGTGAAGGACTGGATGAGATGGTCCCAACGCATTGTTCCAGCTGATAGGCTGGGGCCATTTAGTTGAGGAAACCCTGGCAAAGTCAGGCATGGGGGTTACCCTTGCCTCCCTCTACTTCTGGCTCCTTCCTCCCATGGATAAGGAAGCCCCTCTGTAGCCCTCACCCACAGCATCCAAGACATTGACTTGTGGAGGTGGGCCCGGTCCCCTGAGATAGAGATCTGTCCATCACCCTACCAACAGGTGGGAGAGCTGCTGCTTGCATTTCTGATGCTGGGGGAAGGAGATGGAGGGAATAGGACCAAAGGGAGAAGCAGGAGTCCCCTCTTCCCCTCTAGGACCCTTTGGCACTCATGGAAACAGGATTCTGAAACAAAGGAAGGTCAAGGCCCATGGTACCAAGGAAAGCCCAAAATGGAGGAAGCTCTTGCCAAAAAGCCAGAGAAGGCCTGAGTACATGCACTCATGCCTCAAAGGATGCTTTGTCCTGAGGACACACATTCACTGCACACTTCAGCTGTGAAATGTTGGCTGTGTCTCAGTGCAGTACAAGGACCTCAGCTGTCCCATGCCTGGGCAGTGAAACAGGCCTATACCCATTTCATAGCTAAGTTGGAGGTTCCCTGAGATGTGAGCAGCATGTCTTGGGGAGAGAGAATGAGCTTCCTGTTACTGAAGGGGTGCAAGCAGAGGCTGGACAGTCATTTGGCAGGTATCATCCCTCAGATCATGGCATTTCCGATTCTCTGCCAGATGCTGCTTCCTTTCTAATTTCAGCTTATTTGGTTCAAACAAAGAAAAGACCATTTAAATGTATCAGTAATTAAATCTACAAGCTGGACCTGCAACACAATGATCCCTAAGGGAATCTCATCACTCTTGTCAAAGCCACCATGTATTCTTTTGGAAACTGACCCTAATTCTCAGACCCAACAGGCCCTTTACTTGTCCCCTGAAAAGCTTTTGTCACCTGCAGGAGTCCCAAAAGGGCTGCCATCCCTAAGGTGAGACCTGTATGCAGAGGATAGAAGATGGCAGGAGGTGCGAGGGGCCTGGAAAGCTGGAGTGTGGCCTTGAGCCAGTGCTTCAGACCAGATGGATCATCAGAAGCAACAGCAAGAGATTCCCTATGGGTGGGCATGCAGGGCGCAGTTCAGGAAGCCAAGAAGCCAAGACCAAAACACAAAGGAGCCCTATAACTCTCAAAGTGCAGTAGACAGGCACGGGCAGGACCCCCACAACTACCTTCAGAGCAAAGGGAGCACCCTTTCCTCCCTCAAGGGCTCTAGAGGTGGAGGGACCCACAGTGCCTGCCCCCTGGATGAAAGCTGATCCCTGAGCCTCCAGGACAAGAGGAAGAGGCTCCTCAACAGCAATGCCCACCTCTGTCCATCCGTCCCTCTGCCAAGATGTTTCTATGGTCTGTGGCTTTTCTGGTTTTAGCAAAATAGGAAGTTTACCAGAGGAGTGGCTTCTGTGAAATCCATCAGAAGATCACCCGGCTCCAGGGTAAAGGCACCTCCTCGGTCAGAGGGGCTCTAGGGAGATAGACAAAAACACCCCCGGTTAGAGACAGCACTGCATCAATGATGAAGTTCACCAGAAAAGACAGACAGAGGTTCCCAGCCTCTCCTCTACACTGATCTCATTAGCGTGACAATCCCCTTGTATTTCCCTGGCCAAGCAGTATATCCAATGCTGAGACTGCACCCCAATTTTTTCATTGGTAGAAGTAGACATGATGTGGGGAGCTGTCCCTTTCAGAGCTGCAGGCAACTTTTCTTAAGTGCTCTTAGTGCTGTTTGACTGGTCTTTTGGAGGAAAAACACTTGAAAGAGTCCTCTGAATATACAAAGAGAGAGCAAAGACTTTGTCCTAGATTAAGAGGATCAAATCCAGGGTCCTCCAGGAGCTAAATTGATCTGCACATTAAGAGCAATGGTCTTCATGGCAGATGATGGCACGTGGAATATTATGTTGCTTGTTTTTGGAAAACATTTTGTTCTCCTGCTCTGGGGTCTTAGCTGCATGGATGGCCTCGAGGTCTTTTAAGGTAGAAAAAATAAGTCCCATCAACGTGGTGCAAGCAAGGCCCCGAAGAGAGAGATGGCCAGGAGAGGGAGCCCTGTGGCCTTTGGTAGGATGCCACTTGCATCCCCTCCACACCACCCCAACTCCCTTCTGTTTTGTAAATGTTTCTTTCAGCCTGGTTTTAACCACAGTGTGGGATATGTGATAGGAGCCTGTGTCCACACCTGAGACAAAGTTGTACAGGGGGCTCCACACAGTGGAGGATAATCCAGGCTGAGATGCCAAGAGGTGATCTATAGAGAAGCAGAGAACCTCGGGCTTGGCCAGTCGCTTGCTGAGTGCTCCAGCCAGGTTTCTGTGCAGAACACCTAAGCAGAGATATTTCCAGAGACACCTAGGGAAGGGACCAGGTGAAAGACTGGCCTTGGTAATGCAGGAGGTGGCCCTGGACCATTATTCTTTAGCTGTCACCAGGAATTGTGATCCCTGAACCTGCAAAAGCCTCAGGCATCCAGTTTGCATGAGCACTTTAACCTCCACCGGACCTGACGCCAGCGAGGGCAAGAGAGCAGATCTTATTCCCGTTTTTAAGAGGAAGAAACTGAGGCCTGAAGAAATAAAAGTTTTGGAAGTGAGTGCTGTGGCTTATGAATGGAAGAGCTGAGAACAGCGTCTGAAGCTCCGGTCTTGCCTTCAGGGCACCTGCCTCATGCACACACCTTTTCTCCAGGTAGTTGCACAGACCACTGCAACCTCTGACTTGTATCCACTTGGATAGCAATAGGTTCAACTGTATTTGGACCAGTTGCCACAGAGTGATTGTAGCTAGAGGTCTCTCAAAGAAAACCAGGAAAAATATCTTGTGTAAAGCCTTTGTCATAGCCCGTTCACATCTCAGGCAATTTCCTGAAATTTCAAACCAGCAAATGGAATACTATTTTCTATTTTCAAACTACGAATACCAGCTATATGACATAAGGAAAGGGATGGGGATACTTCTGTTTTTGCTCCTCCAAACTGTTCACTATGGTTGGGGGGAATCATTTCTCTCTATCTTCACAGTGGACTAATCGCTTATTATAGAGATGAGATTCTAAATGAAAATTGCCCTCAAAAATCTCTTACATTGCAATTAAAGTACAATGAACCTGATTTTATATTTCACTTATTCTCTCGCAAACAGTTGGTTTGTATTTTGGGGTCAAGTTATATAAAAACATGTTCTGGTTGTTGCTGTTGTTTTATGAGTACACACAACTGATTATGCAAAATTTAAATTTGATTATGCAAAAATGAAATACATGCACCAGATGCTACTCAGTAAATTGATACTGAACTCCCAGCAAGTGTGGCTGCTTGCCAGGGCTTTCCACCCCACACTACCTTGGCCCCGGGGGACAGCTGGCCTTTGCCTTCTGACTTGTGAGGCGAGCTGACATTCTGGACCTTGGGAGACGGCAGTGGCACGGAGACTTGTGTGGCGGCAGTTGTGGTGTTTGTGGTTGTAGCTGTGGTCACTCCCACTGCCTCGGCCAGGTCTGGAGGGAGGTCGTCTTCATCACTGCGGTTACTAAAAGCACATGAAGCTCTGCTCATTACAATAATAAACAGGCTGTGAGGAGTGGACAGAGGATGGGCAGGGGTGGGAAGACCAGGGATGGGGACCGGGGGTTCCCAAACAGATGTCCACCAGATGTCCAGCTTGCAGGATCCAATACTCTTTTTTGCCAAAACAAATTTGGGCTGAATTTTCTGTCATTTGCCAGGGTATTGTTTTGTTTTGTTTTGGTGGTAAAATATACACAATATGATATTTATCATTTTAACTGCTTATAAATATAAAATTCAGTGGCATTAAATGCATTCAAAATATTGTGCAACCATCGCCACTATCCGTCCCCAAAACTTTTTCATCAGTGACAACAGAAACTCTGTATTGATATTGAACAATAACTCCCCAAGCCCCTCCCTGCAGCCTCTGGTAACATCAATGCCACTTTCTGTCCCAATGAATTTGCCTGTTCTAGGAACCTCACGTAAGTGGAATCACACACTCTGTGTTCCTCTGTGTCTGGCTGATTTCAGTCACCATAATATTTTTAAGGTTCATCCACATTGTAGCATATATCAAAATTTCGTTTCTTTTTATGATACAAAAATTCCATTATACGGATATACCACATTCTGTTTATCCATTCATCTGTTGATGGACACTTGGCTTGTTTCCACTCTTTTGGCTATTCTAAATAATGCTGCCATGAACACGGGTGTACAAACATCTGTTTCACTCTCTGCTTTAAGGGTGGTGAAGGGGACTCCAGGCCACTGTCCCTAAGGATCTGCTGTGTACAGCTTCTGGAGCCACCCTTGCATAGGGGTTGTAATTTAGAATGATGGCTGAGCTCAAGAATGTAGATACGAGACCCATGACAGACAGGCACCAATGCAGGCTGTGCAGAGTCACTGGTAAGGCCTCAGCCCAGCACGGAGGCATGTGGAAACACGAGGCCAGGGGACACAGCTGCAGTGCAGATGGGGTTGACTGAGGGGTTCCTGAGAGGTTTTAGATTATTCTGCGTATGGAGAAGCCTCAAGGGAAGGACTTAGGATTCATTACTAAAAAGGGGAAAAGGTGAGAATTGAGTAAGTATGTGGAAAAATTAATAATACACCAAGTATTTGGATCCACATAGATGACATAGGTCAGAAGGGTTATGCGTTCATTCACCCACTTAATTTTCACGCCGACCCTGTCTATTACTATCTCCATTTTCAGAGAATCAGATGATATTTAGCAGCTGATTGTGAAATTATTTGTTCAAGGTTGCATAGCTGGTTAAGTGGAGGAGCGGGGTTAAAATTTCTTTTTACCTCATTTAAAAAATTATCACCTCAAGAGCATAGTTATTAGTATTTAGTTTTATATAAAAGGTCATTTAAGGCCAGGCGTGGTGACTCACGCCTGTAATCCCAGCACTTTGGGAGGCCCAGGTGGGTGGATCATGAGGTCAGGAGATCGAGACCATCCTGGCTAACATGATAAAACCCCGTCTCCACTAAAAATACAAAAAATTAGCCAGGTGTGGTGGTGGGTGCCTGTAGTCCCAGCTACTGGAGAGGCTGAGGCAGGAGAATGGTGTGAACCCAGGAGGCGGAGCTTGCAGGGAGCTGAGATCGTGCCACTGCACTCCAGCCTGGGCGGCAGAGTGAGACTCTGTCTCAAAAAAAAAAAAAAAAAAGTCATTTAAAATAAAAACAACAGCTCATTTTTCACAGAAGAGAGTCAACTGATGCTGTCTAAAATCAAAAAAGACTCCAAATTCATAATGGTTTTTATCTTTTGTCTTAGTTTAGATCTTATGGCCAAGAAGCATACCTAAAATTCAGCAAGTCTTCCAGTTTTACCTGTTTCTAAGGTAAACTCATGATAAAGTCACAGAACAACACTTTAATAAGTACAATTTTACATACAGAATGATTTTTTGAAGTTGTTTCTTTCTAATTTAACAATATATAAGCATAGAAACTCGTCTAATGTAACAGTCATCAACTATGAACCCTGGTTATTTTTGATTCTGGGAAATTGGCTACTTTTCTATCTTGCCTATTTACTTTTTTTCCCTTTCTTTCTTTTTTTTAAATTAACTTATACTTTATTATTTAATTAAAAAATTTAAAATACGAAATGCTTCACAAATTTGCATGTCCACCTTGCGCAGCGGGGCTATATTAATCTCCGTATGGGTCCAATTTTAGTATATGTGCTGCCAAAGTGAGCGCTATTGAATTTTTTTTAGACTTTTACGCTATGTTTAAATAAACAGTGAAGTTATATTTCTGGAAAAAAATAAAATAGCTCATCATTTTGTAAACATCCTAGCTGGTATGCATAAAAAATGACACTTTTGGCTGGGCACAGTGGCTCGTGCCTGTAATCCCAGCACTCTGGGGGGTCAAGGCGGCCAATTGCTTGAGCACAGGAGTCTGAGACCAGCCTGGGAAACATGGTCTGGTCTTGTCTCTACAAAAAATACAAAAATTAGCCAGACGCGGTGGCACGCACCGGTAGTCTCAGCTTCTCAAAAGGCTGAGGTGGGAGGATCACCTGAGCTGAATCACCTGAGGCTGCAGTAGGCTGTGATCAACCACTGCACTCCAGCTTGGGCAACAGCTGGAGGCCTTGTCTCCCAAAAAAAAAAAAAAAAAAAAAGATCTTTTCGCCTGCCTCAGACTGCTGCAGAGCCCCTCTACTTCTCCCTTCTCACTGCATGCACCGGCCACAGTTTCCCTCCTTGTCATATTTCCAGGAAATAATGTGGCTGAGATTTTTGTTTGTACCTTTAAAAGCAGTGGTTCGAAGACTTGTTCACAGCACCTGAATGTTACAATGCTTTTGATGGAGCCACCTAAAATCCGACTACACCTTATTCCAGCCTAGGAACTGGAAATATTACAACAGCCAAAAGGGTGATGTGCGCACACTAATCTGTATCTCAAAAATGATGATGCAAAAAATATTTTCCAGAAAATCAGAAATCTGAGTTTTCCCATTTATATTCCTTGATCACGTGCCAACTTTATCAATATCAAAGAGTTAAAGAGATGGGCAAAGGTTGGACATGGTGGCTCATGCCTGTAATCCCAGCACTTTGGGAGGCTGAAGCGGGCGGATCACCTGAGGTCAGGAGTTCGAGACCAACCTGGCCAACATGGTGAAACCCCATCTCTACTGAAAATACAAAAATTAGCTGGGCACGGTGGTGCACACCTATAATCCCAGCTACTCAGGAGGCTGAGGCAGGAGAATCACGTGAACCTAGGGGGCGGAGGTTGCAGTGAGTTGAGACTGCGCCATTGCACTCCAGCCTGGGTGACAGAGTGAGACTCCACCTCAAAAAAATTTAAAAAATATATTAAAAAAAAGATGGGTAAATGAGTGGTAATCAGTGTCAAGGATTCGATAACTCTTTATGGGACAATAACATGGGGAAAATTTCATCCATGAATGTTGCTATTTTCTACCAATGGGGAAAATGCCGCCATTCTTTGATTTTCAAAGCAGAATACTTTGGGACAGCTTAAGAAATACACATGTAAAGTTCAAGGTTTGAAAAAGAGTGTCCTTAAAAGAGGCAGTTTGATTAGCTGGGCACGGTGGCATGCACTTGTAGCTACTTGGGCTACTTGGGAGGCTGAGGCTGGAGAATCTCTTGAACCCAGGAGGCGGAGGTTGCAGTGAGCTGAGATTGTGCCACTGCACTCCAGCCTGGGCAACAGAGTGAGACTCTGTATCAAAAAAAAAAAAAAAAAGAGTGACTTTGGTGAGTTAGTGAAATTTTCTTTCCTTCTAGGTTATATATCAGACAGTCATTGTTTCAAATGTGATTATATCTCTCAAATGAGTGATAATAACATTTTGAGTTTCAAAATGTAAAAGGAGTGGCAAGTTCTGCCAGCTTTATCCTCGAGGGAAGCAAACTGTTATGGCTTAATTGTCCGCCAGGGATCATTAGGACTGTTAATTATTTGAACTTTACTTGTTTTGGCTTTCCTGGGAAATGCAGCTGACCAGAAGTTTCTATGAAGGATAATGAGGTGGGAAATGTCTCCCTTAATATCTCCCATACATGTATCTTTTCCTTTTCACAGCTACAAATGGCAGACCTGAGACAGCTGTTAGAGAATTGCATCCAGAATCCCGTTTTCTGTCCTACATTTTGCACTCTGGGTACTCCCTAAACTCCAACTTTCCTCAGAAGCTTCCAGGTCCTAGAGAAGAAAGAAAGGGCACCTCATCCTATGGCCAGGGCATTGGGGCTTTACCCACATTCTCTCATGTTAAGCCCCACAAAACTCCTCAGAGGCAGGTATTATCTCAACCATTTTACAGAGGAAGGAAAAGAGGATCACAGAGTCATTTTTCCAAGAGCTTACAGCTGTAAACTAGCCAGGGGCCTGACAGAAGCCTTTCCAACCCCAAAGTCCCCATGTTTTCCATTTGTCCAGAGATCCCCCTGCAGTTACTCTCTGACCAATGACACATCTAGGCACGGTACCCACGCCATAGCTAAGGTCAAGAAATGGGAACTACAAGCTGGGCGCGGTGGCTCACGCCTGTAATCCTAGCACTTTGGGAGGCCGAGGCGGGTGGATCACTTGAGGTCAGGAGTTCAAAACCAGCGTGGCCAACATGGTGAAACCTCGTCTCTACTAAAAATACAAAAAAATTAGCTGGGCGTGGTGGCAGGTGCCTGTAATCCCAGATACTTGGGAGGCTGAGGCAGGAGAATTGCTTGAGCTCTGGAGGTGAAGGTTGCAGTGAGCCAAGATTGTGCCACTGCACTCCAGCCTGGGTGACAGAGTGACAGAGCAAGACTCTGTCTCAAAAAATAAAAAAGAAAAAAGAAAGAAAAGAAAAAAGGAAAAAGAAATGTGAACTACCATTGTGATAATTACTACAATTATTACTAGTACTCACCACCCTGACTACGGAAGTTATCTTTCTGCTTTGGATTATAATTATTTGTGACTCTTGTCTTTCCCTCCAGTAAACTGTGACTCTTTGGATGGGAATTGTCAAAGTCACTTTACTATTCCCCAACGATGCCTAGAACAGTCAGGTGCACATGGACTCTGGTGATTCTGGGACACTTTGGGAAATGGCGCCTCCTACAGGTGTCAAAGCTCAGTGATCAGCTTTGGCTCTGTTGACAGACAGGGCTGCCTTTTCATGGATATGCCGTGGAAAGCAGCTTCTGATGTGGCTTGCAATGATCCCCAACCTACTATTCACGCCCCTGTGTAATCCCTCCCCTTGAGTGTGGGCTGGACACAGGGATTTGCTTCTAATGAACAGAATATGGCAAAAGTGATGGGGGCTGAGCACAGTGGCTCACACCTGCACTTCGGGAGGTTGAGGCAGGCGGATTACTTGAAGTCAGGAGTTCTAGACCAGCCTGGCCAACATTGTGAAACCCCGTCTCTACTAAAAATACAAAAATCAGCCAGGTGTGGTGGCTCACACCTGTAATCCCAACTACTTGGGAGGCAGAGGCAGGAGAATTGCTTGAACCTGGGAGGTGGATTGCAGTGAGCCAGCATCACACCACCGCACTCCAGCCTGGGTGACAGAGCAAGACTTTGTCTCAAAAAAAAAAGAAAAAAGTGATGGGATGTCAGTTCTGTGCATAGGTTACAAAAGACTGTGCCTTTGCCTTGCTGGCACTCTCTCTGGCTCTTCTTGTGTGCTTTCTCTAAGGGAGAAAGCTGGAGAGTGCTTTCTCAGTGAATACAGGCTGAGGGCAACCTCTGTCCAACAGTCCTTGAGGACCTGATCCCTGTCAGCAACCGTAAGAATGGGCCTGCAGATGAGACTGCAGCCCTGACACCTTGAATGCAGCCTTGTAAGAGCCCCTGATACAGAAGACCCAGCTAAGCCATGCCCCAAACCCCACTCCACAGGAACTGTGAGATGATAAAGGTGGATTGTTTTAAGACACTAAGTTTGGGAGTAATTTATTACACAGTAGTCAACAATGAATCCCTATGCCAACTATGGAAGGTTTTCAGGGAGAAAGGGCTAGTCTCATTGTTACCTAAATTGGAAATAAATGGAATTTGGGGGCTGCTCCCTGGGACTAGTCAGAGGGGCTAAGAAGCATTTGTACCTAAACATTTAGTCATCGTAGTTGTTTTAATTGAAAAAGTTGCAGTACAGAACTCACAAACTATACTGTCTTGTTAACTTCCTCACTCGGGGAGGCTTGATTTCCGGCTTTTCCGCAGCTGGCTGGGCAGTTTCCACACGAATAGGAATAGGACTTCTAGAGACACACCGAAAAAACAGAACAATACCATCAAAAAAGGTTTATGGTCTTGTTTTAGCTATAGGGACTGCTTTCTCAGTTAATGTACACCTTAATAACATTGATAGTCAAGAAATCCATTTCTTTGCCTTCTTGAATTCTACTCTACTTAGTTAATAATTATAATTATTTTTTAAAACCATAGAAAATCCAAACAGTAAGAAAAAAACTATAGGGAAAATATAGCAAGTGGGGGAACTAAACATAATTGAGGTACCAAATAAAATTTCTCTGCCCCAAAATAGTCACCCCTGCCCCCCAATATGAGGGGTGAACCAGATTGAGGGTTTGGCTCATAACCAGGTTTTGCCAGTAAAATGAAGAGAAAACTATGGATAACCTGTTTTTAATTCCAAGTAATCTGGTAGCTATTCTATTTTAAACATAGCACAGACTATTTGCTTTTTTTAAAAAAAAAAAGATAAAGAACCATACTATACTTTATGTGAAAAATGCATAATCAGAAGACCTTTAGGACTTGCTGTAACACATTTTAATTCCGTGTTTTGTGAAAATGCTAAAAATTAAGTTTCATTTTTATCTTTATTCAAGAATTTATTTCCGGTAACAAATGGACCCTACTCAAAATAGTAATTTTAAGGAAAATGTTTAATGCATTTTTGTAGTGGTCATGACTAATTTCATTTTTTAAAAAATCAGTTCATTACCTCCTAGGACCAACAAGGCATTAAAACAAGTTGAGGTCCTTGAAAGGGGCCCCTGGCAAGTCAACTGACACTTCTGGGTCAGTGCTCAGTATGGTGATAAGTACGTGGCCAGGGCCTAATAAATGCATGTTGAGGCCAGGCGCAGTGGCTCACACCTGTAATCCCAGCACTTTAGGAGGCTGAGGCAGGTGGATCACTTGTGGTCAGGAGTTTGAGACCAGCCTGGGCAACATCATAATACCCATTTCTACAAAAAGTACAAAATTAGCCAGGTATGGTAGAGCGTGCCTGTAGTCCCAGCTACTCAGGAGGCTGAGGTGGGAGGATCACCCGAGCCCAGGAGGTTGAGGCTGCAATGAGCCATGATTATGCTACCCACTGCAGCCTGGGTGACAGAGTGAGACCCTGTCTCAAAAAAAAAAAAAAAAAAGTATGTTGAATAAACACATGAATGAGAAAATAGAGGATTTGAGTCAACTCATCCTACACTCATGGTTTCCTCAAGCTGCGCCTCCAGAGTAAAGGGAACATGGTCCCTGGAAGAATGTAGTCTACTGGGGGAACACATGAATTTGCTTGGGTGGAACAGTCAGCATCAGGGAAAGCTATGCAGAGGAATTTCCTCTTTCCAGATGGAGCGAAGGCCACAAAGATGAGAGGCAGAGTGGAGACCGGGCTGAACGCAGGGCACTAGAACTACTGTCTGGTGAGGTCTCAGTGGAAGAGCAGAGGGTTTTGACTGGAGGGAAAGTTGAGGCCAGTTCATACGGGGCCTCAGGCTGAGGAGTCTACACTGAAGGCAATGGACCTCAACTCTCTAAAGGTGTTAAGCAAAGGAGTGGCATAGTCAGATTTGCATTTTAGAAAGGTCCTTAGAACAATGAAGAGGACCCTGGTGAAAGGGAGGATAGAAGCATCTTAGAGGATCGTTGGCAGCAGTAAGCCCGGAAGACAATGAGGGCTCAAGGTATAGTCAAGAGGAGTAGAGGATGGATGTGGAAGGTAAAATGAAAGTCAAATTGCCAGGACTTGGTGACCAATTAGATGAGGGAATAAGGTAGAAGAAAAGCAAGGACTCCCAGTTTGCAGGCCTGGGTGAGGGGTAGGTAATAATACCATTGACTAACAATGGAAACCAGGTCAAGGTTAGTAGGGTGGAGTAGGAAGAGATGAATTAAGTTTTTGAAAAGCTCTGGAGGCAGCTGGGTATGTATCTCAGGAGTAAGACAAATTTATGCCAAGAACACAGATTGGGAATCATAAGGTGATATAGAGAAATGTTAGCTTTTATTTTTGGCATCAAGTATAATAATTCCCCAGAGCAGTAGTTCTAGATCACCTAGGTGCCTGTTAACATGATGATTCTTGTCTCTACTGGCACCCACCAAACCCCCACCACACACATTCACACGAAGGATCCAAAAGGTCTGGAGTAGGACCCAGGAGTCTGTGTTTTTAAGAAGAGACTCTGATGCAGTGGTCCTTGGACCCATTTTGGGAAACTACCCTAAGGAGACCCTGCTGGTGTTAGTAAACCACTGGGTGGCAGTGAGGCCACTGCCACCATGCCAAAAGGAAAGAGTTCCTGTTCTCTGTGAGATCAGGGGAGGAAGGGTTTCCTCTGGGTTTGGGGTGGTGGTGGCCTGGAAGCTTTAAAGAACAAGTGTAGGGGATGGGAGGAGGGTGGATGATGAGAAATTACTTAATGGGTACAATGTATTTTTATTTGAGTGATGGATATTCTAAAAGCTCAGACTTCACTACTGTGCAATCTATGCACAGATCCAACTTACACTTGTGCCCCATACATTTATACAAATAAAAAATAGGCTAGGTGCGGTGGCTCACACCTGTAATCTCAGCATTTTGGGAGGCCGAGGTGGGTGGATCACTTAAGTCAGGAGTTCAAGACCAGCCTGGCCAACATAGTGAAGCCCTGTCTCTACTACAATTACAAAATTTTGCTGGGAACAGTGGTGCATACTTGTAATCCCAGTTACTTAGGAGGCTGAGGCACAAGAATCGCTTGAACCTGGGAGGCAGAGGTTGCAGTGAGCCGAGATCGCACCACTGCACTCCAGCCTGGGCAACAGAGGGAGACTCTATCTTAAAAAATAAATAAATAAATAAATAAATAAATAAAGTTTTTAAAGGAACATATGTGGCCCCAGCACTGGCAAGAAGCTCAGGAGGCAGGGCACATCAATGGGCTAAGGGAAGCTGGGCCAAGGCCAACCTGAAGTTGCGAGCAGAAGCCAGGTCGTGAAGGGCCTCCTGCACTCTGTTAAAGAGTTGGGATTCCATTCTGAGCGTAAACGGAGCCTTTAAATGACTTTAAGCGAGGGGACGGCAAGGTGAAGTTCACATGCTTGAGTGACAACCTCAAGTGATTGATTTCTTTGTTAACGCAGCAGGCAGAGATATTAAAACTGAGAAAAGCAGCATTTTTGAGGCTTGCAGAAAGTTGGTTAAGCCAGTCTTTTTTTCATCTCTTTGGGCTCGTATTCTCTGTTTTATTTGTCCTCTGATTTTATCAGCTAATGCCCTCACGAGCAATGTTTCAAGGATAATGTCGATGATATAGAGAATATCATTTCCCCATTCAGACAAGGAGCAACAGACCTTACATTAGCGTCCTGAAGACTGGATATCTTATTGATATTTACAAACATTGATTCCTCTTTTCCACCCTGTTAAAGAAAGTATTCAGGTTAGTCAAAACTGAATATGTTGGCATGCAAAAAATGTTTTCAAGTCTCTTACATTCAAAAGATTACAGAAATTGGCAAGTGGACCAAAGAGGTAGTTCACCAAGTATTCAATCAATAGAGAATCTTGCTCTGGTGTTTATATATGTTAACAAAAAAATGTTTTCTTGAGTAATGGGATTAAGACAATCATTCAGATGCAATCAATTCTTGCATTCATGCTTTTATTGAACACCTGCTATGTGCCAACTCATGCTTGAATTAGAAAGGGAGAGTGTGGGAAAAGCCAAACCCGCAGTTTAATCCCTCACCTCACAGTTTAGGTCAGGAATAATAATCAGCTCTATGTTCACATAGCACTTACAGTTTACAAATGAATTTGGAATCTGTCCTTTCACATCAGCATAACAACCATAACAGCTTGGCAGGAATCACGTCATATGATTTTGAGAGAAACCTTGTCTTCCTCCTTCTGATGAGTCCCACAAAGAATGGTGGGGGAAGAAGAGACACCCACTCAGCCAGCCAGGCCAGCTGACCACACACGAGTGGTCAATGGAACATGCAGAGGCCTGCAGCCCTCACGCCCATCACAACATGCAGAGCTCGGCCTCTGTTCTAAATAGATGTTGAGCAAAGATTTCAAGCCTATTGGCTTGGAGGACATGGCATTATTATCCTGTCAAGATTGCTCACATATAGATCCAGTCTTACATCCTAATCACAGCTTTTTTAATCTTTGTTTTTGATTTTTTATTTCTTGGGACAGGGTGTGTTCTCTTGCCCAGGCTAGAGTGCAGCAGCATGATCACAGCTCACTGCAGCCTTGACCTCCTGGGCTTAGTCAATCCTCCTGCCTCAACCTCCAGAGTAGCTGTGACTACGGGCTCACACCACAATGCACAGCTAATTTTTTTCATTTTTTTTTTGTAGAGACAAGGTTTCGCCATGTTGCCTAGGCTGGTCTTGAACTTCTGGGCTCAAGCGATCTGCCCACCTTGGCCTCCCAAAATGCTGGAATTACAGGCATGAGCCACCACACCCAGCCAAAGCCTTTTTTTTTTTTTTAGACGGAGTCTTGCTCTGTCACCCAGGCTGGAGTGCAGTGGCGAGATCTCGGCTCACTGCAAGCACCACCTCCTGGGTTCACACCATTCTCCTGCCTCAGCCTCCTGAGTAGCTAGGATTACAGGTGCCCGCCACCATTCCCGGCTAATTTTTTGTAGTTTTAGTAGAGACGGGGTTTCACTGTTTTAGCCAGGATGGTCTTGATCTCCTGACCTCGTGATCCGCCCGCCTCAGCCTCCCAAAGTGCTGGGATTACAGGAGTGAGCCACTGCACCTGGCCCCAAAGCCTTTTTTAAGAGTTAGCAACAGATAGTACCATTGGTCTGTTTGACTTCTGCTTCCTTTCCTTATACTCTCACTGTGCACTGATGCCAACAGGGGATTAACACTTAAGCCCCTAGCAGTATACTTGGCTGTGCATCAACCTCCTCTCCCTCCATCACAACCCCTCGAAACCCTCTAAACCATGAATTCCCAAAGCACGCTTCTGTGTTCCTGTGAATTTCAGTTCTACAGATAACAGTAGGAGCTACTTTACAAAGTGTTCTATGGCCAGTTAGGTGTGAAAGAAAGTAAAACAGGCTTCTTTCCTGCAGGACTTTTCAGAGCCTATAAGAAGCTGATGTGCACTGGGACTGTCCCATGGGATTTCGTGTGGAGCATTTCCAGAATTATCAGGGAGCATCCTGTGGGGCTTGTGTTCCTTACAACATCTTGGGAAACACTGCTGTCAAATTACTGACTTCACATTCCCCTGCTTTATTCCTGCTTTCATGCCCTTCCACTATGTCTTTTTGGCTAGGAAATGTGTTCTTACCTATTTCTCATCCCTTCCCTATACTTTACAAAATGGAATATTTTCGATATACTGCACTTCTCCAATGGAGCAGAAATATGGGTCCTCCACAGATAATACCTGCAGCATGGGGTTATTGGGAATACGTTACAACTTTCTAATGTAGATAATTACAGCTTTGTAAATTGCAAAATATGTGTCAGTTTTGTTTGTTCTGTGATAGTATAAAAATGGCATACCCAAAATCAATGAAGGTAGACTGAAAATAAAGAATTTGTGACTATAACCTTGATATTCCTGAGTTTGTGATGCGAAATAAACCCGACCATCCTCTAAAAAGGGCAACCACTGTTATCTGTAAGTAATCAGTGCCCCCAGCAATTTCATCACTCCACAACTGTGACCATTGCTGTCAATATCTCAGCAGTGGCAGAGCAAGGCATCACACCAGGTACTCTGCACAGATCATCTCACGTAATCTTCACAATAACCTGATAGATGTTGTTATCTCCATTTTCACATGAGAGAATTAAGGCCCAGAAAGGTTGACAAACAAGCTTAAGGTGACATTCCTGATCAATCATAGATCAAAGTTCAAAGTCAGACCATCTGACTTTGAAACTTGTGTTCTACATCTTACTGCCTCCTGTTTATATCATAACCCCCAAATAAAAGACATTTTGTAAGCTTTCTCTTGACTTTCATGGTATGTTCTGGAAGGACCTAAATTATTCAGATTGCTACATATATAAATGGAAATAATAATAGAAGAGATTACTGAGTATTTACTTTATCCTTGGCAACATAAGCATATACATTAGGTTTATAAGGAATGAAGAAGATAACTTTTAACATTTATTTCTTATTTTTTATTTAATTAATTCATTTGTTTATTTTTTGTGAGATGGAGTCTTGCTGTGTTGCCCAGGCTAGAGTGCAGTGAAGCAATCTCTGCTCACTGTAGCCTCCACCTCCTGGGTTCAAGCAATTCTCCTGCCTTAGCCTCCCGAGTGGTGGGAAGATAGGCATGCACCGCCACACCTGGCTAAGTTTTGTATTTTTAGTAAAGACAGGGCTTTGCCATGTTGGCCAGACTACTCTCAAACTCCTGGCCTCAAGTGATCCACCCGCCTTGGCCTTCCAATGTGCTGGGACTACAGGCATGAGCCACTGTGCCCAGCTGAAGAAGACAGTTATATATTTTTCTAATGAAATCATGGACTGCAGCTTTTTATATTTCCAGGACAAGGATGGTAAGTGGGCTTCTACCTGAGTGCCAAATCTGATCAACAGGTGGTACCTCGTTGGAATACCCACCATGCAGAAAATGATTCTGAGGCTGCATTTAGGGTCACAGGGAAAGAGTCATGGTCCACTGGGACACCTGTTACGAGTTCAAATGGGAGAATTTATGGCAGCTATTAAACTAGCAACTTTTAACTCCAAGTCCACCTGCCAAACATCTATTTTATGGAGCTGGCCCAAGGGCCTGCAAACCTCAGGTCTGCTTTGCCAGTTGACTCCATGATAGGTTCTGTCCATATGGGGCGCTCGTGGAAGGAATGTGCTCCTTCCTGTCTGCTGTCTGCTTCCTGCTCCTGCGAGTCACCCCAGCCTTGCTGCTTCATGTGGGCAGCAGCAGTTCCTCCTGCAGTCACAGCTGAATACAATTTGCAGACAATTTTCCAACACTGGCAGATCCAGCTGCATAGTGTCCACCTCAGACATATCAGCACCAGCCAGCTGATGTCCCCTCCTCAGTCTGAGTCCAGGCCCCATAGGCATGTCTTAAGAGCTCAGAAATGCCAGCGCCAGGCATAGTGACCCCAGCTTAGAAGTCTGAGTTTAGTCTCCACAGGGTTTCTCCTTCAAATATCTAAATTTTAATGTTGACAGCATCTCTGTTCCCTCCGCTGTAGGGATGGAAAGTGCTGCCTCCAGTTACTATCTCTGGCACCTTAGAGTAGTGTGACCCAAAATGTGGTCCTGTGGGCTTGTTAGAAATGCATATTCAGGCTGGCACAGTGGCTCACGCCTGTAATCCCAGCACTTTAGGAGGCTGAGGGGGCAGGATTGCTTAAGTCCAGGAGTTCAAGACCAGCCTGGCCAACATGGTAAAACCCTGTCTCTACAAACAGTACAAAAATTAGCTAGGTGTGGTGGCGCATGCCTGTAGTCCCAGCTACTTGGGAGGCTGAGGCAGGAGGATTGATTGAGCCTGTGAGGTTGAGGCCGCAGTGAGCCATGATCCCACTACTGCAGCCCAGCCTTCACAACAGACTGAGACAGGAAAAAAAAAAGGAAAGAAGAAAGAAAGAAAGAAAGAAAGAAAGAAAGAAAGAAAGAGAGAGAGAGAGAGAGAGAGAGAGAAAGAAAGAAAGAAAGAAAGAATGAAAGAGAGAAAGGAAAGAAGAAAGGAAAGAAAGGAAAGAAAGGAAAGAAAGGAGGGAAAAAGGAAGGAGAGGGGAGGGGAGGGTAAGGGAGGGGAGAGAAGAGGAGAGGAGAGGAGGGGAGAGGAGAGAAGAGGAATATTCATGAGCCCCCCACCCCAATTTACCAAATCTCCAGGAACAGGGCCCAGTTTTCCAGGTGACCTATGCACAATAACATTTGAGAACTGCTGCCTTCAAGTTCTCTTTTTACCCTTTTATGTACCTAATTCTTTTATATGAAAATCTTGGTTCACGTATCAGGTATGGTTCACATACCCGGTTCCCATCTCCTGACTGGACCCTGACTGACACAGCATCTCAGTCCTACGGTGCCTTTCTTCTCTGTGGCATCGAGGAAATCCTATAACATGAAATCAAAGGAATGTATGCATTCTGCACACCTGGATGTTCACTCGGGAAGCATTTTCCAACTGGGCTTTCAGAATGTTACACTTCACATGATCCGCCACAGGGGAAGGCAAAAGTGGAGTCTGAAGAGTTTTCTCTGAGACTTTCTTTTCTTCAGCCTGAGACAAACCAAAATACAAACAGCAGATTGTAAACAAAGACAGAAACATGTGCATTAACTTTTCCCAATAATCATAACTGCATATAACACATAGACCTACATACATAGACAGGAGTGTCACCAACTCCTTATATTTTTATCAGTGCTTTACTATTTGCAAAGGATTCCCAGGCACAGCATCTCATTCCCTTGTGAAATAGGGTGAGGACCTACCAGAAGCCAGGGTAAAAGTTCAAAGAAAGGAAAAGGCTCTTTCAGCATCATGGGGCAAGAGCCAGCGGCAGAACTGGACATCTCCTGGTTGAAGTCTCCTAACCTCAGTCCAGTGCTATTTTCCCCATAACTGCCATCTCTTACCTAGAAAGATTCAATTCTGTGACTTGTTGGGTCCAGGGGAAGGGTACAAAATATTCATTGGCAGTTTGACAACAAATCTGGCAGAAAATTGTGATTTTCAACAAGAAATTTATATCTGTTACCTTACTGTAGAGTGTCTTGCACTTCAGTATTTGCACAACCTTTATAATTTTTGCCACATCTCATGTATTCACAGAATACATATCTATAATTCATGTGATCCAGTTAAGGTGAATTACCCTGGGACCATCTATTTGAACTGTGTTCAAAGCAATGATATCTTTGAAATTATAGGTTTTATGACTATTATATTTATTATGAGAAATATTATATTTATATCACTATTAATATAAAAAGTACTCATCCATGTATACAACCTGAAATCATCTTTGATGGTATACACACCACATTTTGGGAAATAAGGTCTTATTGTTAACCATGCCTATTGTGGTCATTTCATATCCCAGTGCTAATATGTTACCCAGCACATAGTAGATGTCCAATAAATATGTACTAAAGAAGATTATTATAATATACAGTCATTATCAGAAGAGACATGTTTAATAAGAAAGGTATAGGACTGTGTGATTGCTAGAGGTCAGTTCAGTAATATTAGGACTAAATGTGACATATCAGCCACCATGTACCACAGCAAGAATCAAATGCCCTAAAGTTCTCAAGTTCTACAAGTTCCAACATTAATCTTATTCACTAATTAAGAAGTCCTAGTGAGCACGTTGGTACGCACCAAGTGCTATGAAAGCTAGAGGAAGTATAGAGCAACTGGCCAGCTAACATTGTTTAATAAAGAAATGAGGTAGAGTTTTCCCAGGGGCACCTCTGAACATATGGAGAAGCATTTGGTAGACCAAGCAGAACTCTCCAATTTTATGTAATAGCAAGACAGGCAGAGACAGATTTGAATCTCAGCTTTGTCACTTACCTGGACCATTAAAAAAAAAAAAAAAGATCATGGGCTGGGCACGGTGGCTCACACTTGTAATCCCAGTGCTTTGGGAGGCCAGAGTGGGTGGATCACTTGAGCCCAGGAGTTGGAGACCAGCCTGGGAAACACAGCGAAACCCCATCTCTACTAAAAACAGAAAAATTTGGAGGGCGTGGTGGCCAGAACCTACAATTCCAGCTACTCGGAATAATCACCTGAGCTGAGGGGCGGAGGTTGCAGTGAGCCAAGATTGCGCCACTGCACTCCAGCATGGGCAACAGAGCAAAACCCTGCATCAAAAAAAAAGATGCTGATTATAAAAAGAAAAACAATGCCAGTGGCCAACATATACTGAGAGCTTACTATGGGTTAGCCGCTGACTATGCATTTCATATGCATGTCTCACCGAGTCCCCTCATGTAATCATCTCATTTCAAGGTAGCTACTATCATTATCCCCATTTTATAGATACAAAAAACAAAGCAGAGAGATGGTAAGTCACTTGCCCATAGCCACCCAGGAAGTAAGCAGAGGAGCCAAGACTGATAGCCAGAAATGGTGACGTTGGTTACTCCAAAGCCAGAGCTCCTGACTAGTCAATCATACTGCTTCCCCTTAAATTCTCTAAATCTGTTTCTTTCTTCATAAGATTGTTATGATGCTCAAGGGAGAAAAACAGATATAAATGGTATTTTCGGGTTAGATTCTTTAGTTACCAAATATATATAACCAAAAAAAAAAAAAAGAGCATTGGATGTGAGAACACTAATGATCGACCCTGAGCTATCAATTGTTCCTGAGCCGCCAAGTTGAATTTGAAGAAATCTGGCTCATTTGACTGGATTCATTATCCTGAGGGCCTCCACTTTCTCCTTCAGGCAAATAAGTAACATTTATTTTGAAAGGTGAGGTTTACAGTACACCCTTAAGATAATTTATCTTGTGTTTGTAAATCCTGTTACATCAAGATAATTGAATGGATATTTCACTGGTGCATGAAGAGATAATTTTAAAACTAGATTTAATTTTTCGGAATGGTATGCTGGCATACAGGAGTCAAATTGGTTATAAAGCCCATTTGAGGCTTTTGACAATTGCTTAAGGGGAAGGAGTTACACTGGCAGTAATGACGGAAGACCCACTTCAAAAAATAGAATGCTGCTAAAATAAGAACGAAAAATTAGCGTCGATATTCCCCTTGAATTTACTCATTCTAAACTGCTTTTTTGGACATAAAATTCAACCTGGCTCGTTATTGCTCATTCTGGACAAAGCAAGACCTGTAATATTCTGCTATATGAACTGACGCAGGTGAAGGTCAATATACGTTTTGGGAAATGTGTGCATTGTTACATGAATTTGTATAAAAGATAGCTGGGTTCCAAGACCGTATCATTCCTGCCTAGAGGATGGCTTCAAGAACATTGTGCTTTCTCTTTTCCTGTGACTGTAATTTGTATTTCATGTTCAGTCAATTTGAATTGTTCAATATGAGATTACAGATTTCAAAACATAGACATGAATGACAATTAGGCTTTGATATTATTATAGTTGGAAATAGTCCATTTGTTTGGGGATACTGTTTGGGGATAAAGAAATGACCAGATGTATATTTAAATTGTTTATACAAATTGTTTACACATCTAAAATCTGATGATAATTAAATTCTTGTGTTAATTTTGGGCACAGACTTTGGAATTGGACAGTGAAAATGACATCTCACCATTCAATCAAGAACAGGAAGTTATCCAAACCTTAGAAGAATCAGAGGATTCTTGATCCTTGAGGCTGGAAAAAAACCTTAAAAGTCATCCAAGCCAGTGACTCCCAATTTTGGTGCCATGATCAGAAGTGAGAAGTGAGGTCTGTTGCAAGGAATGTTTCATGAATGATAACAACAACAGCAATAAAAAAGTGTGGCCAGGCACGGTGGCTCACACCTGTATTCCCAGCACCTTGGGAGGCCGAGGCGGGTGGATCACTTGAGGCCAGGAGTTCAAGACTAGCCTGGCCAACATGGTGAAATCCTGTCTCCAATAAAAATATAAAAATTAGCCAGGTGTGGTGGCGCGTGCCTGTAATCCCAGCTACTTGGGAGGCTGAGGCAGGAGAATTACTTGAACCTGGGAGGCAGAGGTTGCAGTGAGCCGAGATCATGCCACTACACTCCAACCTGGGAGACAGAGTGAGATTCCATCTCAAAAAAAAAAACCCTCAAAGTGTGAAGTAATATATTTTGTGTGTGTGTATGTCAGGACAAAGCCAAAATTATCTGTACAATCACGTCACTTTAGCTTACTTGATTACTAATGCATTTCTTTTTTCTTTCTTTCTTTTTTTTCTTTTCTTTTTTTTTTTTTTTTTTTTTGAGAGGGAGTCTCGCTCTGTCACCCAGGCTGCAGTGTAGTGGCAGGATCTCAGCTCACTGCAACCTCTGCCTCGTGGGTTCAAGCGATTCTTCTGCCTCAGCCTCCCTAGTAGCTGGGATTACAGGTGCCTGCCACCACATCTTGCAGTTTTTGTACTTATAGTAGAGATGGGGTCTCGCCATGTTGCCCAGGCTGGTCTTGAACTCCTGACCTCAAGAGATCCACCCGCTTTAGCCTCCCAAAGTGCTGGGATTACAGGCATGAGCCACCATGCAGTCCAATTTCTTTGAGTGGAGGAGATAGGAAGGGAGTTGTAACTTGACCTCCAGGGATAACCCACAGGTGTCTCAGCTAGGCCTTCACCCAGAGCAAACCACTATTGTCAATGCCTCACCAGTAGTCATGGCAACTGCAAATCACTATAGAGCTTGTGAGTTCTGTGCTACACTATATGCTGTGTTTCCTTGCAAAATATTTTTGAAGCCCCCATTAAAACCATTTATTGTGTACACTGCAGAAGAAAAGTTGAAAACCAGGCAACTAAGAGAAAAAAGACCAATCGGGGGCACACGGTGCATTGGGTTGAATCCCTAGTAGCTAGGGTAAGCCTGCTCAATAAAGATTTGTTGACTGAACGGCTATCAGAGCCATCCTGCAGGAGGAATTCTCTCTAGCTGGCCATCACGGAGGGTGGCATAGAAAAAATAGTGAACGAGCAGGGCTTTGAAAGTTAAACCTGAAGTTGGGGTTCATTAGTAATCAAAGGAACCACAGGCCGCCCTGCTGAGGGATTATGGGAAAGGTCGGGGACAGGAAGGGCAGGAGGTATAACCTTCCCATGCTGCACAGGGCAGTTCTTCCAAATTCTTCCTATTCCCTCTCATAAAGGGACAAAGCTAAGCATTAAAGTGGAAGAAAGGAGCCATGAATGAAAAAGATTCTTCCTTTGGGGATTTAAAAAATTAAAATGTATGTACAACAGTGGTTCTCAACTAGGGAGATTTTGCCCTTCTGAGAACACCTGGCAATGTCTGGAGACATTTTTGGTTGTCACAACTGGATGGGGGTCCCTAGTGGCATTTAGTGTGTGGTGGCTGCAAAACATTTTACAATGCATAGGACTGCCACTGCAAAAAAGAGTCATCAGGTCAAAATGTCGCTAGTGCCAAAGTTGAGAAATGCTGGCAAAGAAAACGAGGAAGCATGTTGGAGTGCAAAGGACACTGGATGGAGAGTCAAAGGCCTTGCAACCTTGTGAAGGGCCATGTGACCTTGAGAAAGTCATTTCTATTCTTCTGGTCTGAGACATTGAGAAGGTTGTCAAGGGCTGTGTAACCCTGAGAAAGTCATTTCCCTTCCTCTGGTCTGAGACATTGAGAAGGCTGAACTAAATGACCGACTGAATCCAGCAGTGCTATGTATCATTCTAAGATAAAATTTGGCTTTTATAAGGCTGCCCATTTGGATGTAAGAATAGGTCTAGCCAAAAGGGGGCCTGGCTTCTGCCCTGTCTCCTCCTCTCTCCCTATCTTAGTCCCTCCCTTCCTTCCTCCTGCAAACAGTTACTGAACATCTACAATGTGCCAGGCATTGTCAGAGGGAGACAGAGGGCTAGAAATGGAAAGCGGTAAGTGTGGATGCTCCCTCTGGAGCTTTCGGTCTAGTAGGAGGGAGAGACAACTAACAAACAGATCTAGCCTGTTGGGCAAAACACTGGGAACGACGTCTAATGCTATAATTCACCCAAAAGGAAGGTAAGTAAATATTTGCTCCTAAAGGACAGACTGAACAGAAGTGTCAGGAAAGATGGAATAGAGATCCCTCCAAGGCAAAGGCACTTGGTTTAACAGGCAGGCTAGGGTAGTAATCAGAGGTTTGATGTTAGCACCACGTCCATGGTCAGTGCCGAGCCCCAGCCCTTGGCACCTTGTTTATGTTGATGTGCAGAGGAGGCCAGGGTCCAGCAGCCTTCACAGTTTCCAGTTCCAGCTTCTTTAGATGGGCAGCGGCTTCACTGAACAAGGCAGGTGTTCCTGGACTCAGTTCTACAAAGCAGCCAGGAGAAATAAACAAGGAAAGGTTGAAAGGATGGATAGATATAGGGGAAAAGGGACACTTGCCAGCGCCCGATTCCCAGCACCCTTTCTGCCGGCCTCCTCCTCCTCCAGCAGCTCTCAAGCCTTGAGTACTCATCAGCTGACGGGGTATGAGAATATCTGAGGTCAAGGTTTCAAGGTCTAACTGCCCCACACGTGAGCTGGACGCCCCTGGGTAAGTTGTTTTGCCTCTCTGACCCTCTGAGCCATTTAAAAATGAAAATAAAATTACTTACCTTGCAGGGTTGCTGTGAATATCAAATGAAGTCATTTATGTATAAATGCTTTAAAAATGGGAAAGCACCATGCAAACTGGAAAGACTGGTGTTCAGGCTAACAGGCATATAATGTGCCCTTAAAAGCCATGTTATGTTCCTAAAATCAAATCCATTGATTTTTATTTTTGTGCTACTTTGGATTTATTTGCCACTACTTCTCCTTCTAGCTTGAATTTACTCATTAACACATTAAATATGCATTAAATATTAAATATTCATTACATATTAAAACTTGTGCCAAGTATCATTAGCAACTGGGATCTGGGAGCTGAAAGAAAGAGGTGAACAAGACACAATTTTAATCTAATGGGGATGACAGACACATGTGGAGATATTCCGAAGAAGACCGAGAAAAGGTTTATTTAATTGCTATAAGAGCAAGATGGAAGGTACTCCAAAGCCAGGAATTGAGGACGGGTGTTAAAGAACATTTCACTGACAAGCAAACATTTGAACGGGCTGCTAAGGGATGTGTAGGAGTTCACCAGGGTGGGGAAAAGTATTCCAGGCAAAGGGAACAGCAGGTGCAAAGGACAGAGGTGAGACCCAGCAGAGTATTTTGTGAGAAGAGAGTAGTTCCATTTAGCTAAAGTATGGTGAGGAGTGGAGGGAAGAATGAAGACCTTGGCAGGGGTCAGGATATGCAGGTCTGTGTACGACCCTGCTCAGAAGCAAGGACTTTATCCCAGATGGTAAAGAGCTAATGAAAGGTCTTATGGCATGTGGTCAGAGTTATGGGGTGAGAACTATGACTTTGGCAGCTACTATTTGGAGATTGTCCTGGAGCAGGTGCCCGTTAGGAGGCTGTTATGGTTATCTAGATATACAAAGGTGAAGCAGGGACTAGGGCATGGGCAGTGTGGATAGTGATGAGGGACAGAGTTCTGATTCTTCAATACCAAGTGGGTGTCGAGTTTCCATTACCAGCTCAGCTGACACAGAGTTGTTCCCTGTGGCCCCAAGGTGAAGGTTGGATGGCTCATCCCGTCTCACCAGCTCACAGACTCATGCAAAATCAGAGCTGGAAGATTCCTTGGTCATCATCTCAATACCCTCTACCCCATTTCATGGATGAGAAAATTGAAGATCAAAGAGGGGACTCAGTTCAAGGGTGAGAGATAAAATCGAAGCCTCCACTTCAGTACTTCCCTTCCCTTCCCTTCCCCCTTCCTTCCTTCCTTCCTTCCTTCCTTCCTTCCTTCCTTCCTTCCTTCCTTCCTTCCTTCCTCCCTCCCTCCCTCCCTTCCTCTTTCCCTCCCTCCCTCCCTTCCTCCCTCCCTCCCTCCCTCCTTCCTTCCTTCCTTCCTTCCTTCCTTCCTTCCTTCCCCCCTTCCTTCCTTCCCCCTTCCTTCCTTCCTTCCTTCCCCCTTCCTTCCTTCCTTCCTTCCCTCCCTCCCTCCCTCCCTCCCTCCCTCCCTCCTTCCTTCCTTCCTTCCTTCCTTCCTTCCTGTCTTCCTTCCTTCTTTCTTTCTTTTTTTTTTTTTTTTTTGTGGAGTCTGGCTCTGTCACCCAGGCTGGAGTGTAGTGGCACCATCTCGGCTCACGGCAAGCTCCACCTCCCGGGTTCAAGTGATTCTCGTTACTCAGCCTCCCAAGTAGATGGGATTACAGGTGCGCACCACCATGCCCAGCTAATTTTCATATTTTCAGTAGAGACAGGGTTTCACCATGTTGGCCAGGTTAGTCTAGAACTCCTCGCCTCAGGTGATCTGCCCATCTCGGCCTCCCAAAGTGGTGGGATTACAGGCGTAATTACAACCTCCACCTCCCAGTTTCAAGCGATTCTCCTGCCTCAGCCTCCGAAGTAGCTGAGATTATAGGCACATGCCACTGCATCCAGCCTTCAGTACTTTTCAAACCACATTTGATAAACAACAAGTTCTTTCCCTCAAGACTGAGGGATTAATTATTCAGAACATACATTAAAAGTGAGTTTCTAGAAAAATAAAATAACTGACATGCAGAATCAAAGCCCATATTTTTATTAGATTTAAAAGATATAAACTAATTCTATCATATTGCTAACAATATTTCTGGGCTGGGTACGGTGGCTCATGCCTATAATCCCAGAACTTTCAGAGGCTGAAGCAGGAGTGTTGCTTAAGCCCAAGAGTTCAAGACCATCCTGGGCAACATGGCAAGACCATGTCATAAAACAAAATAATAAAATTTCTGATTGCTCACTCTCTATTTTTGTAACTTCTCTTTCTGAGACCCATAACAGTGGACAGATTGGATCTATCTGATACCACTTTGCTGTCCAAATTGAAATGTCAAAAATGGGATAGAATGAGTTTTACTATAATGAAGAAAGTAGAAAGTCCAGTCACCACTTCCCTCCCCTCTTTCTCTTTTCCATTGCTCAAGCCAGTGCTGGGTACTGCAGAGGCAGACAACTGCTAAGAAAGGAGGTGGAGGCTGGGTGCCGTGGCTCATGCCTGTAATCCCAGCACTTTGGGATTTTTTTCCTCCAGCTCTTCTGTAAGGCACTAATGTATGCATAAGAGTAGAACTCTCATGACTTAATCACTTTTCAAAAGCCTTCACTTCTTGACCAGGTGTGGTGGCTCACACTTGTAATCCTAGTACTTTGGGAGGCGGGTGGATCACCTGAGGTCAGGAGTTTGAGACCAGCCTGGCCAACATAGTGAAACCCCATCTCTACTAAAAGTACAAAAATTAGCCAGGCGTGGTGGCACATGCCTATAATCTCAGCTACTCAGGAGGCTGAGGCAGGAGAATTGCTTGAACCTGGGAAGGGGAGGTTGCAGTGAGCTGAGATTGTGCCACTGCACTCCAGCCTGGGTGACAGAGCCAGACTCCATCTCAGAAAAGAAAAAAAAAAAGAAAGGATGTGGAGAACTGTGACCCTGTGATGAAATTGGAGTTTACTGGTGAGCCATAATCCCTAAAGTGCTTCTACTCAGATGCATAAGGCTCTTGTCTACTCTGGCCCAAACCTGGTAGCCCAGCATAACATGACCACCATTGTGTGCTGCACCACAAGGGTCTGTCTTAAGAATCTAGGGAAGTCTCATGGCCGGCAGCATTGCTCCCCCTTCTCCTGCCTTGCCCCCTCCATGCCTACTCACTTGTAAGGGACTTGCTGCTGGAGTTTGGGGACCTCAGAGGCCCCTCTTTGTTCTCCAGGGTCAGTGAGAGGCTGTAGTTTGAGTGGTGCTGGTGCTGATGCTGGTGCTGGTGCTGGTGGTGATGCCTTCCTGAAGGTGCAGTGAGGAACGGCGTGCCCCCATTCTCCTCAATGCCGAAAGGTAATCGGTCTGAGCTGCTGAGCACTGGGGAAGGGAGCGGGTAGCTGTGGAGGGTGACACAGTCAGGATTTAGAAAAGCAGAATGACTTGCAAGTCCTCTGTGTACTTTCAAATATGTTTTCTAGGCATTAAACACTGAAAGAAATAAATTCAATAAATAGATCCATAGTTATTATAAAGTATGTACAATGGTAATATTATACTTAAAGAAAAAGAACAAAGTAGAAGTTTGTATATATCAGAGACTTTAAATCTTGTACCTTAAAGAAGTATTTGAAATTAAATGAAATAACATTTATTTCTTTTTTTTTTAAAGCATTCTCTAAATGAGAGGAAGAGGTAAAAACAATAATAAAAATCATTAGTAAATAATCCTATGACAAGATCATAATGCAAAGTAGAAGTCTTGGGGTCACTTTCTCTTCCCCTCTGTCACCCACAACATGCAGAAAGCTCCAGTTAACATCACTGCTACATCTTTTTCTTGAGACAGGGTCTTTCTGTGTTGCCCAGCTGGAGTGCAATGGTGCAAACACAGCTCACTGTGGCCTCAAGCTCCCAGGCTCAAGTGATTCTTCCACCTCAGCCTCCCAGGCAGCTGGGACCACAGGGATAGGACACCATGCCTGGCTAATTTTTAAAATTTTTTGTAGAGACAGGATCTCGCTATGTTGCCCAGGCTGGCCTCAAACTCCTAGGCTCAAGTGGTCCACCCTCCTGGGCTTCTCAAACTGCTGGGATTACAGGTGTGAGCCACTGTGCCCAGCTTACGACATCTTTTAATTCCAACGGATCACCTCCTTTTTTTTTTTAAACTAAGATTGCCCCATTTGAAGGCCATGTCATCTTCCACCCAGACTCTTGTAACATTCCTGCTGGCTCTCCCCGTCTCTGCTTGTTCCTTTAGTCCATCCTCCACAGAGTAATTGCCAGAGTGCTATTCTAATTACATTCCAGACCATGGTCTCTTTCCTCAAGGAGCTTGAATATATCTCTAATACTAATAATTCCTTTTTTTTTTTTTTTTTTTTTTAAGGCAGTGTCTCAGTCTGTTGCCCAGGCTGGAATAGTGGTGCTATCTCAGCAGCTCACTGCAACCTCCACCTCCCAGGTTCAAGCAATTCTCATGCCTCAGCCTCCTGAGTAGCTGGGATTACAGGTGTACACCACCACACCTGGCTAATTTTTGTATTTTTAGTAGAGACAGGGTTTCAGCATGTCGGCCGGGTTGGTTTCGAACTCCTGACCTCAAGTGATCTGCCCGCCTCAGCCTCCCAAAGTGCTGGGATTACAGGCGTGTGTCACGGCACCCAGCCTAATACTAATAATTCTTAACCACTTTAAGACAGAAACCGGCCGGGCGCGGTGGCTCAAGCCTGTAATCCCAGCACTTTGGGAGGCCGAGACGGGCGGATCACGAGGTCAGGAAATCGAGACCATCCTGGCTAACACGGTGAAACCCCGTCTCTACTAAAAACTACAAAAAACTAGCCGGGCGAGGTGGCGGGTGCCTGTAGTCCCAGCTACTCGGGAGGCTGAGGCGGGAGAATGGCGTAAACCCGGGAGGCGGAGCTTGCAGTGAGCTGAGATCCGGCCACTGCACTCCAGCCCGGGAGACAGAGCGAGACTCCGTCTCAAAAAAAAAAAAAAAAGACAGAAACCCCTTTGGAAATCTGGTGAATACCACGAACCTTCCCTACACCAACAAGCAACATTCTACATCCAATATCAGGTCCTCTAGAGCCTCTCCATGGACCCAGGTGAAGAGCCCTGGCTTGAAGGATAAAAGCCACAATCCTTTATGTGGCGCTGACAGGCCCCACCTCCCCACAATCTTGTCCCATTCTCTTTTCAGCCTCATCTCCTGATACATCTGTCTACTTCACACCCTAACTCCTTCCCATCCTGACGCTTCTCACTTCTTGGTGCCTCCTGGAGTCCTTCCTCATCTGTCAACCCGGTGAAAATACCCCTTCTTCCAGGAAGACTTCCAGCCTTCAAGACCCAGATAAAGATCCCCTCCTCCTACTCCCCGGCAGGGCAAACCCCTTTTTCTGCATCATTCCCATGGTTCAGATCTCTACTGCCCACTCTTTCACTCTGCCTTCAAGGAACTCACACTCCAGAGTAGGAAGCTCTGTGATTCAGTCACTTACAATCATACTAGAACAAACTGCTAAGAAAATGCAGAAGTGGAAGCAATCAGTTCTCCTGGGGGAAGGTGTTGGTAAGGGAAAAAGCATTCGGAGGAAGACAGTTCAGTTTTGCTGGACAATTCCTGAAACAGAATCTTCTTTCTTATAGGAAGCCCCATTCCTTGTGTTTGTATGGGATTGACATTTCCTCCTCAGGGGCGGGCCTGAGACTTGAGCCTGGCCAATCAGAGTCCTGCATCCTTCTCAGGCGCGTGTTCTGGAATGTCCCCAATTAGGGACAATCAGAGTTTTCCCTAAGATTTAACACACGAAAACTGAAAGAAAGGTTCTCTCTTTCTTTGTGACAGGCAAACAGGGCCTTATTGTGACTTTTGTGTGCCACAAGCCCCTTTGCCTTTGTCCATTTTCTTCAGACGGAGTCTCGCTCTGTCGCCCAGGCTGGAGTGCAGTGGCCGGATCTCAGCTCACTGCAAGCTCTGCCTGCCGGGTTCACACCATTCTCCTGCCTCAGCCTCCCGAGTAGCTGGGACTACAGGGGCCCTCCACCTCGCCCGACTAGTTTTTTTTAATTTTTTTTATTTTTATTTTTGGTATTTTTTTTAGTAGAGACGGGGTTTCACCAGGTTAGCCAGTATGGTCTCGATTTCCTGACCTCGTGATCCGCCCGTCTCGGCCTCCCAAAGTGCTGGGATTACAGGCTTGAGCCACCGCGCCCGGCCGCCTTTGTCCATTTTCTTTCTTTCTTTTTTTTTTTTTTTTTTTTGAGATGGAGTCTCTGTCGCCCAGGCTGGAGTGTAGTGGTGCGATCGCAGCTCACTGCAAACTCCGCCTCATGGATTCATGCCATTCTCCTGCCTCAGCCTCCCGAGTAGCTGGGACTACAGGTCACGCCCGGCTAATTTTTTGTATTTTTAGTAGAGATGGGGTTTCACCATGTTAGCCAGGATGGTCTTGATCTCCTGAGCTCATGATCCACCCGCTTCGGCTTCTCAAAGTGCTGGGATTACAGGCATGAGCCACCGTGCCCGGCCGCCTTTGTCCGTTTTCTATAAAAATTAACTAAAAATTAATTTCACAATTGTATAAAAGTAAATATGTTAATAACACATATTAAAACATTTTCTTTAACTGAATATCCATTTTTTTCTTATTTTAAAAAATATTTAAAACCTTTTTGTGAGTCCCTGAAAGTATTGTGAGCCTAAGTATTGTGTGCCTACTGCGTGTAATGGGTAAGCTGGCTCTGGCTGTAAGGATGATGTAAGTTGGCTTGAGTGTCTTTTTTGGACACAGAGTAGTAGGCCCAGTGAGACTGAGGCCGATGCACAAAGAAAGACAAGATGAGCAGAGGTTAGAGATAGTCAGAGAGAGAAGAAACTTAATGGTATAGAATTTAGTTCCTGGTTCCAGCCACACCTGAAGCTGGCATTACCACTGAACTTTTCAATTATAAGGTCCAGTAAATGCCTTTATTTATTTATTGCTTGAAGTAGCTGGATTTTTCCAATTAATAACCCACATGCTCAAAATCAGAGGTGGTGTGTTATTTTGTCATTGTTTTTTTGTGTGTAGAATTTCTTTTAGGTAGAAAAGGTAGAAACAGCTATTCCAGGCCTAAGGAATAGTATGAGCAAAGGAAGGGTGGTTGAAAGAGCAGGATGTCTGGATAAGAGAATTGAGGAGGGAAGTAACAGGAGGGGAGACTAAGACAGGCTGGGGCTAGTTATGAAGGGCTTAGAGTGCCTGGTTATCAAGGAAAGGGCTTAAATAAGGGAGTTACATTTCGGAGAGTTTGTTTTGAGCGCTATGTGGAAGAGGCTGGTGGGGGAGAGACTCCAGTATCTCTCTGTTAGGAGACTGCCGCTGGGCGGGATCTAGACTAACCTGGTGGATGGAGTGAGGTGAACTGCCTTCTAGGATATTTTGAAGCTGTATAAGCAGGGCTTGCAGACCTGTCACTTGGGAACATTGGGAGGAGGTGTCATTGAGGACTCTGTTGCAGATGCATAAGATAGTCCAGAAGAAATGGCACTATTTGTCCCCTACATTGTCCCATGAGCTGCATATCTGACTCATCTTGGCTGCCTCCTGGAGACTTTGCTCAAGGACGGTTCTGTGTGTGCACGCATGCATGTGTGTGCACGTGTGTGTGTGCATGTGTGTGTGCGCTTGCGTGTGTGTGTAATAATGTGGAAGAAGGCATGATTTTGGCTTCTGGGAATCATGATCCCTCCTCGCCTCTCCAGCCTGAAACACAATCAGAGTATCCACCCTCTTCATGCCCTATGGAGGCAGCAAAAAGTGCCCTGAGTTGGAGTGGAAAAACCTGGGCTCAAGTCTTAGTTATACCCCTATTTTGCAAGAGAAGCTTGGGCAGTCACTCTGAGCCTCCAATCCTTCAACTGTAACGTGAGCTGGGTTAAGTGATTTCTGGGCACATTTCTGGATCTGAGAATCATCCTTTCTCCCAACTGTTTATCCAGTACTTGCTGTATGTCTCAGGTACTGTGCTAGCTATTTTACAGAAAAGATTCCCTTTTTAAAACATGGAGACCTTTACCTGTTATATAGTAGGTGTTCCATAAATATTTGGTGGAAGGAAGAAGGGAGGGGAGGGAGGGGGAGGAAGGAAGAATGAAAGAAAGGATGGATTAATGAAGTTGTGCAGCTGTGATCTGACAACAGGTCTGTGGACCCCAAAGTCTGTTAATATTATTTTTCCTGTCTTGCAAATATGTTGAAAATAATATCTGTCCTAAGGAGCTGCAGAGACTGGGAGCTCAGAGCAGAGAAAATTCCCCTTTGCTTGGAAGGACTGGAGAGGGCTTCCCAACTGAGGGGCTCATCTTCCACCCTGCCCTTCTTTCTTGCTGCCACCAGCCTATTAAAGGTCTGACAATATCATTGTCTAGATGGGAGGGGCAAATCAGAGAAACATCAAAAGGAAAAGATAGGCATACTAGCTGGATTTGAGAAAGGGAGAACATGGAGACATGGAAGGGTCAGAAAACTCCAAATTTTTTTAGCTTAGAGGACCAGGCAAATGGCATGTCATTAATAGAAAAAAATGAGGTGGAGAATGAGAGCTGCTTTGAACAGAGAAAATTATGATCGAGCATCACATGGGTAACCAAGAGTGTGAGAATGAACACCCAAAGGGAAAGATGTCTTGTAGCAGAGATCTGGCATACATTCAGGGCTGGAGGTGGAGTTGGAAAGCTTTGAGTAAGAGTTCCTGAGGGATGGCAAATAGATATCATCTGTCATGCCAGCTCCAATTGATTCTCACTGCCTGCTTGGAGTGCAAGATTCAGAAGGAGTCTGAGGTTGTGCCCAGCTCAGGGGGAAAGAGTGCTGTGATTGATCATTGATGTCTGCTATGGACTTGGAGGAGCACAGTGGTATCATGCATTTGTCTTTCCAAGTTAAAAGTGAGTGGTATTTAAAACTTTTTTATTTGAAGGAAACCCAGAGTGAAGAGTTAAACAGTAAAAAGATATATATGCAGGGGGTGAGAAAGTGCATTTCATAACATGTCAAATAAAATATGCATGTGTGACCTTCATCTTATAGCTACTTTGGAGAGAGGCAGAGAAAGAAACAAATGAAAAGAGAAATAGATGAGGGTCAGAGAAGCTGCCTGAAGCTGCCTGAATCTGCTCAGGTCAAAGGTCTTTCCAAGAGCAAAAGTTCTCAAGCAAGCAGTAGAATGACCTAGGTGCTTTCTCAGCTCACACGCCTGGGGGATCATCCTGAAGATTTTAACATGGAGAAGTTTTGTGGGGTTGCTCATGGCTTCATGGATTGTGCCCTGCGGAACTCCTGGAGATGCCATTCACAGACTACAATGTAAGTGACATTCACTAGGTTGTGCATCTTCCCTCTTCATAGGGACCTCAGAGATCAAGCCCACCCTAGAAGGTCCAGCAGTACTCAGGGACCTTGGCTAAGGCCCAGGAGATGAGGCCAGCTGCACACTCGCCATCCCCAGAGACTGAGGTTCATGAGACTCCTGGCATTCTGGAAAGGAGGTCCCACATCCTGGTTTTCAGGGTGGGTGACAGAGGACAGATGTAGGCTTCAGTCTCTGCTTTCATGAGCTGGCAGTTGAAATCTAGTGTGGAAGAAGGGGCCGCTATGTGCCTAGCACTGTGCTAGGCGCTTTAATGGTTAATTTTCAGTTTTCCTGCAAGGAAGCTGCTGGTGCCTCTTCTCTTCCCTTTTCTCAGGGGAAGACCCACTTCCCATTTGGCCTCCAACTCCAGAAAAGCTAGTGTTCCTACTGCGGCCTAGTCATAAGAGACTTTATTGCTTGCAGAACAAGTGAGGTTACAGGGGCTCTTCCAGCCCTGCCTAATCCCATATGTACCCCCAAGCAGAGGCTCTCCTCTCCCTGATCCTGGACTGCCGGACTACCAAACATGTGGTGTTCAGTCAATATTGTTGCATGCTGGGCCGGGCTTGATGGCTCACACCTGTACTTCTAGCACTTTGGGAGGCCAAGGCAGGAGGATTGCTTGGGCCCAGGAGTTTGAGACTGGGCAACATAGGGTGATCCCATTTCTACAACAACAAAAACCCAGCATGGTGGCACACACCTGTGGTCCTACCTACGCAGGAGGCTGAGGTGGAGAACTGCTTGAGCCTGGGAGGTCCAGGCTGCAGTGTGATCCAAGATTGAGCCACTGTACTCCAGCTTAGGCAACAGAGTGGGACCCTGTCTCAAAAAAAAAATTGTTGCATATGGCATAATGGTATCCTCTGGAATCCACCATCAGAACTGTGACCAGTGCTGGGCATGGCTTTCTCTCAGAAACAAGGCTGAGTGGCCAAGTGCTCCAACAAACCAATCACAGACTACAGCTCTGCCCCGGTCTGAGTGACATGGGCTTTCCGGGGGAGCCCTGGGGATCTAATCCTGGATAAGAAATCACAGAATTTTGGGGGGGCGCGGTGGCTCACGCCTGTAATCCCAGCACTTTGGGAGGCCGAGACGGGCGGATCACGAGGTCAGGAGATCGAGACCATCCTGGCTAACACGGTGAAATCCCATCTCTACTAAAAAATACAAAAAACTAGCCGGGTGAGGTGGCGGCGCCTGTAGTCCCAGCTACTCGGGAGACTGAGGCAGGAGAATGGCGTAAACCCAGGAGGTGGAGCTTGCAGTGAGCTGAGATCCGGCCACAGCACTCCAGCCTGGGCGACAGAGCGAGACTCCGTCTCAAAAAAAAAAAAAAAAAAAAAAGAAATCACAGAATTTTAGAAATGGGGCCCCTCGGATATCATCCAGTTCTGTGGTTTTAAACCCTGGATAAATATTAAAGTCACTAGGGGGAGGTCAGGCACAGTGGGTCACACCTGTAATCCTAGCACTTTGGGAGGCCGAGGCAGGTGGATCACTTGAGGTCAGGAGTTTGAGACCAGCTTGGCCAACATGGCGAAGCCCCATCTCTACTTAAAACACAAAAATTAGTCAGGCGTGGTGGTGGGCACTTGTAATCCCAGCTATTCTGGAGGCTGAAGCATGAGAATCACTTGAACCCAGGAGGTAGAGGTCGCAGTGAGCCGAGATTGTGCCACTGCACTCCAGCCTTGGTGACAGAAGGAGCCTCTGTCTCAAAAATAAAATAAAACAAAATAAAATAAAATAAAATAACCAGGGGAAAACTCCTATACACTGCTGGAGAGAATGCAAAATAGTGCAGCCAGTTTGAAAAACAGCTTGGCAGTTCCTCAAAAAGTTGAACATTAGTTACCATATGACTGAGTGAGCCTACTTGTAGTATAAGCCCAAGAGAAATGAAAACAGGTCCATGCAAAAACTGACATGTGAATGTTCACAGCAGCATTATTCATAAGAGCCAACAGGTAGAAACACCCCAAATATCCATCAACTGATGAATGGATAGACAGAACATGGTCTATCCATACAAAAGAATATTATTCAGCCACAAAAGGAAGTGAAATATTGAGCAGGCCATGACATGGATAAACTTTGAAAACATGATATGCTACATGAAAGAAGTCAGACACAAAAAGGCCAAGTATTATAGGATTCCATTTATATAAAACATCTAGAATAGGCTGGGCGCGGTGGCTCAAGCCTGTAATCCCAGCACTTTGGGAGGCCGAGATGGGCGGATCACGAGGTCAGGAGATCGAGACCATCCTGGCTAACACACGGTGAAACCCCGTCTCTACTAAAAACTACAAAAAACTAGCCGGTCGACGTGGTGGCGCCTGTAGTCCCAGCTACCTGGGAGGCTGAGACAGGAGAATGGCGTGAACCCGGGAGGCGGAGCTTGCAGTGAGCTGAGATCCGGCCACAGCACTCCAGCCTGGGTGACAGAGCGAGACTCCGTCTCAAAAAAAAAAAACAAAAAAAACAAAAAAAAAAATCTAGAATAGGCAAATACATAGAGATAGAAAATGGATTACCGGCTACCTAGGAATAGGGAGGATGGTGGGCAGAGGGAAGGGGGAGTGACTGCTAATGGGAGTGAAGTTTCTTCTAGGGGTGATGAAAATGTTCTAAAATTATATTGCAGTGATGGTTGCACAACTTGGTGAAAATACTAAAAAAAATTAAGTTGTACAATTGATGTGTATCTTAATAAAGCTGATAAAAATATCACAAGGAGAGGTTTTGAAAAGTATCAATGCCCAGGCCCTTCCCCAGACTAATTACACCATAATCTATCTCTAAATCCAATGTGTGGCCAGGGCTGAGAACCATTGCTATAGTAATCCAACCTCCTCATTTTGCATATGGGGGGATGGGGGCTCGCTATGGGGAGGGAGGTGACCAGGTCACACAGCAGGTACCTGCCTGATCCTGGGACACAGTCCAGGACTCCTGCCTCTCTGCTCGCTGCCTCAAGTGCTGCCCATCTGCTGCCTCTTCCCATCTGTCTTGGCTTCTATTTAAGGCAGCAAGTGCACTCATCAGGAAAATCCAAGTCCTCCTCAGAACCCCCCAGCTAAGACATCCTTGTGTATGTATCTTGTCTTCCCAGCCATATAGTTAACTCTGGAGGAACAGAGACTGTCACATCACATGTTTTTGTGTCCTCCACTGTGCTAAGAAAAGCACTAAGCACATAGCAGGTGCTCAATTAACACTGGTTAGATGGAGAACAAAATGAAATATCAGTGCATTTGGTATGCATTTGAGGGCCAACTCTTGTGCCTGGTACTGTGCCATGCACAAGGGTAAAGACAAATGAGATGTTATCTTTGCCCTGTATTATTCCGTTTTCACGCTGCTGATAAAGACATATCCGAGACTGGGCAATTTACAAAAGAAAGAGGTTTGATACATTCACAGTTCCACGTGGCTGGAGAGGCCTCACAATCATGGCGGAAGGTGAAAGGTATGTCTCACATGGTGGTAGACAAGAGAGAACGAGAGCCAAGTGAAAGGAGAAACCCTTATAAAACCATCAGATCTCATGAGACTTATTCACTACCACAAGAACAGTATGGGGGAAGCTGCCCCCTGATTCAATTATCTCTCACCAGGTCCCTTCCACAACTCTTGGGAATTGTGGGAGCTACAATTCGAGAAGAGATTTGGGCAAGGACACAGCCAAACCATATCAGCCTTCAAAGAGCTCACTCCTGTCTTGATACATGGGATAGGGGTACCCAACCCAACTGGAACCAACAAGGAAGACTTCCTGGGCTAGTGATGCTTGAAGCAGGTCCTGGGTCCTGAAGGATGATGGCAGTGGCTGGGGGAGGGACTGCACAGGGCGGTCTGGGCAGAGGGCACTGCATGTGCTAAGGTCTGGAGTTGGCAATGCATGCTCACTGGTGAGGGGACTTGCCTGAGTTCCATGTTGGCATGAGAGTGAACTTTCAGCTTTTATTTTTCACTTTTGGATTATGAACTCATCAGGAGTTTATGTGTATGTTGTGAAGTAAAGTCCTAACTTTTTCTGAAGTGGAGAGCCAATTGTTCCAAGATCACCCAAAGAATCATTCACCCTTGCCCCATGAAGTTGCGATGCCATCTTCATATGTATCCGCCACTTTCCTGAATGCTCTCAGATCCTTTCTTTGCTCCCCTGCGACGTACTCTGTTTACAGGAACCTTTACTGCTCAGACTCCCTGTCCTCTGGCTTTTACATAGGTTTGGCCAATGGGAGGCACTGATATGGACTGGAGGGTGAACACAGGAGACAAATCAGGGTATTTCTCCCTCATTTCTTCATGCCTCTGGTGATGTTTCCAAAAGCAGCCATGAGTTCTCTGCAGCTCCAGCTCCCACTAGACTGGCTTCCTGCTGCCTTAGCTCCTGGGTGCTAGAATACTGCCTTTGTCCCTCCAGCTCTAGGAGTGATAAGCAGGTTCTCGTTGTTGCTAATTTCTAGGTTGCCTCGCTGTCCAATTAAGTTTCTTAGTTTTTGCAGCCTTTGTATAACCAATTCCCTGAATTAAATTCCCTCTGTAAGAAGTGCCTAGAGTAGTTTCAGTTTTCTGGATTGCCCATGACTTGTAGACAATATAAACCTGTTTTTGGATTCTTCATATTTTTTTGTTTTGTGACAGACACGGTTTCCCTCTGTTGCCCGGGCGAGAGTGCAGTGGCACAATCACAGCTCACTGCAGCCTTGAATTCCTGGGCTTAAGCAATCCTCTTATCTCAGCTTCCCGAGTGCCTACAACTACAGGTGTGCACTACCACACCTGGCTAATTTTTCATTTCTTTTGTAGAGACAGGGTCTCATCATGTTGCCCAGGCTGGTCTCAGCTTCCAGCCTTAAGCAATCCTCCCACTTCTCATCCTAAAGCGCTGGTATTACAGTCATGAGCCTCTGTGCCCGGCCTTTTCATACTTTTATTGTTCTACTTATCTAACCCAGTATCAGACTGTCTTAATTACTTTTGTTTTAATATATATATGTATATGTGACATTATAAATCTTATTCCCTTTCTCACATCATTATTTTTCTTTTTTTTCTTAGCTGTTATCACGTGCCTAGTCTTCCAGATTCCTTTTGTGATAATAACTTGAATTCTTGAATTCTAGAATTCTAGAATTCAGGTTACTTCCAGAAAATCCCACTGGAATTCTGATTCAAAGCATTACATATTATGGATTAATTTGAAAGAATATATTCATAAGGAACATATTTCTCTCAATTTACTCAGATCTTTTAAAATGTCCTTCAGTTAGAATTTTTAAACTTTTTCATTAAGGTATAGAACATAACTTTATTCCTAGGTATTTTTCAGTTTTGTCACAATTGAAAATGAGATCTTATTAATTATTACATATCCCCCCCCCTTTTTTTTTTTAGACGGAGTCTCGCTCTGTCATCAGGCTGGGGTGCAGTGGTGTGATCTCGGCTCACTGCAACCTCCGCCTCCTGGATTCAAGCAATTCTCCTGCCTCAGCCTCCTGAGTAGCTTGGACTACAGGCGTGCACTACCATGCCCAGCTAATTTTTCTATTTTTAGTAGAGACGGGGTTTCACCATGTTGGTCTCGATCTCTTGACCTCGTGATCTGCCTGCCTCGCCTCCCAAAGTGCTGGGATTATAGGTGTGAGCCACCAGGCTTGGCCCATATCCCCTAATTTTTAATGACTAGATAGATATATAAAGCTGCTGACTTTAGGATATTTCTGCCTCTGACCACTTTGCACAACTCTTATCGGTTGGAATTCACTTGGATTTTAAGAAGAGAATCACATGAATTTTGTTTCTTCCTCTCCAGTAGTTATTCCTAATTTTGTTTCCTTGGCTTATTCCATTGTTAAGGTCTCCAGAATAATACTGAATATCAGCAGCTTTCCTTGTTTTATTTCTGAAGTTTATATATTATCTAGTGTTTCACCATTAAATGTCAGTTTCTGACAAATTCTACTTACCAGGTTAGACGGTCCTTCTACTCTTAGCTTACTACAAGTCTTGAAAGATTAGCACGACTTATTCTCTGCAAATCTGTGCTGTTCCTAAGTGAACACTGCTTCCTTTACTAAGTGCTTATAAAAGACTCTGTTCTTAAACTGTCCTCGGTATTGCAATCCAGCTTATCAGTCTAGTTTCTGGAATTCATTTTCCAAAAAAACTGTCCATCTACTTATCTAGCATTTTCCCAAGACTTTTTCAGAGGTACTGATGCTGACTCAGGAATGACACGTGGAAATTTTCTCAGTATTTTGGGAGACTATTTTTCTGAGCCTAAAGACTTGAGCTAATCAAAAAGCAGTAAAATATTTCCTGAGTATGCTTTCTCTTATCTTGGACTTCAATTTTCTTCTGTTTGTTCTCTTCACTCTCTGCAGTTAGCATAGTGACTAGCTTCCTTGTTGAAAAAGAAAAAAATTGAGTAGCTCTGCTTCTGCCAGTTAGTCTCACGTACCATCCTCAAAACTGGGTGTCATTAAATTGCTCATCTTTTTGCTCCAACCGAAGTGAGCATCTACAAAACTTTGGAGTCCTTAAAAAAAAGTTCTGTGCCCCTTTGTTTTTGATCATATGTTCCACCTTCCTCCTCTTCAAAATACTATTACAAATTGTGGGTTCATCTGAGAGGACTGTAAAGCCTTTCTCTTTCGGATTATTTTTGCTTCCTAAATTCACAGCCCATGTAAAAATATTCCCTTTTAAGTCTATTTTCTTTGACATTTTGAAATTGGATTTTCTAAACAGTAAAATATATATGTTGTGATTATTTCACATTGCATACCTGTTTCAAAACATCTCATATACCCCATAAATATATACACCTAATATGTACCCACAAAAAAAAATTTTTAAAAAGAGTATCAACAACAAGAAAAAGAATATGTGGAGAATTAAGCCCTGGATTTCACTCATTTCGTGTTCATGATTCTGAGATGTCAGGGTTTTTTTCTTCCATGGATCTTGTTACTTACACATTTCCAATGCACTCTTCCTTGCTGACCAGAATTTACAACAGTAATATCTGCAGTGTTTCTTCTACCTCCTAAGCAACCAAATCATCAGCCAGTCAGATTCCGCGCCTTTAACAGAATGCCCATGTCTGGATGGTCAAGAAGTCCTCCATAGGTATGGCGCCAGCTGATGCAGTAGGAAATGCAATAAACATCCCCTATCCAAAGTCCCCTGCATCTCATCTGGATTGCTCAGTGCACACATATCAAGTGCTGCCTGAACTCAGACTTACTCATGAGCTGTTTATGTCACGTGTCTTAACTCCAAGTTGGAGTTTCTGGCGGCGGGATCAGTGTATATGTAGCCCAAAGAGCAGACTCACGGTAGCACACAAGTTCTCCACACACCTTCTGGAAGAGCTGGTTGGGACAAACTAGTTCCTATTTTACTTTTAGCCTCAATGGGGACAATTCCATATTCCTAATCAGAACTAACACATCGGGGATAAGCTGACAAGACCTCAGTAGAGCTTTCCAACTGGTAAGTCTCAGAAGGGTTGCAAGTGGGCTGAACCATTTATTCTCCTTGGAGTAAGTGGACAGGACATGGGGAGCCTGGAGCTTCAAGCAGCCTTGTCTGCCTGTCCCAGCATGCTAAACATCACTTTCTATGTGTGCCAAGGACAAGAAAAAGTCAGGAAGCCCTGCCACTAGTCCATACCCAGTCCATTCGCCCGGAACTGTGGCTCTCCAACTGGGACTCTCTTAGCAGAATTCACTCACATAGTATGTTTTTACAGCAGATGGTGTCAGCCAGAATCATACCTCCCGACTGAACACCAGTGTATTAATCATGCTCTTTAAATATTCACAGAGGAAAAAGGCCCAAAAGCTAACATTTTTGAGTACCCGGTTAACTTAATCTTCCAACAACCATTTGAAGAAAGGACAATTATTATCTTCATTTTATACGTAAGGAAAGAGGAGCAGAAAGACCAAGGAGCCTTCCTCAAGTCACGTAGCTAGTAAACGGCAGAGCTGGGATTTGAACCCAGGTAACCTGGGCTCTCTGAATTGCTAGGCAATATTGCTTCGCCATGTGTTTGAAAGGAGCAATCTAATGACAAAAAAGGAACACGCATTGGCACTTAGCTTTGGCTTTGCTGCTGTTTGCCTATGTGACCTTAGGTAACTCACTTTACTTATCTGGGTGGCAGACACTGCATTTTTGGACATTAAGCATTCGTATGCCAGGAACTATACAGCTCAATGATATAATTTGATCTGTGCCATGTCTGACTGAGAGATGAGAGAAAGTACAATTTACTCATTCTGGTTTCCCAGATAGCTGTCGCTTATTTCAATTTTAATTTGGTAGAGACTAAACAGACTGACACATTGTTACATGTTCTTATTGAATTCAGGGAAAGCATACTATTTGGCAGCAAGTACAGTATGTATTTGAAACACTGTACTTTTTTCATAATGGATTTTCAAAGAAAATTGTATCGACATCTTAGAAGTGTGATTGATACATTATGAATGTTGCATCTATTAGGGATGATTTCTTACAGCAACTTAGTGGTCTTATTTCTAAAAAAAAAAAAGTCTAGTGAGAAGGTTGACTCTACTTCATCTTTCTCTTCAGAAAAGGTCAAAATTGGCCACATGTGGTGGCTCATGCCTATAATCCCAACACTTTGGGAGGTCAATACAGGTGGATCACCTGAGGTCAGGAGTTCGAGACCAGCCTAGCCAACAATCAGGGTGAAACCCCATCTCTACTAAAAATACAAAATTAGCCAGGTGTAGTGGTGCACACCTGTAGTCCCAGCTACCCAGGAGAATGAGGTAGGAGAATTGCTTGAATCTGGGGGGTGGAGGTTGCAGTGGGCCGAGATTGCACCATTGCCCTCCAGCCTGGGTGACGAGTGAAACTCCGTCTCAAAAAAAAAAAAAAAAAGAAAAGAAAAGAAAAGGTCAAAATTGCATTTTTTGGGGGGTGTAGTTTAGATTCCTTTATAGAGACTAATTGGCACAAAACTTTTCCAATTTGTATTTCTTTCAAGAAATGTTCCAAACAATGAACTTTGCAAGCAATTCTGGTGTTAGCACGGTTGATGTATGAACCCATGCTAGATGGGGAGCTCTTGATCTGATGATGATTAGCTACCTGGAGCCAAAGATGGCATCTTCTGTGACATACCAGTACTGCAGAGAAGCACAGCAGATGTTTATTCACTTAGTTTTAGTGCATTACATTTTAATTCTCCTTAGGTAATTTATCAAATACCTATTCATAAAAGTTTCACTTTAGTCATGAATTCCCTACTTGTTCCTAACTACATTATGTAGTCTCTGCAAAACCGCAGAGTAACATCCCACATCCTAAGGAGTGACAAGAGCCTTTGGGGTTCAGTAGTTCCCGGGTCTGAGTCCTGTGTGAGGTAGGACAGGATACGTGCTTCCATCTTTGAGTCTCAAATTTTCTTTTGCCAAACAACTATCAAATGATTTCAATAAACAGGTGTAAGCAGGTCCTGACATTTTTCTTCCAGAAAGGCTGTTTTGTTGTGATGCTATTCTTGCTAGGTTTTGCAGTGGCTTCCTCATTGTGTGTGTGTGCCTTCACAGGCGTCATGTGTGTGCATTCCAGAGAATTACTATTTCATAAGTTGGTCTTTGCTCAGAGGCTCATGACCAAGTTTATTCAGTATTTTTCTCATCTAAAGTAAAAAAAAAAAAAAAAAAAAAAAAAAAAACCAAACAATACAAATATAGTCATTTTCCCTTACAAGTCACTTCTAATAAGCCGAACTTTCCCATCTGGGTTTCTTTCTTTCTTTTTGACGGAGGATCGCTCTGTTGCCCAGTCTGGAGTGCAGTGGTGCGATCTCGGCTCACTGCAACCTCTGCCTCCCCGGTTCAAGTGATTCTCCTGCCTCAGACTCCTGAGTAGCTGGGATTACAGGTGTGTGCCACCATGCCTGGCTAATTTTTGTATTTTTAGTAGAGACGGAGTTTCACTATGTTGGCCAGGCTGGTCTCAAACTCTTGGCCTCAAATGATCTGCCCCACCTCGGCCTCCCAAAGTGCTGGGATTACAGGCATGAGCCACTGTGCCCGGTCACTTCCGGGTTTCTCACAAATTTTTTTTTTTTTTTTTTTTTTGCCTCTCATTTCTGTGTTCCTCTGCCTTTATTCTTTGTTTTTTCAGGCGGCAAAAGCATTAACAGACTTGCCCCTAACTACTTCTTTAAATACATCCTCAAACGGTATTATATGAGCCCCCAAAGGGACAGTAAGACAAAATAATCATTGTCACGAAAGCTCAGCTGTGAGTGTAAAATACTGTCCACATAGCAGATTCTTTGTCATCCTATGCACCCTGACAGAGCTACGGCAGACTCAGGAATAAGCTGGGAAGTGTTATTTTTCCACTCCCCAGACGCCATCCGGCTCACTGAATGAATGAAATTAAAACATTATTCATCCCGGAATGTAGTTCGGGTTAGATGAATAAGATGCATAATCTGTTAAGAGTAGGTTTTAGACATTCTAATTGCACAAGACACCAGTGTGAGCCAGAGTTGGAGCTGAACACTGGGTACATGTTTCTAGGGTAATACAGATGAGGATTAATTTATTTTGGTATTCGTTAGTGCTTAAAAATCTCATCAAATGATCCTCTCTCTGTTCCCCAATTCTTGCAGGTTTTTCAGAAGCTTCTATTATGAACATTCTTAGTTCATAATAAGCCTCCGAAGTCGTAACACTGATATGAATTTTAAGGGCTTGGTGGTTTAATTGCCTTTAATACAGTGTCCATTATTCAGCCAGGGAATGAAGCTGGTTGAGCATTAGCATAGCAACACCTCTTGCTTTTGAGGTCTCAGTGCAGAACGTGGATGTTTAAACCATTCACCATTCAGTAGGGGACGATTAGCTAGGTTTCTGTGGGTTTCTTATAACATGAGCCTACAGGGATGTTCCTCTAATTATTCTAATCCTTTTTTAGTGGATGGCCTAGACTACAGCAGTTTTAATATTTTAAATTCTGCAGCCTTTCATCCAATAAAACCACAGGTGACTCTTGGGATGTGGCTGTAATTTTAGATCCAATATATTGGAATTTTAATTGTAACTAGAAGTATATCCATCCTTCCTTGATCAATGCACCAGGGAAATTCATGATGTCTGGGTGGGTATCTAAGAAGCCTGAGTGGGAAGTTCTCAATACGCTCCCAAACAGGAAAGGAAACACAGATATTAGAAATCAATTCCTTTACCTTTGCTATCTTTATGTTGCTCACATTCCCTTTTTCGGCTCTGCAGGGCAGTAGCCTGCTGATTCTTACCTGAATTTCTGGAAACCTACTTTTTTTTTTGAGATGGAGTGTTGCTCTTGTCACCCGGGCTGGAGTGCAGTGGTGTGATTTAGGCTCACTGCCGCCTCCACCTCCCGGGTTCAAGCGATTCTCCTGTCTCAGACTCCTGAGTAGCTGGGGTTATAGGCATGTGCCACCAGGTCCAGCTAATTGTTTGCATTTTTAGTAGAGATGGGGTTTCGCCATGTTGGCCAGGCTGATCTTGAACTCCTGACCTCAGGTGATCCACCCACCTCGGCTTCCCAAAGTGCTAGGATTACAGGCATGAGCCACCCCACTTGGCCTGGAAACCTACTTTCAAAAAAAATGTCTGGTAAATATCAACTCATCCAAGCCTTTCCTTTCTTCACTATTACAAATACTAAGATAACATGGTTAATTGTACTTCATCAGCCTGATCTTTATTAACGAGCATGACTCAAGAATAGGGGTTTCAGATGGTTCACAGAAAACATACAACAAACGGTGTTTAGAAAGACGAAAAGGTGCATGGCCTTGTTCATAGAGAAATGTAATTAAAACAGAAATTCTGGATTTTACCTATCAGACTAAGTTAAAAAAAAAAAAGCTAGCAAAGGCTATGATTTGCTTCCTGTGAGGTCACAGAGACATTGTCATAATTGCTGGGGGTGCCTGTGGGCTGGGGGGAGTATAAACAGGTGGAATATATTTGGAGAGAAATTTCATTAGACAATATCCAACTTAAATATGCACATACCTTTTGACCAGGATGCTACTTCGAGGGAATTTATTCTACAGGTAGATTTGTTCAAGTACACAAACACAAGATACAAGAATGGCAGCACCACTGTAACTTGAGGGAGTTGATGCAGCTTAAACGTCCATCAATATTGATTGGTAAAATAAATATATGCTCTTTATACATGGAGTAGCTCTAGATTGACAAAGAGAAATGCTAACAATGTTTGCTTCCAAGGAAAACTAGGGAATAAGAAGATGGAAAGGAAAAGTAACTTCCAGTTATTTGTGTCTGAATTTTTACTACTGTTTGTATTACCTATCTTAAAAAAGGCACCAGGCCAGGTGCAGTGGCTCTCCCCTATAATCCCAGTATTTGGGGAGGCCAAGGCAAGAGGATCGTTTGAGCCAGGAATTGAGACCAGCCTGTGCAACATGGCAAGACCCCATCTCTACAAAATTTTTTAAAAATGTAGCCAAGCATGGTGGTGCATGCCAGCTACTCAGGAGGCTGAAGTCGGGGGATCGCTTGAGCCCCGGAGGTCGAGGCTGCAGTGGGCCATGACTGCACCACTGCACTCCAGCCTGGGTGACAGACAGAGGCTGTGTCTCAAAAAAAAAAAAAAAAAAAAAAAAAAAAGGAAAGAAAGACAGACAGACAAAATGGCAACAAAGCACAGTGGTTCCCTTTCATTACTAACTTTCCACTCAGTCTCCTAATAGTTAAAATCTTCCTCCAATTCATCTAAAATGAAATCCCAAATTAGACAAGGAGGGAATGGAGCAGACGCTCTGTTTCAATTCTCCAAGCCTCTGAGTCCCAATCGTACCAACAGAATGGACTCTCAGCCATCTCACCAATTCTTTACTCTATGCCAATTCTGCCATGTGCAGATGGGAAAGCATTGTGCACATTCTGCCTGGACAGTTATTTCCTAGTATTCTCGGACAGAAATACATTTCTATTTCTTTTTTCTTTCCTCAAAAGATCCCCATGGTGTTTCTGCTCTGAGTTTGTTAGTTTCAAAGAGACATGTCTTTATATATGTGTTAATGCTCTTCTATCTGATCTTTCCTTTGGCACCAAACACCCCTTTCCCTTGCTAAACTTAGAATATACATCTCAAGCCATCAATCTATTAGATATACCATTTCTTGAACTAGACTTTATTATCATTATTTTTTTTAGATGGAGTCTCACATTGTCACCCAGGCTGGAGTGCAAAGGCATGATCTTAGCTCACTGCAACCTCCGCCTCCCTGGTTCAAGCCATTCTCCTGCCTCAGTCTCCCAAGTAGCTGGGACTACATGCATATGCCACCCCGCCCGGCTAGTTTTTGCATTTTTAGTGGAGATGGGGTTTCACCACGTTGGCCAGGCTGGTCACGAACTCCTGACCTTGAATGATCCACCCGCCTCAGCCTCCCAAAGTGTGGGATTACAGGTGTGATTCACCATGCCCGGCCTTGAGCTATTTTGAATCTCTTTGGCCTGTTTCCGTCCACATGCACAGCTACGACCTTACATCTCAAAACCCACTAAAACTTTTTACCAGCTAGCGTCAAACACTGCACTGCGCAAAACGTCTTTTCTGTATCATGTCATTTATCGATAATTCTCTTATCAGTGAGATGTTGGTAAATTCCATCTGGGGATGAGGAAAATGAGGTGTCCAGAAGAAACTAGTCAAAGGTCCCATGGCTAGTAAGTGGCAAAGCTGGGATTCAAACCGTGTGAGATTCCAAAGCTTCCACACTTCACCTAATCAGGCAACTATGGGGCTCTTCTCCCTTGATAAAACCAGACCACCACACTGTGGACCCTTTAATCCTTCTCTCATCTGGCTGGCAATGTCTTGCCATTTTACTTCTGCAAACTTCCACCTGTTTCCCAATCATGGGCTCCAGTCTTAGCCCAGGTGCTTAGACTGGTGTATACACACGCCCTGTCCCCCAACGGCTGGAATTCACTAGTCCCTTGCTTCTGAAGTGGGGAGGGCAAGAACACAGACTTGGTTTGATAGATTGTAGGGGACAGGTTCATGATGACATTAAAGCCATATAAAGAACCAGTAGAATGCTCACATTCTTCTGCTTCACCTTGGGCCTAAGGAAATGCAAAGCTTTGCTGAGCAGACAGATCTAGTTACTTATTGTGATGCCTCCATCCATTGACTTAACATCATGACTATTAAAAAAAAAAAAAAAAAAAAAAAAGAGTTGACCTCTACTGAGAGTTAAAATTGAGGCATTATAATAATAAGGATGAACACACAAGCAGAGAAGTAGCTTTGCTTTCCCAAAGAGAAAAGCAAACCTGGACTGCCCACCTCAGACTGTCCTGGGCTCTTAAAATGCAGGGTCTGGGGTCTTACCACTGACCATTTAGAATGCAGCAATCCATATTTTTAGTAAGTTGTCCAAGCCATTCTTTGACTCCCTAATTTTGGGAGAAGTGGGCCTATTTGCAGAACTATTGAGGATTTCTTTCTTTTTTTTTTTTTTTTGAGACGGAGTCTCACTCTGTCGCCCGGGCTGGAGTACAGTGGCCGGATCTCCGCTCACTGCAAGCTCCGCCTCCTGGGTTTACGCCATTCTCCTGCCTCAGCCTCCCGAGTATCTGGGACTACAGGCGCCCACCACTTCGCCCGGCTGGTTTTTTGTATTTTTTTTTTAGTAGAGACGGGGTTTCATGGTGTTAGCCAGGATGGTCTCGATCTCCTGACCTTGTGATCCGCCCGTCTCGGCCTCCCAAAGTGCTGGGATTACAGGCTTGAGCCACCGCGCCCGGCCGAGGATTTCTTTTGCTAAGGCTGAGCTGATTGTCCATTTTACGTTTGTCTTTTGATACCCCCAGAGTTTCTTAAAATGTGCCATTTCTCACATGCAAGGGACCTTTAACAGTGACTTGCTTTTTCTCTCCGCCCCCTTACGCTTCGCCTCTGCATCTGTCCACTGCCTCCTGTAGCGAGACAGTGGAAGCAAATCACCCCGGACCAAAGTAGGGTATTTTCCTGGTACGTTTGGAAGACTTGGTCAGCCAGGGAATTGATTTAGAACTCTAAGTTTGAGAAATATTGATCTGAAGGGATCAATATGGCTGTTCAGGGAGTTCTTTGATGAGCTAAGATTTTAAAGGACTAGTTAAAAGCTGTAAAGTCAAGGGCAACAAAAAGGCTCTGTCATTACTTGTGTTCAGAGCGGGACAGAGGAGGCCGGAGTCGCTGACCTGGAAGGATGGTGCAATATTAACAGGCAAGAAGGACTAAGGGGAATTCCCACACTGTACTTATTCCTCTGTCTTTGTGGCTAAAGCGAACCATCTTCAATAGAAATGATAGACCAATAAATGACATAGGCAAAAGGGTTTTGAAGACCAAGGTAATTAATTACCTGGCAGGATTTAGAGATTTCTGGCATGAATTACATCAATCAAATGACAACTGTCAGTACACTGTTGGATGTTTTGAGGGACCACAGAAACATGAATAGATGATAAACCAGTACATACCTGAGCTTCACAATGTAAAAGTTAATTCCATTAATTATGGAATAGTGAGTATGGCTTTATTGTCAAGTAATATTCCAGAAGACATTGTTCATTTGTGAGCTCTTCGGAAGGAAATCCATAGAGTGGATCGTCTCAAATAAGCAGTGGTTCATTAAGAATAATGTCCAATCACTGCTTCTTTGAAAATGGGACCACTGCTGAATGATGCCTGTGTGGACAGGATTTTTAGACTCGGGGAGGGGTGGTAAGGTGTGGGAGAGGGTTACTAGACCACTGGAGGGGTGTGTGTGGGGAGAAGGCAGTAAACAGCGTTATTAGATCACAGGTGATGGAGATGAACAAGGTTACCAGCCCTGGTGTGTGTGTGGGAGGTATGGACAGTTATGACTGGTGGTGGTGATGGTGAAGGGAACATGGTTACCAGGCCACACTGGTGTATGGACAGTGAGCTACCTACCGGTGTGGTGGTAATGCAGATGGACAGGGGTTACTCGATGGCTGGAGGGAGTGGATGGGTTTCTGGGTGAGCAATTCGACTTCAGTGGAGTGAACTATTCAACATTATCTAGCAGTCTCATGCAGATGTGGATCCCCAGGGTTGCAAACGGTGGGATGAAAGGTGAGAGACAAGAGAGCACAGTGGTTGAGACCACAGGCTCTGGAATACAGGCTGCTTGGTTAAACTCTAAGCCTGAGCTTCCTATGTATGAAAAAGAGGATATTACCCATCTCACAGAATGGTCAGGAAGTGAAGTGACACATGCAGAATCCAAGGCCTAGCATTAGATGACCAGCCCCTATATATTAGTGCAGATCAATGTCTACCTACCGGGGGTTTCCAACGTCACGTGGCTGGACTTTCTTCTGCCCTGTACAGCATGATACCAATGCCTCAAATGAGAACACAGTTGACACACTGAGTAATATTCAGATGGTGAAACTGAATCTAGAAGTCACATGGTGGTCAATGTCCTACGCACAGTACGATGCCCCCATACTGGATAAGGTTGTTCAGGTATCTTCAGACCAGCCCAGAGATGATGTGTTATTGCCTGTTATCTGGTTAGACATCGCCTTTCAAATGAATGTGGAATAATCCATTTGCTGAGCAGACATTCATGGAGCACCTGCTCTCTGTCAGGTGCTGGGGAACAAAGGCAAGTAAGACACAAAGCTCAGGCTGATGCAGTGTACAGGTTCCAGGATGAGATAAACAAAAGAGCCTATTTTAATACAAAGCTGTAAGTGCGATGTTGCTACAGATGAGGGTAGAAAGGGAGGGGGTTATTACTGGAACACAGAAATTAACCCAGTTTGCAGAGGTGGGGCCGTCAGACAGTCCCTAGAAGATGTCTGGGCAGAGGCAGACATTGAGCAGGAGTTAGGGGAAGGGACAGGAGTGTCAAAATTCTAGGCAGAAGGAACAGTATTTGCAAAGGCATAGATGTGAGTAACAGCAGGGTGTGGTGCATGCCAGGAACCACAAGCAATTTGGCATTGAAGAATTTTCAACAGTAGGGTGAGAAATGGGGGATATATGCTAGAGCAAGAGGACGGAGACACAAGAGTGGTGAATTCCACAGAGAGGTCATTGGACTTCATCCTCAGGGTAATGGCAAGCACTGCAATGGCACAGGCCAACCGTGTTTTACAAAGACCACTCTAGTGACTGGGAGGAGCATGAGCTTGTCAGGAGCAACTGGAGTCAGGGAGATCAGGAAGGGCACCTCTGAGCCAGAGAAAAGATACTCCTGTGGGATCCATGTCAGTAAGAAGAGAGAGGAAAGCCTAAGTATGAATACCAAGGCAGAGGTGAACAGACCTAGGCACTGTTTGGATATGGGTGGCAACAGGGAGAACAGCTGTACATGATACATACATTCTTACTGTGGGTAAAAAAGTGAATTCAGGCAGAAGAAAAGTTTTGTGGGAGGAGGGTAAAAGATGACCAATTTGATCTTTGATAGGTGGAGTTTGAGGTGTACACAGGATACCCAAGTTGAAATGTCAGTCCAAAAGTTCACAGGACAGTCTGGGTTACGGAGGATGGTTTCCGAGTCTACAGCATTATAAAATCAGGACAGAATGAGAAGACCTGGGTAGGCTGTGGTGAAAACAGCAGTGAGCAGAAGAAAGACCTTTAGACAACAGCAAAATGTAATGACAGAAAAGGAGACTGAACTGGTCAACTGCAGTAGAGAAAGGTCCACTAAGTTAAGGAATGAAAAGTGTATACTTCATTTAACAATCAGGATGTCATAAGTATGCATACTGGTGAGGCTTCTTGGTTGCAGACAACTGAAACCACTCAAGTTACTTTAAGCAGAGAGGTATTTATTAGAGGGTATCAGATGGCATACACAATTTCCAGGAGCCCACAGATAAGGGTTTGGATGCCTTCCTGCCAGGAAGAGCACAAATAGCCAGGACAAACATCCACCTTTACAGGACTATTACTGGGGAAATCCCACTGCCACCACTTCTCTCTATTCTGCACCTGTAATAGGCAGGACAACCTTCGCCAGAGTTGCCCCAGATGAAGAAAGGCATCAGCTGCTGTGCCTGTAAGAGCCACTCTTGCCAAGAGCAGCCTCATTCTAAGATGATCTTGCTCCACCCACCTAACTGAATGCTCACCTTCAGACTTCCAAAAACCACCTGTTCTGTTACCGAGGTCATTCACAAATGAGATTTCTGCATAGCAATAAGAATCAATAAAAAAAAAATGAAGATGGAGTCAAAAAAAAGCAAGAATAATCTTTATTCCTTGGAAACACATTTGTAAAAATGCTATCAGTAAGATGAAAAGATTCAGAACACATTTATTTGTATGCAGCACATACACTGAGGATCAGAACGTCTGCTAAAATGGAATACACCTGTAAACAAATACCTTAGGGAGAGTTTATAGGCGGTCAGCTCCACTGTGCAAGGTACGCAGCTGATACCTTCTTGCTGAATAGATTTTTGCGGTAGCCAAAAAAGATCAGATTTTAGTAACAAAAGATCTCAAAGGATGTCAAACATTTTTTAGAGGGCCTAACATGGGCAAAATTACAATTACATACATAAAAATGGCACAAGAATCAACTGATTTCACAGAAATACTAATAAAACATTTCAGGTCTATTATTAAGAGAAAAAAATGTTTGACTCAGGGCTTGAAACGGGGGAAATAAATATTTTGGTACAAGCTTTAACCTAAAAGACAACATACTGATTTCTGGGTCTACCAACAGACTAGGGCAACACCCATCTCATCCTACTCTACAGAATGTTTTGGCACAACTTCAAGAAAACCTTATATGCTTTCATTTGAGCCATAAATGATCCTGACTGCACGTTGCTTTTTAAGAGTGAAGTCTAGGGTAAAAACCAATCCCCTAATTCTGACAGCGTGTATTCACAATTATGTCTTCTGAAATCATGCAAGTTAGCAGCACCAATCATTAAGACATTAAAAATTATTCTCATACTTGAGCAGCAAATTCTATCAAAACAAATGCTATGCAATTTAAGATTAGTACAACTGCTTAAATTCGAAGTAGCTCAACTGCTTTAAGATGTGAAACTCAAAGTCCCCTTGTATTTATATAACATCTAATAAGTTATATACTTTATTTAGCTTCTGAAAGGAGTAACTCTCTGTCAAGGAAGTGGGTATTGCAGTTTTCCTTGTGATAAAATTAGTTTGAATGTATATCCTCAACCTAAACAAAGTGAAATGTTAACAAATTCCAGAATTTTAGAGTTGGAAAGGACCTTGGAGATCACTTAGTCCAACCCTCTCTTTTCAGATGGGGAAAATGAGGTCAATGAAGAGGAAATGACTTATCCAGGCCACACTAGGGAAACTGGACCCTAGCAACCTCAACTTCTACGATAGGAATACATGCTGAGCAATCTTTCCAAGCTCTTCTGGTTTTATTTGCTCCCATTAATTAAATAACAAAGAACATCAGGTACACAGTAATATGATAAACATAGACTTTGACTCCAATTTTAAAATCAGAAAATCAAAATGATTCCTGAGCCTTTAACTACCTTCATTTTAATGAGAATGCAGTCAACAGTAAATTATAACAAGCTATAGTGGTTTTATCTTCAAATATTTACATGGACACTGAAAACACCCTTCAGGACTACTCCTTAAAGACACTCGTACAAACACATCCATCCATGTGAGGCCAAGACACTTTTCATGGAATGCAATGAAACTATGAAGGTGAATGGAAGAGAGATGCTTCAGTCTCTCAAAGTGCAGTCATGAGTTTATCTCGATACATCATACTTTGCATCCCTCCTAAGTTCTTCTGGTTCTGGTCGTGGACATAATCAAAATGGCTGTCATCTCCACTGGCCGATGCTTTCCAGTGCGACCTGTCATCCTGAAAGGATGGCCTGTTTTGTTTGCAGAGCGAATGGTTAGTGGGAGAATGCAAGAAAATGCAGAAATGTAAGTGAAACAACACAAGCACAAAGGAAATGGGGCAGGGGGAACCATGAGCCATGTGAATGGGGATAGCTATGAATGGAAATGAATGGATTTCCTACGTGAGAATTTTAAAAGTTCAGATGCAGATCATCGATGAACTTCCAAGCAGAGCAAGCATCTGTCTATGGTCAAGTCATCATTTTTCAAAGGGTGTCTCATGGCCAAGTCCGTCCAGAGAAAGCTAAGTGAAGGTGGAAAATGTTCCTTTACTACAGGGCTGCTTGGAGGTTTTATCATGCCAGTGTGTGCCATGAACGCCTCAGGCAGCATTTGCCAAAAGTGTTGGACTAACAAACTCTGTTTTCAGGGGGTATCTTTGCAGAGGTTGAAAATACACAAAATGTTGGGCCCCACCCCATAGATTCTGATCCAGTAGGTCTGGGGTGGGGCTGAGAATTTGCATTAACAAGCTTCCAGATGACACTAAAGCTGCCAATAGCAGGCCCACCCCGGAGAGGCGCACTGTTTCCGGCTTTCCTCAGAAGGCCTGCTGCTAGGCCATGCCTCAGAAGGAAACTAACATGATAAAACAGACAGTGATAAGCACAAACTTTTGTAAAAACAGTGTTAATTAAAATAGCATTTCTATAAATCTCTTCTGCTTCTTATGTCTGAAGAATAAAGCACCTTTGAAACACAGCAAGATTTAGAATTATTACTCCACTCACCTAATTTGCTTTAAAAAGTTAAGTGACTACCAAGTGTTTATAAACAATCACACTGTTGGGTTACAAAATTCCCCAGCAAACTTTTTTTTGGCCTTGCTCTAAGTGGGTTTATTTCCATCATTTTATTCTCCATTTCTCAGAGAAAGGCTAGCAACCTCACCTTTATGCAAACTGAACTTGCCAACTATGTTTCTGAAATAGCTTCACACATAAACACCAATTAAGACTGATCTAAAATTCAAATCTTAAAAGGAACATTTGCCTTCACAAAGCCAGCCTTAAAAAAAAAAAAAACCTCTCAAGCCTAACTATAAACACAGTCCAGCAGATGTCAGTTGGCTTAGAAAGGATTATGGTAGGTTGGGGCCAAGGTTGGCAAGTGACAGCCCTCGGCCCAATCCTACTGTTTTTCTAAATCAGTTTCATTGAAGCACAGCCATAGCCTCTCATTTATAGATTGTCTCAGGCTGTTTTCAAAGTACAATGGCAGAGTTAAGGAGTTGTGACAGCGACCACAAAGCCGAAGATATTGACTGCCTGATCCTTTACAGAAAAACTGACCCCTCAGTCTAGGGAAAAAATATTGATTGCCACAAAAGGCAAACCCATTCCCCACCCCCCAAAAAAAATCCTTACAAAAAAAAAAAAAAAACCCACAACAACAAAAATCCCCAAGCTTTCATCACATTTGAAGTAAACAAATTCTCAGGACAGAAAAATGTTACTTAGAAATTTTCAGTAACTTCTTGAACATAAAACTAAACCGAGAATATATGAGATCAGAATGATTTTTAAAAATCAATTCATTTTTTATTTCACAAAGCACACCTTTGATACATCCACACGCATCACTGGCTACCTTTGCTTTGAAAATTTATTCATCTCGGCCATGACAATGCACCCCTTAAGGGTTGTTTCTGATGCAGACTTTCAACTCCTAACTAGGCAGAATCTGAACTTTTCTAGAGAAAGGAGAGCTTTTGAAGGTGCAGCTCTGGAAGCACCAGCACTTACCTGACATTTGGAGAGTGAGGATGCCACCGGGGCTGGCTAGGGTGGATATTAGGATGATACTGAGGCTAGAAATAAAACACCGAACTTGATTATTTGATGACCTTTTAATTTCAATGGTCCTCATTCACTTTCTCTGTTACTGGCATCCACCCGAGGGGCTGGGGGACTATTAATGGAAAGGCTACAGACCCTGGCTAGGGGATGGATGTTTCCCAGGATGATCACGTTTCCCCCTCTGACAAAGGCTGGGGGCTGGAACCCAGCACCAGTTCTTGCCCTCTCCAGAGGCGGCTCCCTGTGAAGGGGCTGGGAAGCTGCTCTTAGAAGGTGACAGCACCTGCCTTGAAGGGGGTCGTCCGGAGTACCAGGGACAGGCTGTATTCATCTCCCCAAGGGAAGAGGCGGAAGGTGTCAGAGAGATGGGGAGAGTGGGAGGCAATTTCTCTCTTCAGAAACAATTTTTGTCATTGCTGAAAATGACAATGACCATGTGGAGCAGTTACATCTGCATGCAGGCAAGGACTGGACAGGGATGCTAAGTGAAGCAGCAGGGCCGTGGGTGAAGGTTTTTTTCTTTCTCCCTGGTTTATGCAATAAAAATAATCTTCTAAAATGCAATCCAAAACAAAATACCAAAACAAACAAAACCATCCAGAGCGCTTATCATCCTGATAAAACGGGAGGGAGAAAGGGAGAGAGTTTGAGAAGAAGGGATGAGGGGAGGGAGGGAAGGAAAGTAGGGAGGGAGAGAAGAAAGAAAAAGAAGGGAAGGAAGAAAGAGAAAGAAGAGAAGGAAGGAGGCTGAAGGTTGTCTTTTTTAAAATTTTTTTATTTTTCACAGTCTTGCTCTGTCGCCCAGGCTGGAGTGCAATGGCAGGATCTTGGCAACCTCTACCTCCTGGGTTCAAGCAATTCTCCTGCCTCAGTCTCCTGGGTAGCTGGGATTACAGGCGCTTGCCACCACACCCCGCTAATTTTGAAGGAAGTTGTCCATTTTATAAAGAGAACACAGACCCTGACCAATGACTCACAAATGGACAGAGGTGCAGCCCTAGCCGGCTAGGTAGCAGCCTGCCATTCCACTTTTGGCCTGCAGAGGGCAGTGGTCCTAGACATCAGCAGAAGTCAGCGGTTTCTCAAGGCTCAACCTCCCAAGGGGCAAATTAGGCCTTTCTGACATTTAAGTCACTACAGTCTTGCCACCGTTACTCTTTTAATTATTTCTTCCCCTCCTTCTCGGGCTGCTTTGGTCAACAAGCAGTGGCCTGCTCTCTGGCACAGAGAATTCTCAGCAGTTCTGTTCGTTCCATTTTCATGGACCTGAGATGCCCTCCCTGCCTGTTCTGTATTCCAGCAGCCTTTCCTTTCTCCTTCAAAGACGCCTGTCAGCAAGTGGACTCTGCACAGCCCCCGGAAGGACATGCTGCAGGAAAAGGAATCTGGAGAAAATACCTCAGTAGCAGGATCTGGGAGCTGACCAGGGCTTTAGCATCTCCCTGGTGCAATCTCTGAATATTTCTCCTTTGGGGGTACAGAAACCCACAGAGTTTAGATGATTTGCCCAGAGTCTAACTGTTCCACGTGTTTTGATCACATAGACAGGCCCAGAATGAGGTTCCATTCATTGGCTGTTCAACAATAGAGAAAGGCTGACCTAGAAATGGACCCTCTATGTTTTTCTCTGGCTTTAAACACAGCCAAATCAGATTCATCAGAGAGAGGTGGGAACCTCAGCCACAGACCTGGAAAAAGATTTTGGAAACTTCCTTGGTCTCCTCTGACAATTTATTCACATTCTCAACTGTCAAGGAGTATTTTAGTGTTAACTCAGCTGGTTCTCAACTGGTACGCTCATATCCCTCAGAGGACAACGGGAAATGAACGTGTGCATGTTTGCTTGTCACAGTAACAGAGAAAAGGGAAGCTAATCATCCTGCAATTCCAGGGACAGTCCCAAACAATGAAGAACTCTCCCTCCCCAAATGCCAACAGTGTCCTCATTGAGAACACAGAGATCCATCCTTTGCAGCTGGCTGACCTTGCAGTGCTTGAAATAAGATAAATGCTGCAACACCATCTTCTTGAATACCCTTCACGGTATTCACATGCCGATCAGGCCACTTCTCAGGACATTCTCTTCCCGGTCAATTTACTCCCAACCCTTGATAGAACAACACAAGACCTCTAAGACTGGCAAGGTCCAAAGGACCCGTGGTTGCCAATGAGGTTGCGATAACAATGCCTAGATGAGTTTCAGTAGATCTGATTTCAACAATTGCCTTGATGTTCACTCTAAGCAGAAAACGCACAGTGAGAACACACCCCAGGGCTATGGAGAGAGGACACAGGCAGGGCTGAGCTGCTTTGCTTTTCTAAATTTTTTTTCTCTCCTTTAAGCACTGACTACCTATCAATTACCTGTCCCCTACAATTTTCAGTTACTCACACCTGAAAACCCCTTAACAAAAAACAATCAAAAACAATCAGTGAATAAGAAGATTCAAGAACCCTGGGCCGGGCACGGTGGCTCATACCTGCAAACCCAGCACTTTGGGAGGCTGAGGTGAGCGGATCACTTGAGGTCAGGAGTTCGAGACCAGCCTGGCCAACATGGTGAAACTGTGTCTCTACTAAAAACGTAAAAATTAGCCGGGCATGGTCGCATGCACCTATAACCCCAGCTACTTGGGAGGCTGAGGCAAGAGAATCACTTGAACTCGGGATTATTTAAAAATAGAGATGGGGTCTCACTATGTTGGCCAGGCTGGTCTTGAATTCCTGGGCTCAAGTGATCCTCTTGCCTTGGCTTCCCAAAGTGCTGGGATTACACGCATGAGCCACCGTGGCCGACTCTTTGACAGACACTTTAATATACTGATAGGAAGCAAAGGAATTCCAGGCAGACGAACATGGGCAAAGAATGGTGGGAAGAAATTATGGGACAACAATTATGCAATTCCCTGTGAGCTGAACATATGGAGCGTGATGGGAGTGGTGAGAAATAAATAGAGAAGTTGGAACCAGGTGGTACAAGGCTGTGAATGGCCAGAGAGAGCCACCCACGGTGGCTCAGGAAGAATGTGCTTGATCCAGGCCGAGCTATAAACCACACACCTTTCATGCTACCAGGCATGGGTGAGCTGGCAGGCAGCACAGGCCCTGGTTGGCCGTCCTGAGAAAGAGCAAGATGCCAGCCATGGAAACGTACCTGCGCTCCTGCTTGCAGGCGATGGGCCTAGCACAGTGCTTTACAAAGAAGGTTCTAGAAACCACGGACTATTCGTGTTAATGAGTTCACCACCACCAAAAAATGGGAGAGGCTGAGGCCAGTGTTTTTTTAAAAAGATATGAAGGGGCTGAGACTAGTGTTTGTCTTTTTAAATAGATGAGTTCTCACTGTGTCGTCTGGGCTGAAGTGCAGTGGTATATGATAATAGCTCACTGCAGCCTCGAATTCCCGGGCTCAAGTGATCTTCTCGCTTTAGCCTCCCCAAATAGCTGGCACTACAGATGTACACCACTGTGCCAGCCCAAGACTAGTTTTTTTTTTTTTTTTTTTTTTTTTTTTATCGGGGTTTGAGAGGGGAGCAATTCGCAAATAATCTGGGGAAACAATAAATTAAAAAAAAATAAAACCTGTCTTTCTTGCAGGATTTCTCAGTACTTTCACACCTCAGTGGACACTGTAAAATCCAAGAAGGGGAATGAAAGATGCAACATTTCCCAAACACTTGACCAAAGCATCCTTTCCTGAATGCGCATTTCAAGGGACTCATGTTCCCTAGGCCTAAAACACGTTTTGACAAAAAGCTGCTTCACTGGAACGCCACTAAGGGGCTGTGTCTGGCCACCCAGAAACTTAAACATAGGTCCCTGATGCTTGCCAGTTGACAAGGTTAAGAAAAACAGGCAGTTCAGATGACCAAGAAGCGGCAGGGGTCAGAAGGAAAGGGCTCTCCTCTTACCATTTTCTCAAAAAAAACAAATATTGTTATTATTTCCTCAAAATCTGATTATAAATATGATGACTGTTCATTAAAGAAAATGTAGAAACTTTACAAAACCTTTTTTTTGTTTTATTTTATTTTAAAAATTTTCCTTATTTAAAGAAAACATTTAAAAGCAGTTTCTTACCTGGTAATTATGGACTTCTGGATTTGTTTTAGAGCTAAAAAAACAGAAAAAAAAAAAAAAAAGAAAAATATCTTAGGTTGTAAAGTGGCATTATTACTGATTTAGTCAACAATCATGAACTATTGCTATGTGCTATATACTCTAATAGAAGCGTCCACATAATGACTTTTTAAAAAAATATATTGGCTGTTTAAAAGAACATATAACAAGGAAAATCACAGACAGCCACTTTTACTCATCCCTTTAGAGCTCACAAACAGTAGGAAATATTCCAGAATGCAGCCTCGATGTCCTATTTTGGTGGCAAAAAAGAGGTCCTGTTTCAGTGGGGCAAACCAAGTAATTTCACTTCCATTTCAGGCCTGCCCTGGCATTGCTGGGACATCCCACAACACTGGCACCAGAAGCTCCAGTGATGTGCAGAGCTTCTTCCCACTGCAGGGGGAGGCACAAGTCCCTCCTGAGCATCTCTCACTGGGTACTGTGGTGGGAGCCACAAGTGGGTCCCCTTGCTATTAAAACACTGCCAACAATCTGGCCACCACTTTGGAATGTTCTCTCCAAACAAGACTCTGTACTGGGAACTTCACATCTGTTATTATTTAATTCACACAACTAGGCTATGAGGTCAACAAATGTGACCACCTCATTTTACAGATAAAGGAACGGTTGCCTAATAGAGAGTTGGGAAACCTGCTCAGGGTCGCCTGGCTGGTCAGTGGGAGCCAGGGCTAGAATCAACATCTGCAGAATCCTAAAGCCTGTCTTCTTTCTGCTAAACCAACTTGGCTCTTAGAGGGACTGAGAAAAGGCTCAGGGCTCCTCATGCATGATCCTATTTCGATTGAATCTTTTTGTTTGTTTGTTTTAAGAGATGGGATCTCACATGTTGCCCAGGCTGGTCCTGAACTCCTGGGCTCAAGCAATCCTCCAGCCTCAGTCTCCCAAAGTGCTGGGATTATAAGCATGAGCCACAGTGAAAGGCTGATATGATCTTAAATGTGTGTATATAGATACATATGGACAGAGGAGGCAGCCATTATTGCCAGGAGGTGTGCTTGAAATCAAGTGTTATTGCTGGCTTCTCCAACACTGAGAAGCAAACAGATCATCGTTATAAGTCTTGCTTGGGGTCTAAATGGTTCTGTGTTCCGGTTTTCGAGGAGGACCAGTATACAGATCTGGGCTCTGGGCCAGATCACCTCCAGCTGGACTTCATCAGGTAAGTTAAGTGTTCTGCAAGGTGCTATTTTTCTAGTAGTACCTCTGGAGCCCAGAGCACAATTTCATCCACGGCTCCCATAGCAATCCTACTCACCCTGGGATCCCACAGGCTGTGAAGGGCAATTGAACAGCTGCGAACAGCAGTTATTAGCTCATTTGTTCCTAAAGGGTATATTTACCAGGGCTTTTTTTTTTTTTGGCAGAATGTTTTTTTTTAAGTTTGTTTTGGTTCCCAATATATAATCTCCACTAGATGCTAGGAGGAAAATGTAATTTTATTAGGGAGAAACAAGCAAAATAATCACGACCTTAGACAGCAAAAGAAAGAAATTGGGGCTGTAACTTACAAGTCCCAGAGAATTAAAAGGAAGACACCCCGACAGGCTAAGAAAGGTACAGATACCATTTGGCATACTATCTGCCAGAAGGATCCCAGAAAAGGGGTGAATCTAGCGACCTACAACTTAACCCCATCCAGAATACTGCAACCTCCTCCCACCCTCCAGGGCAGAGGGCGACAAAAAGCAGTTCAACTGGACCCCGAGCCCCTTCATCAGATGCTGAGAACAAAACCCAGAGACAAAAGGCAGAACGACACTGAAAGTAGGATTTGGAATCAGAGATGTGAGGTTGAGTTTCCGGCTGTGTCATATGAGGGACCAGCTGTGTTCTCTAGAACCCTGGGTTCCTCGAAGGTGCCCTGGAGCTACGGGGTGGGAGGAGTGGCAGAAGAGCAGGCAGAAACTGGTCTCTCCCTCCCCACTCAGCTCATCCAGGGGACCTCCACATTTGTCTGTTCTGTATGTTGGGCTTTGACATCAGGTTTCTTCTAGAGGGTGAAAATCAGAGGGTAAAACAGTTTGGAAAAACACCGATCTAGCCCAGCCTCCTCATTTGCAAAAAAGAAGACAGAGGCCCAGAAGTAGGAAGGCCTGTCTCCAGAGCTGGGTTAGAACACAGCTGGTACCTAGAGGGAGGGCTCTTGATGCCCCAGCCAGGGCTCTCCTCGCTAACAGGGGTATCTGCAACCCGTTCCACCCCGTGCCACGTTCTGCCAACTGTCCTGACAGTGCATGGCACAGTCAAGCTGTGTCCATCTCAAAGACCACCCTCTCAGCTGCCTTGAGACCTGTGCCCAGGATGACTGAGAGGCTAACGAACCTGGGCTACCTACCAGTGGCTGAAGTTCAGACCAAAGGTCCAAACAACACAAGTCTGTGGTTCTCTCACATGACAGCTTGTCTATTTAACAAGCCAAAACTCATATAAGAGAAGCAGTTGTTTCAGAGAGAGCAAGAGAGGTATATGCTGGGCAGACTCACCTGGGCAGCTTTAAAAACAAGCTATATGAGTCCCACCCTGAGAGACTGATTCAATGAGCCTGAGGTGTGGCTGGGGAGGATGTTTCAGATAATTATAGCTCACCAGATCATTCTACTATACAGGCAAGACCCTGGACACCTGTGCCAGGGAAGAGGCCTGTAAAAACTACACCCCTTGGGCCAAATCCGGCCCACTGATATTTATAAGTAAAGTTTTATTAGAATGCAGTCACATTCGCTCATTTACATATTTCCACGGTGGCTCTCTAGCTACAACAGCAGAGCTGAGTAGCTGTGAAAGAGACAGCAGAGCCTGCAAAGTCTCAAACATGGACTACCTGGCCCTTTACAGAAAATGTTTGCTGAATCCTGTGCTGGCAATTTTCACTCTTGTGATAAGTTCCTTTTCCTGCAGGAATTTCAGTAAAGGTGTTTAATGTCTTCTATGATGTAAAACCTGCACGTCACTGAGCAAATCTAACATCTGCTCTCGTCCAGCTTTAGCTCACGAGCACGGCCTTCCTCTCCCAGCACTGCCTGCCACGCCATGAGCACACGGTGCTGTGCACAGGCCTCTACCTTTCCCACCCACTGTTATCATAAAGCACGCAGCTACTCAAATAAAGCAGCTGTGTTTTCCAAAAAAACCAAACTGTCTTGGAACATTATATTGTGTACTTATTGAAAGCCATGAGCATGGAATAGCCAGGCAGCAGAAAAAGGGGGAAAAAAATTACCAGATGACGTACTTTCTGATTTCATTGTAGTAAGGAAAAAGTCAACATTGTAAATAAATACGATCCTTAGAGAGGAGAGCTGTGCTCTAGAGCTCAGGGACACTCACCAGAGCTGGGCTGCTATCACTGGGTTGCTTGCTGTAAAAGAAAAACAGAAAGTTATGACATCTTAGAGAACTTTATCACTTTCACCATGCAATGACAGATAATGGCCACGTGAGACTTCTACCATCACAGAGCCGTTCCAACCCCAACCCAGGCAGAATTGCACGGTGGCTACTTCTCCTTTCCTCAGGGAGAGTAAACCATGACTCCCTCTGATTCACTCAGCAACCATCCACTCAGCAGGTTCCCAGGGCTGGATGCTCTGGGAGGCAGGGACAAAGAGACACATCTTTGCTCTCAAGAAGTTCCCAGTCTAGAGACAGAGAAAGGCAGATACAGAGAAGAGGGTAAAAGGAAAACAGCACACGGTGATCAGGGATGAAATACAAGCGTGGGTCTGGATTGAGGGGCCTCGGGGCGGCCGTGAGGGTCTGTGTGGACAGAGTCTGGGGGATGAGGTACAGCTTAGCCTATTACACTCCATTTTGATTTTAAAAGGATATATGTGGCAGGGGAAATCATTAAAAGCCTCACAAAGAAGATGCTAGAACTCTGGCTGGAAAAACGTCAGTGAAATAAGGGACAGAAAAGAGGGACCGGGAAGAGAATCACAGACCCTGGGACCCAGAAGATCTCTAAAGCCATCTGGTGGGGTCAAGCCACAGGATGTCCACTCCCCTCTGTGATAGCCACACCAGGGGGTCCCTCCCTTTGTGCTGTATACACCTGTAGGGGCTGGGAGTACACTGCTATCTTGAGACAGCTCTTTTGATCTTTGGAAAATTGTTCCTTACACTGGGCTATTTCTGGAAAACTCTGACCTAGTGGACTACACACACAAGCATAATCCTCCTCACGGAACAGAATAGAGAGTGTTCTGGCCCCTTCCTCCTGGGCACTGTGGCCACCCTTCATCAACCCATTGCCCTTCTCTGGACACGCTCCCATCCCCTGGCCTCTCTCGAATGGCAGGACTATTTCCTGTGCTGTGGGCATTTTTCCTCCACTAAAGCAGCTGGGAGTGAAGAAGAATTTCAGGTAGTCATGCTATTGCGCTGGTGGTTCATAAAGGAAAGAATGGTGGGGAACACGAAGTTACAGACTCTAGAAGGGAACAGGTAGAGGTACCAGGTCCCATGGAGGCCCACTAAGTCCTGAGCCAAGAAAAATGCATGGAGTGGCCACAAGGAAATCATATACAGGAGGGGCCAGGAGGCTGGGAGTGCAGAGGCTCTGCCATAAAAGAGCCAACACTGAGTGCTAACTGGGCATCCTAAGTGGGGAAGCAATCTAGTGTAGAAAAAGAAGAGCTATGAGATGGGATCTGGAGGCTGCGATCCAACAGAAATGAGCCTGGCTTGCTCATTCACTGACTGAGTTGTCCGGTGCTCCAGGTCTCATACAGGTATGAGGCCTCGGCTGTAACTGATAGACAAGGTTCAGAGGGCTTGGAGACGGGAAGAGGGCGGGCATTCTAGGCCCTGGCTACATTTAAGTGTGAGGAAAGTTTGGACTGACTGTGGGACTTGAGTCAAGTATCTAACAGTTCTTCATCTACTTGTACGTGGTCAGAATTCCAGTTAGCATGGGCCTGATGTCCGCACTTAAAATTGCAAGATGGTGGAGATATAGTATCTTCTATAGGCAAGAAAGGTGTTTCTCTATGATATTCCTGAGGTCCCGGGGCTTGAGCCCAGGTCTAAAAGAAGCTAAGAGGCACATGGGAAGAAATACGGAGAAAGGGAAGAAATAAATGAACACATCCGAGGGAAACACTAATGACAGAGGGATGGCAGAAGAGGCCAGGTCCCATTAAAAGAACACCACTGAGATTATTTTTCCAAAAGCTCCAGGCTGGAGAACTGCGGGAACTTTCTTCATAAGCTGCTTGACCAAGCTCCTTGAGGGCTTAAATGACTCAAGCATAATGTAAAATTTCAAGGCAGAATGAAAAACACACAACCTTTGAACGTTGAATGTCTCCGGGATGGATAACGTTTACTAGGCTTCCTCTCAAAGGTGCTGGTTCTTCGTAACCTGGAGCCATGTGTAGCTTGATATTCTGTCCGCCCACTGGGAAGTAAATATTTTCTTATGTGTTATCAATATCAGAATCTCAGTACGTTACATGTTTTTGAAAGTGCACTTTTATTTCCAAGAGCTCCAATGTACGTTTCAACTTAGCCTGAACTCACTTGGGTAAAGAAACACAAAGTTTAGCCTTCCATTTGGAAATAAAATCTCCTTTGCCAAGTCCAGGCTACAGTCCAGGGCCAGATATTTCCACCAAAGGACAAAACCTGCAATTTAGGTATCAGCCACTTGGCTGCAAAAACCAAGCAGGTTTGAAACATCTCATTAAGAGAACATCGATTTTCACATAAAACAACTTTTCACGGAACACACTGCATAGACATTTAACCCATGTTTTAAAAGACTGTTATCAATACCCACTTAACTAGGCTTTGCCAAGGCAAACATTACTGATTTCACTAAGGCTTTTTGGGTTTCAACCAATGTGATGCCCCGCTGCAGATTCCAGGAGGTTGCTGGTTTCATCTGATCTACCCCTCAACTGCTTCATTCCAGTTGCTCTTAGTCACCATTTGTCACCCGCTCTGCGTGCCTCTAAGGGGCAACCTCTTCTTCTCCAAACTCCCTTCCTTCTTACACTTCTAGACAAGCAGAAAGGAACATGGTCTGGGACTAAGCCTGGGGCAGCTTCCTCCCAGGAGAGAAAAGCCTGCCTTGGCAACTGCCCTGACTTGGCCTTCCCGCCTCACTCCACCCTGAGTAGACACCAGCATCCTGCAGAGGATCTCCGGTAACCTCTGCATCCTCCACAGGACCCTGGGATTTGACTGTTTCTCAAAAAGAGCTTGGTCTTCCCACCACTGACCCCCACCGACCCCACCCCCGACCCCTTGGAGTATTTAAAACAAAATAATTCTTTAAACAGAAGTTCGTAGCCATTTCCTTGCACAGTAGAAATATTTGAAATGAGCAAATCTTTTGACATTTAAATAGAGTTCAGGGATGTGCCATGTGTGGGTAGAGGTTATGAAACCATGTGAAGTTTTAGATATCGTAACTGCGATTCTCAAATGTAAATGGGCTTCAAAAACCCTGGGAGTGCATTTTAAATGCATACTGCCAGGCCTTACACATACACACACACACATACCCATAGATTCTGACTGCAAATGTCTCAGATGAGGTTGCTGTTCTCATTTTTAACACCAAGAAAGTTTTCATACACTCTGAGAAGAATGGTCTTAGGATGATAAGCAAAAATATATCAGAATAAGCTCTCGATGTTTGCAGGCTCTTTTCAGATTCAAGTATCTACTCATCCTACCCTGGGTTACATGCACACACATTGATATGTGCTCTCATTCTTAACCATCCCAAATTTCTGGACACTGGCATGCAAAAGGCAATACAATAGCAGTTAGAAATTTAGCAGCCAGAGTTCACGGGGTTGAATCTCGGCTCTACCACTATTAAGCGTAATAGCTCTGGCCCTGGTTTCCTTACCTGTAAAATGGGGATAATCAACCTACCTTATTAAGGGTATATGAACAGTTCCGGCACAGTGCTGGCCAACAGAACTTTTCACAATGATCCTGTGTCCTGTGTCGATACTGTCTAATATGGCAGCCACTAGCCACATGTGGCTTCTTGGCCACTTGAAATATGACTAGCGATATTGAAGAATTACATTGTAAACTTTATTTCATATTCATTAACTTAAATTGCCACATGTGGCTAGTGGCTACTGTACTGAACAGCACAGCTCTGGCTAAATGTCAGTTATTAACAATTTTGCTATTAGTTCCATTTTATCAACGAGCATCAAAAGAGGCTCAGTGACTCACCTTAAGAAAAGTGGGGACGGGACATACAACCTAAGCTTCTGGACACAAATTCATCACTCTACTCGCACACAAGAAAGAAATCACAGTTGCCCTCCTTCAGAAGACGTGATCCGTATTGCAGAAATGGCTCCCTACCTGAATCTGAAGCGAGAGCCCAGCCTGATAAAGTCGGATCTATTGGATTTGCTGTTTCCTGGCGTCCGCAGTCGGAAGAACGCGTGGTGCTCAACTGCACACTTCCAAAGGTGTTTGCAGGTCCTGGCACTGTCTAACCGGAACACAAACGTGTGCTCTTGCTCACGTCCCTTAAAGAGGAAGCACAAGGGCCTCGAGTGGGCATTTGCAACACTGACGCAGGATTTTCACAGCAAAGGGGAAGAAACGGGAGCAAGGCCTACCTGATCATCATCCTCGACCACCACGAGTGTCAATTTGCTCTTTTTAAAATCCATTTTGGTAATTTTAGGCCTAGTCAGACAGAAAGCATTTTAAAAGTACAATCTGCAGTAAAACCATCTACACATCAAATAGCAGTTTCCTTTCTACTTTTAAAGCTTAGACTGAAAAAAAAAACAACATTCATTCAAGTGTGATTATCCAGAAGTTTCAGTGCAACTGCCACAGACCCACAACAGCAGCACCACGTGCTCTGAGGATGAATCTGGGTGTTGCAGATACCCCTCAATAATCATCCATCACATAGAATTCCACCACAAAATAGGAAAAGACATTTTTAATATTAGACAAAACTAAATTACCAAAAGAATAAGCCTATTTTGTTAGCTCCTTCAAAGATTAATATGCCTGTCGGGGTCAGTCCAAGAGAATATTCACAGCCATCTCTTCCCTACAAACAAACGAAGTGACAATCGGTAGAGGGTTCTAACAGGTCGTCACACAGCAGAATGCAAAATGCAAAAACAGTTTCCTCACCACAAGTTATTTTATTTGCATAATGTTCATACATTTTTCAGTAACTGTAAAACCAAAGTACTTAAACGCACACAGTTCTTACCCTGACAACGTGCATGTCTACCCCATACATTTCCAGCCACTTCGCTTTATTCAGATAGGAGAGTTCCGCCTGGGCAGGGCTCTTTCCCCTTAGAAAAACCAATGGAAATACATGTAAACTGCAACTTGTAAGCCCACAGGATTCTGAAGGGCACGGCCTTACTATGGAACGTTATGCAGCAATTAAAGCAATGAGGGACACCAAATTATAGTAATACAAAAAGATTCCCAAGAACTTACTGTTAATTGACTAGAAAGACCACAGAACAGGCCGGGCACAGTGGCTCACGCCTGTAATCCCAGCACTTTGGGAGGCCAAGGTGGGTGGATCACTTGAGGTCAGGAGTTCGAGACCAGCCTGACCAACATGGTAAAACTCCATCTCTGCTAAAAATACAGAATTAGCCGGGCGTGGTGGTGCGTGCCTGTAATCCCAGCTACTTGGGAGGCTGAGGCAGGAGAATCACTTAAACCTGGGAGGCGGAGGTTGTAGTGAGCCGAGATCCAAGATCGTGTCACTGCACTGCTGCCTGGGCAAAAAGAGTGAAACTTCATCTCAAAAAAAAAGGAAGAAGAAAAGAAAAGAAAAGGAAAGAAGAGAGAGAGAGAGAGAGAAAGAAAGAAAGAAAAGAAGCACAGAACAGTGCTTACAACATGATCACTTAAGGAAACAATGAAACAATGTTGTATATGTAAATGCAAAAGGAAAAGACTACAGACTGCCAATGATGGCTTCCTGCAGGGAGGACAGTGGATTTGTAAGTGTGTGGGTGGGGTGTGCCATACCCACAGACATTTACATTGCTTCAGTGTTACACAATGAGAATGGACTAATGCCACCTTCCACTAAAATAGTCACAGGAGCTTTTCAGAATGGCTGAGGGACAAGAGAAAGTCACGCTAAGCTCCAGAGTTCAAGGGTGACCTGGAAGAGGCAGTGTTTGGGGAAGATGGGATGGGAGGGAGGAACGGTTAACATTTAGGAAACCCGTGAGTGAGGGGTGGAGTTGGTAGTGCAGGCATGAAAGTGGTGCCTGCAGGGGAATGGAGGGAAAAAACAAAAGGGATAAACGACACTGCTGGATTTAGGTATGATGATCACATTTCCTGAAATGTAACACTGTACAACACATGGTCTCAAATGTGTATGTTCCTATATGACAGGGTGTATTTCTAAAGTGCTTGTTTCAGAAGGTTCAGGCCCTGAGGTCCCAGAGATGCAAGTATGTGAGAGTGTCTGGGATGCCCTGGGGTGTCACTAAGACAGCAATGGCTCCTCTGGCTGCAATAAACAAATCAGAACCAGGCTCTGTCTGCAGAGAGAAAAAAGGAGTGTGGTTTGGTTCTTGCTGCACATCTCTTGAGAGACAGCTAGCCAGGTGCGGTGGCTCCTGCCTGTAATCCTAACACTTTGGGAGGCTGAGGTGGAAGATCACTTGAGCTCAGGAGTTTGAGACCAGCCTGGACAACATGGTGAAACTTCATCTCTACAAAAAATAGAAAAATGAGCCAGGCATGGTGGCGTATGCCTATAATCCCCGCTGCTCGGGAGGCTGAGGCAGGAGGTCAAGGATTCAGTGAGCCAAGATAGTGCCACTGCACTCTGGCCTGGGCAACAGAGCGAGACTCGCTCAACAATAAAAAGGACAAGATGTGGGCCTTTGGAAAAACAGGACTGACACGAGGAGAGAAGAGTTGGAGCTACAGTTTTATGGCCATCAATAGAGCAATTCTACTGGTAGATAAAGGAGTATAACCAACACTTATTTATGACAAAATAGATATATCAAAATGCTAGACAGTTGCATCAAGGTACCTGCACTCTTTCCATCTCTGGAAGATATCATATTCCATCGCTTCTGTCTGATTTGGAATGAACCGAAACTCAGACACAAGCTCTGGTGTGTGTTCTGGAAGCTCGCACTCCCCAAGCTCCGCTGTAAGTTTCATAAAAGGGAGAAAAACAGGAGACATTGAATGCTTTCAGTTATTGCTGCAACCAGGTCCAAAGGCATTTTGCATGATTTTAAAGCACAGGTCCCCCTGCTAATGTGTAACTCTCTCCTTTCGGGAAGACTTAACTCTCACTTGGGTAGTCGTATGTACACTCAAAATCCTAGAAGCATTCTAATATCCTCCCTGTTGGGTGATACAGCATCATCGTAGTTATTACTGTCTTTCTCTCCACTGCTGTTCCCACCCAGGGAGGCCCCAGTTACATTTTCCCCATGAAGTGGTAGAACCCTGAATTTGCAATAAAAGGCAATCACAGGGAATGAGGATCTGCCCAGAAACATCCATTTAACAAGGCTCTTGTTAAGGGTAGGTCAGAGCAGCACCTCAGGGTCTGCAGTGCTGGAGAGGATGGATCAAGAATTCAGCACATGCAGCATCCAGGGGAAAACTAGGAAGGGAGGGAAAGGGAGAGAGGGAGGGAGACAGGGAGGAGGGGTGCGAGGGCTGCAGGAGCAACTGCGGAAAGTCAGGCAGAACCTGGGAGGGAGACAGCTGTGCAGAAAGGAGGGAGGAGCAGACACACAAGGGATCCGAGCAAGAAGCCCAATTTGTGCTGCCCTTGCCAAGTCCCCCACAGGACGGAGGGCCTGAGGATACAGGTGGCCTCCTGATACAGGGCATGATGACAAAACCCACTCTCCTCGACCCCCTGCAGCTCAGAAAGCAGATCCCAGAATGAAAAGGAATCCTCTAGCGTTCCCTCTAACACAAGGCTACACCGAGTGTGGACCACACACCAACAGCACTGCCATCCGCTGGGAGCTTGCCCAAAAGGCAGACCCTGAGGCCCCACCTGAGACCTATGAAAGCAAAACCTGCCTTTTAACAAGATGCCCAGGTCACAGGCTGCCAGTTTAAAGGCTCTGCACATTTGTTGGAAAAATCACTGATCTATAATAGTGGCTTTTGAACTCGGGTGCGCATCAGAATCACCTGGCGAGCTGGTTAAAACGCACATCACTGGGCCCCGCCCCCAGAGTTTTTGAATCCCTAGATCTGGAACCAGGCCTGAGAACTGGCTTTTCTTTTTTTTTGAGACGGTGTCTCGCTCTGTTGCCCAGGCTGGAGTGCAGTGGCCGGATCTCAGCTCACTGCAAGCTCCGCCTCCCGGGTTTACGCCATTCTCCTGCCTTAGCCTCCTGAGTAGCTGGGACTACAGGCGCCCACCACCTCGCCCGGCTAGTTTTTTGTATTTTTTAGTAGAGACGGGGTTTCACCGTGTTAGCCAGGATGATCTCGATCTCCTGACCTCGTGATGTGATCTGCCCGTCTCGGCCTCCCAAAGTGCTGGGATTACAGGCTTGAGCCACCGCGTCCAGCCGAGAACTGGCTTTTCTAACAAGTCCCCATGTAATGCTAATGTGGCTACCCTGGAAAACACTTTTAAGAACCTGTGCTGCACACATCAGATCCCATCAACTAACACTTCACTCAGTTTGCAACCTCTGCAGCCAGGCCTCAGCTCTAGGAGGCCGTGGAGGGTGGTGGAAACAGCTCAGACACAAGAGGGCTTGGATCCCAATTCTAACATAATCTATCTGTGTGACTGCAGGCAAGTCACTTAACATCTCTGGGTCTCTGGTGCCTGATTTGTAAAACGGGAATTGTTACAAGAATGAAACAAGAGCACAGGCGTGCAACAGACGAGTGGCCTATTAGTTCTCCCCTTCTTTTCCTTTTACTTGGTTTAATTTTTAAATCTACTACAAATTTAGTTCCCAAAAGAGCACAGCCACCCCGCAGGGCCACTGTATCACAACTCAGGAGGCACCGAGGACAACCACAGCAAGACATGTCTTCAAGGCTCAAGCACAGGAGGAAACACAACCCTTCCTTTTTATTCAAACCTGCAGAGATGCTCTAGTGATCTTTAGAGTCCCAGACGAGCTAGCTCAGCTGTGGTTGAAGTGGAAAGCAGGCTGTAGCATTTACTCACAGAACGGGGTTGGGAAGAGGGGGCACGGAGGGACAATGTAACAAGAGCCTCCTCTTGTGTCTAAGTCTTCAGTCCTTTCCCTTTCCTTTCCTTTTCTTTTCTTTTTGAGAAAGGCTCTTAGTTGCCCAGGCTGGAGTGCAGTGGCGTGATCACAGCTCTCTGCAACCTTGAACCTCAACCTCCCCTGGCTCAGGTGATCCTCCCAGCTCAGTCTGTAGCTGGCATTATAGGTGCACACCACTATACCTGGCTAATTTTTTTATTTTTTGTAGAGACGGGGTTTTGCCATGTTGCCCAAGCTGGTCTCAAACTCCTGGGCCCAAGCGATCCACCCACCTCAGCCTCCAAAAGTGCTGAGATTACAGGCATGAGCCACCATGCCCAGCCAAGTCTTTTTATTTCTTTCTGACATAATAATTGTATCTTTTTTTTTTTTTTTTTTTGAGATGAAGTCTCACTCTGTCACCCAGGCTGGAGCGCAGTGGTGCGATCTTGGCTCACTGCAACCTCCATCTCCTGGGTTCAAGCAATTCTCCTGCTTCAGCTTCCCAAGTAGTTGGGATTACAGGTGTCCACCACCATGCATGGCTAATTTTTGTATTTTTGGTAGAGACGGAGTTTTGCCATGTTGGCCAGGCTGGTCTTGAACTCTGGACCTCAGGTAATCCACCCGCCTCGGCTTCCCAAAGTGCTGGGATTACAGGTGTGAGCCACCGCGCCCCGCCAACAATTGTATCTTAAAATCACACTGACATTTTGATTTCAGCTCAAATGGATAATTTCTCCAAGAAAGATCACAGAGAACTGACCTTATTTGTGTCTGTCTCAGCTCTGGGGCAAGGTTTTGGTTCTACACTACTCTGTTAAGTATGGTGAGGGCTTCATTACAATGGGGTGGGATGGTAATATGTGCACCTCATCCTCTGATCTTTCAGGACAACGTACAAGCTTGCAATATTGTGCCAATGGCTTTAAGAGGAAACCTTTCCAGTGGATTAATGGCCTTGCGTCTGACATAGATGCTTTTGTCTCATTAATGACACCCTGACATCTACTGCTGGGCTGTCAAGCCTGATGGTGTGACCTCTGGCAGCTCAGGAACTCTAGGGTAGAGGAAAGCCGCTTGCTAAGTGGGTGAGTGGCCGGAGTGCAGAGGCCACTGCCATGTTCTCCAAGCCATGCCTGTCATTATTAGCACTTGCCATAAAGACTGTCATATCAGAAAAATACATAGGAAGCACTGTATTTGGCACAGATGGCTATAGATGACATTACCATCAACTCTACCACCAGTTTAAAGGCTCTGCCTTTAAAGTTCTTGGCGGGGGTGGGGTGAGAAGATCTCTCCAATCTCATTCATTCAACTCACTCTGCACTTACCAAGCATCTACTACATGCCAAGTCCCCATTAGATAATAAGAATTAAGAGTCTGGGTGCAGTGGCTCATGCCTGTAATTCCAGGTGCTCTGGGAGGCTGAGGTGGGAGGATCGCTTGAGGCCAGGAGTTCAAGACAACAGGAATTAAAAGGTGACTGAGGAATAGAAGTTTCAGGTCATGGGAGCATCCTACGGTCATTAAAAACCATCTTTATGAGTGTAAACATGACAAAATACACATACTAAAAATACCAAGTTAAAAAACACATAAAAATTTGCAGATGACTGATAAAAATCACATTTTCAAAAGTCCACTCAAAACTCACAGACAGAAATTCTGGTTGCCTGTGGCTGGTAGGACAGTGGGTTCTTTCCTTCCTTCTACTTGTCTGATTGGTGGGTTGCTGTCCTGATATTCTGTAGTAAGTATGTACTAATTTTATAATTTGAAAAAACCTCTCAGTTCCACTTTTAAAAACTGGCCAAACACAAAAGTGAGAAGTCAATTCTCATTATGGTGTTCATAAATAATTGCTAATGATGAATGAATATATCATAATCCATAATCCAGTAGAAGCTGATGAACACACTGGCAAACAAGTGCACAACATATGTCTATCTGATGTACTAATGAAATCTCGATGTGCAGTTGCACATTAGTATTCTCTTAATTAGTGCTAGAGACTTTAGCAAGTGTTTCTTCTGCATCCGAAACTACAAACCGCCAGGGCATCACACAGATAAACGGCCAACACTGACAATCATGCAGGCAGACCTCTTACCATCCAGTTCCCACTCACATGCAAAAATACCCTTTGCACCCCGCCAGCCCTGACATTAATGCTTCCAGCCTGACCTCTCTGAGCGAGCCAGATTCAGGTACTCAAGAACCTGCTGGAGCTTCTAGAACCTCTTAGCCAAGAGGCCCAATGCAGACCATTTCCTCCACTGGAGCTCACCTCTTCTAACCTCTATCCATCCCTGGAAACAGCCTGAGAATCATCTCAAACTCCTCCCTCAACACCTAAGTCTAATCACCAATTACTTCTCCTTGTACTGCCAATGCTATAATGCTATTTCTTGGTGTGTGTGTGTGTGTGTGTGTGTATGTATGTGTGTGTGTGTATGTGCATGCAAGCCCCTGCCCTAGTCAGTTTCCTTTCCCTTCTGTTACAGCAGCACCTCCTCACTGGGCTCCCAGTCCCAGTCTCGGTCCTGCTCCAATCCCTTCTTCCCATACAGCCAACGTGGCCTTTCTAAAGTGCATATCCGGCCAGGCCTGCTGCCTCTTAAGAGCTTTCAAAGGTGTCACTACTGACTGCATGAAATTCTTTCTCTTTAAATGGGGCCCGAGGTCATCCACCTGTCCAAATTCTTGAACTTCACTCTGCAGCACCATTCAACTGCTTCTAACCTCTCTGCACTTTTGTGCCTTGGTTCCTTGACTCATGGTCTTCTCATCCCCACAATGGGCCTTCCTTGTCCAAACCTCCTGCACGTCTCTGTTCCTGAAGGAACTGCACTGCAGTCCTTGCTACTCCTTGCCCTCCTCACTGGACTGCAAGCCACTTGGGGACAGAGACCATGTCATATTCATTTATATCCCCAAAGCTAAGCTCTGGGCCTGGTATACTGTGGACACTCATTTGTTGAAATAAAAAGCAGTAACATTAAAATGCTAATTACTACTAAAGATTAACGTACCTTGTAGACAGAGAGCAGCTAACTCCACAGCTGTTTCATAAGGGCATTTCAATCTTGAAAAAAATAAAATGAAATTAATTCAAAATAGGAACTTAAGTACTCACAACCATATAAAATGTCATTAAAATCATTTTTCAAGAGGTAGCGATATTTAGATTTGTATTCTTAGTTTACATTTTTGCTGTCTACACTAACGAATGCAACAAGCGGATTTGCACTACAAATTTCCCAAAGTCGATTCTCATCATAGGGCAAAATAACCCAACGTAGATATAGTTTCTATCAATCGTGTACAATTTTACTGAATTTGGCAAGAATGGAAAAGTTTGGAAAACAGAATGAAAAGTGTTCCCTTTGCCTTATTATATTTAAACATATTTTAAATTTATTTTATCTTGATATAGTATCTGCATCTTTTAAAGCTGCCTTCAAATCTTTCTTGAAACAAGGTCATAGCGTTAAAAATAAACACAGAGACACTATATCGAATACTGCTAGGATGGCTGGATATACTCAGCATTCTAAGTCTATCTAAGGCATAGCCATAGAGGAGTACTACTGCAGATTCAGTGATCTCATTCATACGTAATATTTCAAATTTGGTTAGAAAAATAATAATGACATACATTGGTATAGCACTTCATAGTTTTCAAAGCCTTTTCATTTATATTATCCAATTTGGTCAATGCATCAAGTTTGTAAACCTTTAGGATGGGTGTTGCCAGTGGGCTCCCCCGAACCATCTCCCATTTTATAGATGAGGAACTCAGTGTTAAGGGCTCTTGCCCCAGGTCATCCAGCTGGAAGGGAGCAATATTGGGACTCGAACACCATTCTGCTTTGAAGTACAAAGCAGGCTAAACTGCATGTAAACTACAAAGTACTATACAAATGCAAGGTGTTGCCATTAATATTTTTCCAAACCGAGGACAATTTCTAGAGTTACACAGCCTTTAGTATGAGGAGCACAGTATGGAGAGAGAGAGGATTTAAAAAAAAGTACACACACTCATAATACACACACCAACCAAAGGTCTGTATTGCATGGCTGAATAAGGCAAATGTATACACTGTACAATCTACTTGTTCTATTGGTCTATGGAGTACATTTCACTGAGGTTTTTATAGCACATATTCTATAGAGAGTTTGCAAATTCGGAAATTACATTTTAAATTTCCTTCAGATTATATTCAAAATCAGAATGTATTCTTGTCAATAGCAGGGGTTACTTTTTAGACTCAATATAGCCTTAGTTTTTCATGTAATAGAAAATATTCAATACAGATGCTGAAAAATGACACAGTTATAAAAGCTACGCCTGTTGAAACCTCCTATCTTTACGGTAAATTAATACTGCATGCGAAATCAACCACTTCAGTGCCAATGCTTCTTGTGCTCAATGATCACTGTGTGTTGCCAGAGGCCTAGTAAATAAAGCCATTTTTAAGGGGAGAAAAGGAAGTGAGATGAGATGTCTAAAACTTTCTATTGGAATCAGAACATAACCTCTTTCCATTTCTTATATGCAGATGGTGATGAATGACATTTTTTGACTGTCCAAATACTTGTAAGTGTATACATACTAATAACGTATCTTGCTTGCAAATACGACAAAAGCCATTATGAATGGGACAGTGATGTGATCAGGGAGAGAGTTATTCCCAAATACACATCACTTAAGATATTAAATGGTCTTGGAAATGCTTCAAGCCATATAGTAATCATTTAAAATAGGATGATAATGACAGTGATACAAGTATTAGACTCACTTTACAATGCCTGGTGCACTTTTTTTGAATTTTGAAAAGGGAACAAGGGTAAAAGAGTTAAAACAGTGAATTATTTTGAAATACACTATGATCTATCCTGGGTTAAGAGTCAGAACAAAAACATACTTACTTTCCAGAAAGAATGTCATGCCTGAGTTGTAAAACAAACAGGTACCTGACAAACATATACAAAAGTCAATAGAGGGTAACTCTTTCCCAGCCGCTCCCAATCCCCAGCTTCCCATTGCAAACCCCACCCCACACACGGCATGGAGTTTTGTATTGTAAAATAGGAGTCCAAATCAAATGAGAACTTTGGTGGAAGCATCTCCTCTTGGGTCTCCAGGAAGACATCCCAGAACCTAGCTAGGAAGGTGAGTGCATGTGGGGAACTCGCAAGATACTTGTAGGATGAAACATGATACACGGCACGGTCCAATGACAGCCTCCACAACCCCCTCGGTGCTGGAGAAGAGAGCCGAACACGGCACATGGACATGCAACATGTCCAATAACACAGGCAGGGTGGGGCCGCAGGGTCTGGCTCTCAGCCAGCTCCACCAGCTGATTCCAGATCTGCTACCATGGATTGTAACAAAAAGTCTGCAGCTGATTCTAGTCAGAAACTGCTTGGGGATTCTTTTCCCCTGATGCAGTGTAACTGCAGACTCTTTTAAAACACAAAACAGGCGCGCGCGTGCGCGCGCACACACGAAACAAGAAAAATCCCGGCACTGGACTGCCAATGGTTAGAGGGGTAACAAAAAATGAGAAAGAAGCCAGCAAATAACACGCATGGGGTTTACTCAGGTAAAAAATAAATGTCTTGGCTTAAATAAGAGGGGTATCTTTTTTTTTTTTTTTTTTTTTTTTTTTACCAGGAGGATGTAGGCATCAGAACCACTCACAATGCTTTGTAAATACCAAACCTGCCTGTGCTCTGCTCCCTACCTATGGAAACAGAATCCTACACACAAGAGTGGCCTCTAGGAATCTGAGCTGTTCAAAAGCTTCCCGGGTGTTTCTGATTCACACAACCCGGGTTAAAAGACAACAGCTTTGATGACAGCTAGAAGCAGCATTCATAGAGGACTCTGAGGAGCAACACTAGACAGACTGTTTGTCAGAAATCAAGATCAGGCATGGTGAAGGCTCTAGTACATTCCAGAATGTTCCTGCTTCCTGACTGGTGCTTGGCCACCACTGAACTTCACTTCTGAACTCAGGATACCATCTTGCATAGTCATCTCACAAGAGACACAATATTAACATGGCCAGAACTCTTGATTCCTATAGGAAAACCTAACCATAGCAGCCCAGCAGAAGCCTGGGTAACAGGACAAAACCCTGTCTCTATTTAAAAAATACAAAAAATTAGCCAGGCATGGTGGCACACACCTGTGGTCCCACCTACTAGGGAGGCTGAGGTGGGAGGATCACTTGAACTTGGGAGGTTGAGGCTGCAGTGAGCTGTGATCACGCCACTGCACTCCAGCCTGGGTGACAGAGCGAGACCTTGTCTCAAAAAAAAAAAAAAAAAAAGCCCCAGGGGAAATGGTGATAACCAGTCAGTCTTTAAGGCATTACTCATGGGTGATCATCTCCCTAAGAACCACCCAGCAGCCTACATGTCACCACTACACTCCATCACACAAACAATGACAAGGAGGCTCTGGGGATATCAAAAGCAGGAAAAGACTTTGTAAAGAATTTCACTGATGCAAGAGAGGCTAGAGGGAAACTCCACATTTAAAATGTTACTCAAATTTTTTTTTCTTCTTTCCTGTTTCTGAAGTCTAAGACATAGACATGGGCAAACAAAACATGAAAGAAATTCAGGCCGGGCACGGTGGCTCACACCTGTAATCCCAGCACTTTGGAGGCCAAGGCGGGCAGATCAGTTGAAGTCAGGAGTCTGAGACCAGCCTGGTCTCAGACAGCGAAACCCTGTCTCTAATCAAATATACAACAATTAGCAGAGCGTGATGGTTTGCGCCTGTAATCCCAGCTACTCAGGTGGCTGAAGCAGGAGGATCACTTGAACCCAGGAGGTAGATAGAGGCCACAGTGAGCCAAGATCATGCCACTGCACTTCAACCTATGCAACATAGCAAGATTTTGTCTCAAAAAAAAAAAAAAAAAAAAAAGAAATTCAGGGGAGCTAAAAGATAACATGAAGGGATTTTAACAACTTTGCTGCAATTACTATGTTCTTTTTTTTAAGAGGGTTCTTTGCATTATAACAATCAAGAGAGTATTTTGCAATCCCTTAAAACATAAGATGGCGATTTAGGACTGAGAAAAGCTTTTCCAGTATCTGCCTTCCCTTTTTGTAGTTGAGATAAAAATAAAATGCCACAGAGCAACCAATCAATTTATCCAGGGTCCAAGAAAATAGAGGTGTGACAAGAAAATGTATCTTCTAATTTCTATTCACTCAGAAAAAAATGTCAAATTAAGCAAAGTTACGGATTTTTAACGGAATACAGAAGCACTGGAAAAATACTAATAACTCTTGCTGAGAAACAGAAAGACGGCAGACAGAAGGAGAGGCAAACCCACAATTGAGAAGAGTCATAAATGACACATAAGGCAAGCACTGCTGGGCGGGAGATTGTTCCGTATCGTGGCCTACCTTGTAAACTCCTCACGAAGGTTGTTTGGTTCTGAAGAATAGTATTTAACTCGAAAGTGCAAAGCATAAGCAGGTCCAACTAAACATTTGGAGATGGAAGGTTGAAGATGTTTTTCCCCCAGTTTTGAAGATCACAGGATGGACAAAAGGAAAAGCGCGTTAAATCTATAACATCTAGCACGACATCAGGACAGCATAACTGGGCACGCAACCCTGGTCAATTCTTTTCAATCCTCGTCAGGGAAACTGAGACAGATGGACTTTTGTGTTGACTAAGATAGTTTAGCTAGTAACCTCATTCCAGGAGAAAACCCTAGTGATCTAGATGGATTACCTAAAAGCTGACATTTTACTTTCACCCTGATGCCACAATACTCCAAACTGACAGCTAGTTTTTACAAAGTACAAAGTACAAGGGCTAAAGGAAAGTGATGCAAAGTGTTCTGTTATCTAAAAACACTTTAAAGCACTTTTAAGAGAATATGAATTTTTAAAAATTACCCAAGCATAAACAACATTTAAAAATGTGGTTACCACACCTGTACATTGAGAAAGCTGTAGCAGACTATCAAAGATCCCTCCTATTCTCTCATCCTCTGAGACTATGTTGTAATTCATTAGAAAGTAGATATAATAGGTATAAAGCTGAGTTTCTGAATAGCAGATTAATCAGTGCTCACTGGCAGAGGCGTCTGATTTCAAATGAGAGCACAGTCGGTTTTTTCAATATCCACTAAACACTTTTATTCAAATTTTAAACTCTCATCTTTGGCTAGCCTTAAGAAATTAAAAATCGTCCACTTAATACTGAATTGATTTTTAAAATGCTTCCAAGTTCTAATGAAAACATAACACCTCAAAACACTGGCAAAGGAGTTTACTCTCAGAAAAAAAGAAAGAAATGAGTGGGCTAAATTCTGCTTACTTACTTTTCATCTGCTTTTTTATGGGTTTGGCATGATCCAGCCAGTGCTGAAAGAAAGAAAAAACAGTTTCTTTAGGAATAGTTCATCAGCAAGGTTATTCAGCTCTCACAGTTACCCTCCTCTAAAAACCTTAGTAATTCTACCCATAAAAACCAGGGTTTGGATCACATCATGGGCTTTTAGGCTGAGAATCTGCAAACTGCTCGGGATGGCATAAAAAAAGTCAATGTTTATGCATATATATGCATTTTTCTGTGGAGGGGACTCCCTAGTTTCTGGAAGTTTTACAAAGTGGTGCCTGAAAGAACATAAAATCCCTTAACTAATTGATCAGCAGAGCCACCAACTGCCTTTTCCTTCTGAGTTTCTCAAGTTACAGCCAATCTTCTCCAAGCATTCCAGGTCTCCATCAATCTAGCAAAAAGTACAATCTAGGATACCAATAATTTCTCATCGTGCACTGGTCTTGAGGTTGTCATCCTAAACTCTTTGAAGTACAGAACTAAAATTCACAACCCCTTTATTCTTTCGCCAGGAAAATGAGCCACACTGCAAATGCAAAGGCAGGCAGGGATTTGCCTAAGATCATTTTGCTCTGGTCAATGAGGGCATTTTAACTTCCTCTAGCTTTGACCAAAAGAACTGCTTCAGTCTTATCTAAGGAGATTACAAAACCATCTGCCTCATATAAAAGTTTCCCTATGAAGTCAAAGTCATTGATACTGCTGTCTTGAGGAGCCTCAGCCACTTAACTTCCATGGAGAACTGCATTTAGGAGTATTCTACTGAGCGCCTCTGTGCAGACGTCAGCTCCTGGAGGCCAGGGACCGGGTACTTAATTGTGACTGTTTCCTGTGCCAGGCACGAGGTATGGCACCCAGAAGGCCCCTGTTAGATTCTTGAGAAATAAATATTAAATATAAATTATTTTTTAAAGTGAGGCAAGTAGGGACTGTTCCCATCACTTTATGTGGACCTAATGCATGCTGAAACTTCCCTGCTAGAAAGACGGCTGGGGTGATACAAGCAGAGTGGGCTTCTCACGAGTTACTCAGTCAGAGGCCATTCTGCTGACTGCCAATGGGCTTTCAGACACACTTGCGCCCTGCACAGTCTAATAATGAGGAGGGGCAGGACTCCACCTAGACAGTGTACTCCACACCTAACCAAAGAGGCCATTATGACTGTGTGGGAGGAGGGGGATAAGGAAACCAAAAGCGAATAACAGATGATTTATTACACAATACACTGGGGGCAGTGCAATGGGAGAACGTGGGTTGTGGGGCTTTTGTCATCTCCACTCCTGGCTAGGTAGCCACGTAATGTCACCACACCAGGATGCGTATCTCAGACGCACATGTGCAGGATGCTTTATCTCATTGTTAATAGCTTTGAATTGGAAATGACCTAAATGTCCATCAACAGAGATGGATTAGAAAATGGCTCATCCATATAATGAAATACTATTTAAAACTGATGTAGGCCTGTATTTATTGATGTGGCAAGAGATCCACAGCACAATGTTACATGACAAAAAAAAAAAAAATCAGGTGGAATCTCATTTGTATAAAATTATTATTTTCTATCTAGATATGTCCAGAAGGAATTGTAGAGGTGATTTTTGGACAGTGGGGCTGTGAATGTCATTTACTTTCTTTTTACCTTGCTGCCTAATTGTTTATTTCAATGAGAATATTATTTTAAGGGGGTGGGCTGCGTTGTCACGTCCATATTCATTTGTTGTTTTATGAGTTCACCTCATTAGAATTAGACGCTGCTAGTGCCCTCCAACAAGCTGAAAACCCCCAACTTCAGCCCCTGGAGGGGGCTGATACAGACTTGATTTAAGCCTAATATTTACTTTCCTACCAAGTAACATGCTAATGGCTATGACTAAACCTGTTCTTCTCACTTTCAAAATAATTCACCACTCATCCCCTAGTCTAATTAGCCCATGATAGGCTTATCACTTAAAGAAGCTTGTTCCATTTCTTTCCTTTCTTAAGTCTCCTCACCACTATTTTGAGTAGAACAAGTTGAGGCCTCCCTTTCCTCTTCCTCTACTGTCAAAGTCTCATCTTCAGCCAAGTCCAACTTGTGCAGTTTCCCCAGCTGTGCTTTTCCATCCTGGCTGTGTATTAGTATTACCATCACTTGAGGAACTTTGAAAAAGTCAAAACTCAGGTCACACCCAAGATATTAAACAGAATCTCAGAGCATCAGTTTTCATAAATGCTTCCAGCGTGCCCGTTAAATATTTAGTACTGACGTTTTCTACATCCTCTCCTACCCAGGAAGAGGTTCTGATGATCTTGGAGATCTTGAAACATCCACAGCCCCTTCTCGAAACTGCTGTTTGGGCTGAGCAAAATCTCAAGCAATTTCAGGTTTTACAGGCTAGTCCAAGAGGTGAAACGGCCAAACATCTGTGGCTGGTGTGCATTCACAGGTAGACCACAGCCAGATACTGGTACGGGGCGGCTGACTGCTTTGCCCTCTGGCCACACTGTAAAAGGCACCCCCTCAGCCATTGTAGGCTGGGCTCCATCCTTCTTGCTCAGCCACAGAGTCCTGCCCAAAGCAGGACCTGCCAGGATAGACGCCTATGAAAAGTCTGGGGCTAGTGAAGCCGAGAATGGAACCAGAAACGGCTTCCTCATTTTAAAAGCTCCTTGACCCCTTGATGATGGGATCAGGTTTTGCTTGCCTGCATCAGAGGCAATAAGAAACCCAGTCACAATCCTAAAATGAAAGATGACAAAACCTATCTTGTATCCAACCAGTTCAAAATGATCTGACTTTCTTCTTAGCTGCAGGGGCCTTTGAGACTCTGATCACTCGTATTTTATCCCACAAGACCGCCTTGTGACTTGAACACTGGGGCAATGAAAGCCCAATGTAGCATTTAGTAAACTGTATCCTACGCTCGGCTTTGAGGACAGTATTCAGCAGCAGCGGGACCTGTCTCAGATGTTCACCTGTGGCCTGGCTAAATATAGCCACGCTGCCTGTGGGTAAACGCCAAGGCAAATGGCTCCGGCCCTCTTAGCAGACCATTAAACCAGTCACTGGAAACAGACAGGTGCATTTCTGAGTTCAAATGGCAGGACATTTTACTCAAACACTCTAACGGGTGTTAGGTGGTTTCTAATCTGAATTTCTTATCCAAGTCCAGCTGGCAAAATCCTTTCTATAAATCAAGATGTGCGAGATGATCTTGGCAAGGCCCATCTGTTCCAATAGTACCTCAATTCTGGAAATATGACACCCATAAGCCTGGTTGTAGAATGTAATCATCTCAAATCTACATAGGAGCAGTGGAACTATAAGGCCTCAGAGCAGCTCAGGAGTTGAACAGCATCTAACAACTCTCTGCCGGAACATCTCCTGAGCCTTCACCATTAAGTCTGAGTGATAAAACTCATAATAGGATTTCTAGTACCTGCAAATTTTCTTGGCTTATAAAGAGCACCTAAGTCAGGAACGGTGGAAAGTGCCTTCTCTGCCTATGGCGGATCTTTCCTGCTCCCCATGATGACAAAGCCCTATAAACTCACTTAACACCAGCTACCTGCTGGTGTGAGATGATTTCCTTGGAATCATCTAAATCAGTGGTGGAGACCCCTTTAGCAGCTTCCCATTCAGCACCAGTATTTGCACATGGGCAGGAAAACACTCGGCCTGCCTCCCAGCATTCAGACACAGGCTGCAGAGAGGCCTGTGGCATTTCCTTTTTTTTTTTTTTTTCTTTTCGAGACAGAGTCTCACTCTGTCACCCAGGCCGGAGTGCAGTGGCATGATCTCAGCTCACTGCAACCTCTGCCTCCTGGGTTCAAGTGATTCTCCTGCCTCAGCCTCCCATGTAGCTGGGGTTATAGGCATGTGCCACCACGCCTGGCTAATTTTTATATTTTTAATAGAGACAGGATTTTGCCATGTTGGCCAGTCTGGTCTTGAACTCCTGACCTCAGGTGATCCACCTGCCTAGGCCTCCCAAAGTGCTGGGATTACAGATGTGAGCCACCACACCAGGCCCTGTGGCATTTCTTGAGCCCAGTTTACATTTCTTTGGACCACCATGCAAGGAGGCAGAATATCAGGGTTCAAGTCGCAGCTCTGCCACTCACCTGATGTGTGGCCACAAGCAAGCCCACCAGCCCCCGGCCAGCCCACCTCACAGCCCGGGTACCTGAGCCTCAGCTTCAGCCCCTGTGAACAGAATTATCCCCTAAGCACTGTCTATGGAAACTGCACTGAACCAAATGGGTGGAAGGAAGGGGTTTTGTCTGATTTCCTGCAGTTGTAACACAGATTCTACTCTTAGCATTTATACTCTCCTATGTCCCCTCCAGGTATACCTAGTAGTCACTCTTTTCTTCTTATAATTACATCTGAGATGGCAAGAGCACCCAATAGTGTCCACACAAGTGGCAAATGTGACGACATTCAGAACAATCATTAAAGCAAAGCCAAAGGAGCTGCACGAGTCCCTTTAGCGGCCACTGAACCCTCCCAGCAGGCGCCATATATATGTACCAGCCTCACTATGCAGCCCTGCACCTCTCATTGCCAGATTCTACACTAAAAAGGCCAGAGGACACACATCTGACAAGACTTGAGACGAAGGTCAAAATCATCTCTTTTGGATTCCTTACTGCAAAATGTACCATCAGAAAAAGCTCCCTTTTCATGTTGAAAAGCAGCTTAGGGAAGGACTTAATGGTGGCCACATCTACCCTCCAGGACACCTGCTCCCAAGAGAGGAAGGGAGGCTCCTGCTTGGTGGGGCTGTTATTACCACTGCCCAAAATCCCTGCCCCTCCTCTGCCTGGCAAAGTCCTCTCATTCTCTGTGGCCCACATCTGTTCACCCTTCCTCTTGGATATCTTGTTCATTTTATCAATAATATGTAGACAATCCCTCCTCCAGACACAGAGGAACCTTTACACTGGTCCTTTAGAGGACTGAATACACTGTAGTTCAGGGGATTACTTGTCTGTGTCTCCCAACAGAATGTGGCAGGCAGGGACAATATCCAGCTCATTTGTGCAACCACAGAGCTCAGCACTGAGTGAGCTCCAAATCAAAGTTGGCTGAATGGTATTGACTGAACCTTCCCTTTCTTGCTTCTATATACGTATGTACACATGAACCAAGTGCATATCAGAGTCATATAGCCAAGTGGAAAGTACTGGACTTTGGAATGAGACCAAGTTCTGAATCCTGGCTTTAACCTTTACAACATTCTCAAGAACACTAGTGTCTCTGAGCCTCAGCTTCATCATCTGTAAAATGGTTCTGTTTTATGGCCTACTTTATAGACCAGTGGATGAATGTTAAACAAGAGTTACACAAAGACTGCAGTTCAGTGCCGGGCTCAGGGTGAGAACTGGGTAAACAGCACTTATCCTGATCAGGCAGTGGGAAAGTGAGACTGTGCAGGCCTGAGCCCTTGGCTCTCAGAAGCAAGCTTTGATACATAAACACAGACTCCCAGCCCCTGCTTTGAGCTGTACCAAAGTGAAATCTGCAGAGTGGGTTCCTGGATGGCCTCCTGTTTTGACATGGAAAAGGGAAACAGGAGGTCCTAGTCCCAACTGCTAAAAATAGGTGATATCAATAGGCTTTGGCCGGGCGCGGTGGCTCAAGCCTGTAATCCCAGCACTTTGGGAGGCCGAGATGGGCGGATCACGAGGTCAGGAGATCGAGACCATCCTGGCTAACACGGTGAAACCCCGTCTCTACTAAAAAAAATGCAAAAAAACTAGCCGGGCGAGGTGGCGGGCGCCTGTAGTCCCAGCTACTCGGGAGGCTGAGGCAGGAGAATGGCGTAAACCCGGGAGGCGGAGCTTGCAGTGAGCTGAGATCCGGCCACTGCACTCCAGCCTGGGCGACAGAGCGAGACTCCGTCTCAAAAAAAAAAAAAAAAAAAAAAAAAAAAAAAAAAAAAAAAAAAGACTTTGACAGTTGCTTCAGGGCTGGGCAGGGCACTATGGAAACCAGGCCTGGCTCTTTTCAGGGAGCTGGGGATATAAGCTGGGTATGCAGAGAGCCATGCCAAGAGCCCTGCAGCTGCCAACCCTCTGATCTGCATGTCAGGGGCTGGGTGGGAATACCAGTGCTTGAAGGAGGCTCAATTATGGGGCAATAAGCCAATAGCCAAGTGAACCATTCCCTTCCGGGTCCATCTATTACCCTACTGTCCGCAGAAACACCTCCTATGACATCCAATCACCTCCCAGGTCCTGTGAATATCAGTGACCCCAAAAGCCACCTCAGCAGGCTCTCCCCAAAGCCTCTTGTTTAAATTGGCTACGGCTTCTCCCACAGGCAATGCGGGCCTTACGGGTTCCGATCAGCTAACGGTACCTTTTTAGCAGGCTCACGCCGGGGGCAGTGATGACTTCTGGTCCCCCTCACACTGCCCAGCTACAAAGAGGAGACCCATACCCATGTCCTGGTTACAAAAATTTTTCTCCTCCGTTAATTCTCTGAGCTCCTCAAATTCCCCATGAAATAGATGTTATTACGCTACCTCCACTTTACAGCTAGGAAACTGAGGCTCAAGAGTACGGTGTACTAGGAACAGCACATAGACTTGAAATGGCAAAACTTGAGTTTGAGTCCAAGCTGTGCTATTCACTAAGTGACTTGCCAAGGTCTAAGGGCTTTGGTTTCACCATCTAGAAGATGGTAAAAGAAAGATCTAGAAAGATTTGACAAATGGCTCTCCTCAGGTTCCTTCTGGGGCTAAAAAAGGTTCTAGATTATGTGCCTTGTCCCCAAGAATCACCAAGTTAAGAGGAGGAGGTCCTAAGTCTTAGGATCTAATTTTAAAGTTTTATATATATATATATATATATATATATATATATATATATATATATATATAATCTATATATATGCACACACATAAATGTGTGTATATATACATATATACACACACACATACACATATACATATACACACACACACACACACACACACACACTCTTAACAAACCCAAGGCCAAACAGTCAAATGGCCACAGAAGGCAAAATAAGATTGGCACAGAAGAAAAAATACTTTGGAAGTTCAGGACACGCTTCATGAAGGGTGAGGGGGAGTCATCTGAGATGGTCTTGAAGGATGGCTTTAGTTTAAACAGGTGAGAAACAGCAGAAGCAGTAACAGCACAAGCAAAGGCACAGAGGTAAGGGCAGGCATCATCAGACCCAGCCTGTAAGGAGTCCAGCTCAGAAAGCAAAGATGGGAATGACTAGAGGGTCCTGGGAGCTGCTGCCGCCACACAGTTCTTGTATTCTCAGAGCTGGAGGCAGATGAGGATCCCCGCCCTCCCACCTGCTTTTGCCTCATGTTCGTAGAGTTGGATACTGGAAAGGCCTGAGAGCCTGAGCATCTGCAGGTGTCTGGCCTGGGAAAGCCGCCTGTATCCTGCTGTGAACACCCCTCCTGCTGCACAGTGACAGGGCACTGGCAGGCGGGAAAGCCTGCCAGCCAAGTCAGCAGAGGCTCGTGGCAAAGGCCTTCATAATGGAGTCACAGACTTGGCTTTCTGGGAATCTGAGTGGCTAATGAGGGGTCACTGGGGATGAGGACATGCTGCCAAGGCAAGAGGCATAGGTTCTAATGGCAGAAATGAAAGATCCCTTCTCCTTTCTAACTAGAGAAGGCATTTGGAGCAGACAGGCCAACCTCCCCTTTAGACTCAGAATGACTGAACATCAGAATTGTAAGTTTTCTTGGAGAACAGGTCCAAGTACCCCATTTTACAGATGAGGAAACAGAGGCCAGAGGAGCAAGGCAGCCTATGTAAAGCCTACCAAATGAGTCAGAGGCAGAGCCAGGAACGAGGTCCAGTCTGACTTCTAGTCCAGGGCCATAGATATTCTGAAGCCAAAAATACCACATGCTTTAAGACACATAGGAGAAGGCAGAATCAAGAAGAGTTCCAGGGAAGAAGAGGGCTGGAGAGTGGCAGATGCTGGAAACAGGTGGAGGATGCTGGGGACAGAGAGAACTCTAAATGTGGCATTCAGGAAGCAAGTGGAACTAGGACTGCCGCTGCAGGTGTAGAGAGTTGATGGAGAAGTAGGCATGCTCCCTTCACGTAAGGCACAAAAAAAAAAAAAAAAAAAAAAAGATGGACAGAATCGGAGGTGTAGGGGAAGAAAATTCAAGGAGTTTTAGATGAACGACCACGGTCTTCTCAGTAGGTGAGGCAACTGCTGGAACAAAGTCTCTGTGGGGACTGGACTAGAGGTCGGTGCTCAGATCCAGACATGGACCTGTCGGGTGGCCAAGAGTCAATCTGGGGCTACTGACGCTCAGGGAGCAGCTAGGGGGCTTGGACTCTGCTGAACCTGTGATCGGTGCTGATGCCAGAAGGCACAGACTGTAGCTCTCTACAGTAACGCCTGGCAGGCTGGGACAAGCTGCAGAGGAAACAGATGGGCCTGCGTGTCAAGGGGAGGCCAGGGGACAGTCACAGGGGCAGGAGAATCAAAGGCCAAGTGAGGACACAGGTGAGGTGCCCTAGGCCTGGCTCGGGCTGGGAGGAAGGCCAGGGCAGGAGGAGGCTGGGAGGGGAGAAAGGGCAGAAGGGGACCACTGTGGGCCAAGTCCAGAAGGAGAGGAACTGGGAAAATGGAAGGAATCAAGGGAAGTTATCCTGGAATGGGGACTGGCAGAATTCTGGATCTTGGAGTGCGGGTGGTGACAGGACCCATGGGAATCTATGTGGGTCTCATCAATCTGCTCAAATGAAGCTTAAATGACAGGAAACAGTGTCCAGAATATACAGGAGGGCCAGTAACTTCAGTCCTGAGGCTACCCAGAGGAAGAGAAAAACTGAGACACCAAAGTCCTTGAGGGATGCGAAGGACAGTCATGAGGTCAGAGGGTAGGACACTGGTCGGCCCAACTTCATAGGCAGAACTGGACTGAGAGGCGGAAAGGGAAAAGCTGTTCTGCTCTTCTCCCGGGCCGGGTGGGTGGAGTGAGAGTCTCTGTCTGAGAAGTGAGAAGGAACCAGGAGGGTTCGAGGAGGACACAGTTTGAGGAGGACACAGTTTGGGGCGGGGTGGGGTGGCACAACAGGAAGTCCTGAAGTTGCAGAAGAAGTGGCTGAGGTTGAGGGACACATCTGCACAGGGACACCCAGTGGGAGTGTCCACCCCAGAGGCACTGTAGCCAGAATGCATTCCCATCCAGATTCCAATCTGTCACCTAAGGACTCAGCATCTCACAAACATTCTCCAGCAGACCTAATTCCCAGGCACCAATAATTTTGTACATCTTCACCTTACAAATGTCACATCTCACCTGACAACTTCCAGATACAATCAGGAAGTATCTGGTAAGTATCTTCCAGTAGACAGCCTTAACCATTATGAGGAGCTCCAGGTCTCCAGCCCAAACATCCTGACCAGGGAACCCAGCCTTCAATACACTGTCTAAAATAGTGCTTCCCCTTCCCCCCGGCTACCCCTTCCTCGCCTTTATTTTTCTTGACTCCTATTACCATCTGGCATATGACATATCTATGTGCACTGCTTTATCCGCAACGCTCAGCACAGGGCCCAGTGCATAATGGGCACTCCATAAATAGATTTAGATTGTCGAATAAATTATCTTTGAAACCCCAAGCTAGATTTTGCTGGGAAGGGGAACTATGAAGTCATTCCTGCTTTTAAAAAGAGTGGGTCTGAGCTGTGTGGAGTTCACTCATTCTAACATCTCCACTGTGAACAGTTCTGTCTCAGGCAAAGCAAGTAAAGAGCTGACCTAACACAGCCTCCTGGAACCTGCAAGATGGTTCCCAGCAACACCGAGACCTGCTCCGACCCCATCCACCCCCAATCCCACTAAGCCTGGCTGGCATTCAGCTCCATTCACAGCACCTGCTTTCTACCTAGGCAGACTCTGCAAGAAGATGGTGGCACAGCTTCTTCTGCTGGTTAAAAAAAAAAAGCACCATTAAAAGAGTTTCTTTCTTCTCTTTTTTCCTTCTTTTTTTTTTTTGGAGACAGGGTCTTACTCTGTCACCCAGGCTGGAATACAGCCACTAGGGAGGCTGAGGTGGCAGGATTGATTGAGCTTACTGCAGCCTTGACCATCCGGGTTCAATCAATCCTCCTACCTCAGCCTCCCTAGTAGCTGGGACTACAGGCACACACCACCATGCCTGGCTAATTTTTGTATTCTTTGTTGAGATGAGGTTTTGCCATGTGGCCCAGGCTGGTTTTGAACTCCTGGACTCAAGCAATCCACCTGCCTCAGTCTCCCGAAGTGCTGAGATTATAGGCATGAGACACTGCCCCCAGCCTAAAAGAACTTCTGTAATGATGTTTCTTCTTTCTACCTTTTCTAGAAATGTCCTTATAATGCATCCCTAATGCATCCCATTCACATCCTCTCCTGGTTATTGGCCACCTCAAGGGTGAGGCATCCTACAGGCATTGTGACGTATGGCACTTGGGCACCACAACCACCATCCCAATGCCTGTTACTGGCACAGTGTCACAGTTTTACTCCTGTTTTTCTCTACCCATTTCTAGCAACTGTAGATGTGCAATTAGCAATGACAAGCCAATCTGTTCTGAAATCAATCAAAGCAATAACTTACCGCAACCTGGGCAGAATCGAGGAACTGGAGGCCAAAGTAATCTGTTTCCACAAGGTCCAAGTGATACACAATCTGATCAAACAAATCCTGGCCTTTGGCATGTTTCTGAAAGACAATTGGGAAGATGAAAAAACTTAGGGTGAGACAGCTAGATAAGAAAAAAAAGGTTAAAAAAAACTCCACTTCTCTTTGTAAACTGCATACATGTCAGCACACACAAATTTTTAAATTAGTAATTAGTTTGATTATAAGTGTAATACAAACTCATGATTAAATAAACTCAAATGCCACATAATAGCATAAAGTTAAGAATCTAGATAACCCTGTTAACTTCTGCTAGTCTCTTTTTACAAAAAGAATACTTTTTGGATGAACACCTACATGGGAAGATAAGCTTTGCCAAAATCAGACATGCTTGAAGAAGGGTATAACAGGGCCTTACTCTAGCATAGCGAAAGCTGGGCTGTTTCTCAATGCAGGCAACCTTACTTAGGAAAGAAAGCTCATCCTCTGAAATCGGCTCTTCCAGCCTTCCGATTTCACAAAGTAGGTAACCAATTCTCAGGGAAACCCAAAGACCTGCTGGAAGTCACAGGTCATGAACCAGGACTCAAACTCAAATTCCAGGTTCATGCCAAGGTTTTGAGTATGTGGTATACACATGGGGCATGAGCACAAGAAAGCAGTCGGAGAAACAAGGGGTCAAGTCCTGCATCTGCCACTTGACTTCGTACAAGTCACTCCTCCTAACGCTTCTATTCCTGACCCTGTAAAATGGACCTCAGGATACCTGCTCTCCCCAGCTCTCCTTGGGAAAACTGAGAGAGAGTTCGAATGAGAAACCACTGCAAGAGTACTAAAGTCTTTGACAAATGAAAAGGCTTCCTAAAAGTCACCCAAGCAGAGCAGACATGCTTCTCAGATAAAACGACATCATTGTCAATGGATCCGAACACAAATATGTTTAAATCTAAGTGCCATAATCACAAAGAAAAATAAAAAACCCAGCTCCATACGATGACTCCAGTGGCAACTCCTTATTATGGAAACTGGTAAAGAAAGGGAAAGAATCCAGCAATGACTCTCCCTTTAACTGCAGCACTGGGTAACCTAAGAGTAGACGGCAGCATATGCAAAAATTAATTCAAAGTGCACCAAAGACCTAAATGTAAGAGCTAAAACTATAAAACTCTCAGAATAAAACATAGGCATAAAGCCTCATGGCTTTGAATTAGACAATGATTTCTTAGCTATGACACTAAAAGCACAAGCAACAAAAGAAAAAATAAACTGGACGTCATCAAAATGGGAGACTTTTTTTTTTTTTTTTTGCTTCAAAGGACATCGAGACGTGAAGAAAGCGCAGACAACCCAGATGGTAGAACACGTTTGCAAATCTAGACGTGCAAACAAAAACACAAATATCCAATTTAAAAATGGGCAGATGTTATATATGGCTAGTTCCCCCCAAACATACAAATGGTCAATAAACACATGAAAAGATGCTCAGTATCCCTAGTCATTAGGGAAATGCACATCAAAATTACAATCAAATACTACGTCACAATCACTAGGATGGCTATAATTAAAAAGGCTGGGCACAGTGGCTCATGCCTGTAATCCCAACAATTTGGGAGTCTGAGGCAGGCAGATCAGTTGAGATCATGAGTTCGAGACCAGCCTGGCCAACATGGTGAAACCCCGCCTCTAATAAAAATACAAAAATTAGCAGGGTGTGGTGATGGGCACCTGTAATCCCAGCTATTCAGGAGGCTGAGGTGGTAGAATCACTTGAACTGGGGAGGTGGAGGTTGCAGTGAGCCGAGATTGTGCCACTGCACTCAGCCTGTGTGACAGAGTGAGACTCTGTCTCATAAATAAATAAATAAAAAGACAGATCATAACAAATGCTGGAGAAGTAGAAACCCTCATATACTGCTGAAGGGAATGTAAAACCGTGCAGCTGCTTTGGAAAACAGCCTGGCAGTTCCACAAACGGCTAAACATAGAGTTCGTTACCACGTGACCTAGCAATTCTACTTCTAGGTAAGAGAAATGAAAACATACGTTCATGTAAAAACTTGTACACAAATGATCACAGCAGTATTATTTATCATATTCAAAGGTAGAAACAACCCAAATATCTATCAATTGATGAATGGCTCAACAAAACGCGGTGTAACTGTACAATGGAATATCCCTTGGCTGTAAAAAAGAATGCAGTGCTGATACGCACTTCCACATGGATGGGCCTAGAAAACATTACACTAAGTGAAAGAAGCCAGACACCAAGGGCCACCACACATCAGATGATCTGTTTATAAGGAAACCTCCAAAGTAGGGAAATCTATAGAGCCAGAAATTAGATTAGTGGGTGCTTCAGGCAGAGGGGTTTGGGGGATGAGAGCTAAGGGGAGTACGGTTATTCGTGAGGGGGAAGGGGGATTTAAATGAAATGTTCTAAAATTGGTTGTGGTGACAGCTGCACAACTCTGTGAATATACTAAGAGCTGCTGGATTGTACACTTTAGATAGGCAAACTGTATGGCATGTGAATCTAAATAAAGCTTTTAAAAACAGTAGGTCGGTGGAGTTTTTCTTTATTGAAGTATTTCAACAAATAAATGAAGAAGAAATAATAGAACTGCAATATCATTACTTTGCAACCCCTAATGGGTGGTAGGCTCTAAGTACTGAACATCAGTGGCTACTAACATCACGACAGGAGACAACTAGACATTACGTACCTCCTGATAAGAACACCCCATCACCTAAGATGTAACCTTGCTCCCCAACCTCTCTCTCCGCAAGATTTAGCCTGTGAGAACCAGTCAGGACAAATGATCTCATTTCTTTCTTTTTTTTTTTTTTTGAAATGGAGTTTCACTCTTGTCGCCCAGGCAACAAGACTCATTGCAACTTCTGCCTCCTGAATTGAAGCGATTCTCCAGCCTCAGCCTCCCGAGTAGCTGGGATTACAGGCATGCACCACCAAGCCAGGCTAATTTTTGTATTTTTAGTAGAGGTGGGGTTTCACCATGTTGGCCAGGCTGGTCTCAAACTCCTGACCTCAAGTGATCCGCCTACCTTGGCTTCCCAAAGTGCTGGGATTAGAGGCGTGAGCCACTGCACCCAGCCAAATGATCCCATTTCTTTAGGAAAGAGAAGAGATAGAGGGGATATCTACAGATTAAAAGAAATGTAAAAGACCTGTTTTTCTTTCTTTTTTTTTTTGAGATAGAGTCTTGCTCTGTCGCCCAGGCTGGAGGGGCTGGAGTGCAGTGGCGCGATCTAGGCTCAATGCAAGCTCCGCCTCCCACATTCACGCCATTCTCCTGCCTCGGCCTCCCGAGTCGCTGGGACTACAGGCGTCTGCCACCACACCTGGCTAATTTTTTGTATTTTTAGTAGAGACGGGGTTTCACTGTGTTAGCCAGGATGGTCTCGAACTCCTGACCTCGTGATCTGCCCTCCTCGGCTTCCCAAAGTGCTGGGATTACAGGCATGAGTCACCACGCCCGGCTAAGACATGTGTTTCTTAAAAGCTAAATGAAACTGCGATGTCTAAGGATGCACACTTGGGTGATAAAACTAGAGAAGAACAAGGAAGTGGCCACAATAAAGTCAGGTAATTGTTGATCTTGTGGCAAGGTTACACTAAGGGTTTCTGGGCGGTGGGCAGGGTTCTCCCCTGACTTGTGTTGTGGTACCAGGATGTCTGCCTTCTCGTAACCCAGTAAACTGGGTACCTTTGTTTTCTTTGTGCAGCTGTATTTGTGTGACACACACAACAGCAATAACACAAAGTAAAAACAAAAAACGAAAACTGCATCATGGGATTACAGCCTTTAGGCTCTTTCCTTCCTCGATATACTCCGCCAAAGGCAACAGGTCAACAGAAGCAGAAGGCAGGATGTGCAACTGGAGAAACGGGGCTGGGGGGATGAGACGGCCTCATCTCTCTACCACAGGGACGCAGAACTATGACACATCAACACTCTAGAATACTGTTCAGCCATTATAAAAGATAATTATGAAGATGAGATAAAAAACAAGGAAAATTATAACGACAATGTTAGGTAAACAGACTTTAAAGGAATAAGCAAGCTGTGATTACAACTAAATAAAAATACATATGTGTTATGTACATAGACTGCTTGATAAAAACAGGAAATTTGCTAAAATGAACATAGTTGTACAGATGCTCCTTATGATGGGATTACATCTCAATAAACCTATTATAAGTTGTAAATGCACTTAAGGCCAGGCACAGTGGCGCATGCCTGTAATTTCAGTACTTCGGGAGGCTGAGGCTGGAGGATTGCTTGAGGCCAGGAGTTCGAGATCAGCCTGGGCAACAAAGCAAGACTCCATCTCTACAAAAAAGTAAAAACAACAACAAAAAAATTAGTTGGGCATGGTGGCATGCATCTGTAGTCCTAGCTACTCAGGAGGCTGAGGCAGAAGGGTCTTCAATTTGAAGTTTGAGGTTGCAATAAGCTGCATTGTACCACTGTACTCCAGCTTGGGTGACAGAGTGAGACCTTGACTCAAAAAAAAAAAAAAAAAAAAGAAAGAAAAGAAAAGAAAAAATGCACTTAATACATCTAACCTACTGAACATCACAGCTTAACCTAGCCTACCTTAAATGTGCTCAGCAAAAATCATTGAACACAAAGCCTATTGTGTAATAAAGTATTGAATATCTCACGTAATTTATTGAATAATGTACTGAAAGTGAAAAACAGAACGGTCGCATGGGTACCCAAAGTATGGTTTTCACTGAGTGCATTATTACTTTCACACCATCATAAAGCCACAGAATCCTTAGTTGAACCACTGTAAATTGGAAACCATCTATATTAGGATGGAGCACAGAGAAACTGCGGGTGGCTCTGTTCCCAAGTTTTTTTTTTGTTTAAGACAGGGTCTTGCTCTGTTGCCCAGGCTGGAGTGCAGTGGCAGGATCCTAATTCACTATAGCCTTGAACTCCTGGGCTCAAAGGATCCCCCTGCCTCAGCCTCCCCAGTAGCTTGGATTACGGGCACACCCCAGCACATGGGCTAATTTTAAAATATTTTGTAGAGGCGGGGTCTTGCTATGTTGCCCACGCTGGTCTTAAAAGTGATCCACCTCGGCCTCCCAAAGCACTGGGATTGGAGGCATGAGCCCCCGCGCCTGGCTTCTCCCCAGGTCTTAACAGTGATCTTCTGGCAGCTGTCAGAGACCAAATACAATTTCTTAAAAATCACCATTCTGGTACTTTTCCTTCTTGACCTTAACAACCCATCCTTTGGGTATTTTTTCCCCTATTACTATGCATCGCTACTGGCTCTACACAATACCTATTATCATGGCTCCAGTGCTTCATTAGAGAATCTGCTAGTGGGACAGAACTAGTTAAGTAACACTTTTAGCAGCAGGATGTGGCAGAAAAATTGGGCCAGGAGGAAGTAAGAAACCTGTGCTCCAGTCCCAGATGCACCACCAACTGCAACCCTTAAGCAATTCACAATTTCCCCAAATCCATATTGCCAACCCAGACTGATCCTGCAGCAGCAAATCTGCCATGGTGCCCTGAATACACAGGGCCACCAAAACTCAAATGGCCCCAAATCCAACCTGTTCCCCACCTGGGTCTCTCTGTTTTGGTTCCGGGCTGACCATCCCATCACTCACAGAGTACTAACTGAACCATCACAGTTCTACTTATGTAAAATGAAGAGGGTTAGCCTAAGTTTCTGTCTAGGTCACTCCAAATCTCACTTTTCTGATGTTTCTAAAATCTTAGAAACATTAGTGTAGAAGGGGCTCGAGGTGGAGGTTGGGGAAGGGATCTTTCGAGGGGTGGCAGGTCCTTCCTGCCATGCTAGACGCTCACTGAGCAGCCTCCGGGGTGGAAGACAGCAGGGGCTGGGGGATAGGTACCATCTTAACAATTCTGATGCCTTTTTTATATATCTATAACTGCCCCTCCCATATGTCCCCTAAGTATGTTCTTTGTTTGCTACCTTCTGCTGGAAGAGAGAATTCCTAACAGCCCTTTCCAGCTTCAAGAATAATCTGGTTGAATTATGAGGGCTGGAATGGAGGGGTCCTCCAAACAGGGGATCCCAGTGGGTTACCAGGTAGAATGAAGACAAGGTGATCGAGGTCACTGCCCTTGAAACCACCATCTCTCACTCCTCCCAGCCTGCAATGTGCCCTCTCAAAACTAAGAAAGCTCCAGGTAGCTTACTTTGCCTGCACTGCCAGCCTGGACACCTCACCTGGGGCAACTCCTACAATTCCACAAACTGCCATCTCAGGCTTAGCCCAAACATTCTGTCTTTCAGGAGCCTCCTCAACTCTACTCCCGCCCCCGGAGAAGTAAATGTTCCCTCCTTGGCATTCCTGTAAGCAGGTGTGTGCCTTAAGTATATATACACTCATCACACTGTACTGCAGCTGCCTGTGCTCCTGTGTCAGAATCCTACTTCTGACTGAGAGCGCTTACTCCCTGAGGACAGGGACCAGCTGTGTTCATCTGAGTACCCACATCTCTGGTCCCTCTATCCCCAAAGCACAGTGCCTGGCTGGCACACAGCAGGAGCTCCATAAATGACTATTTTATGCAGGGGTGGGTGGGTGGGTGGGTGGGTGGATGTGAATGGAAGGATGGATAGCAGTGGGAGCGGGGTAAGGTCTGGGGCCAAGAAAGAGATGCTTTGGATGAGCCATGCTACAACACTGACAACAGACTGGTGATGCTCTACCAGCAGCAGGCCTAAAAAAGAGGATACACTCATTAAAATCTTTTCGAATTAAGTATTCCATGAACAAGCACTGAGGGAACCGTGTGCACTGCCAAGGCTGTTTACCTAAGCATAATTTTGTTGCTATGATGTGACGCGCTGTCTAGTGGTTATAACAGAAGGTGAGTTACTGTGACAAGCCTGGAAAGCCATTTCTTGTTGCCTTATCGTTACCCAGGTCTCCCTCTCTGTGATGAATTCATCCACTTATTTAACAAATATTTGCCAATTGCTCATCAAGTCCCAACCACCACTCCGGGTGTTGCGGACACAACTCACGTTACTCCCTCACTATGGGAAGCCCTATAGGAACTAAAGGAAGTTCTCTCTGAACAAGTACTTCTCGAGGGGCCAAGTCATCCAAAACAGGGTTGAGACTCAAACCCAGAGATAGCAACGCCACTTCCCTCCCTGCCTTCTTAAGCAGAATGTACTGAATGTAACAGCTAAGTTGGGATCCCCATTCTGAAATGCAATAATGCTCCATCTCCTTCCAGACTTGTATGGTGAGCTGTTCCCAAACACAGCAGCCTCCAGAGAGCTCCTACCTTTGAGTTCTTGCATCGATGTTTTCTAGTTTTTCTGCCAACACATTAACTTTTCACAAAGACCAGCAACTGGTGGTTTTGAGTCAGTCTATGCAACAGCTCCTTCTGATGACATGAGCTAAAAATAACCCAGCTCATTAAAATCATGTGTAAAATAAGAGTACACAGTTGCCAGTGTAAGACTGGGGTGGGCAGGCAGCCAGCAGGAGAAGGGATGGACATTGGGATATCTTTGCTGGCCAGCCTGAGATTCTTATTTTGCTTATTCACTGGTTCCTAGCTGTGCTCCTGATGAGGGAGACTGCTGGACAGTTGATGTCTTAACTGCCCCCCAAAATAAATGAACTATCCTGACCTTCTTAGATCAGATGCTGCTGACAATGGTCTGACTGCAACCTGACCCAACTGCAACATTAACAGGTCAGATCTGGTCCTGGAAGAACAAAGAAGATAGAAGCCAACCCATCCAAATCTCATTAGTCTCAATAGCGTAAGATGCCAGGCATCCCAGGCAGGTTTGAAAGGAGGAAATAAGCTGTATGTGAGCATGCCAGTCGGATGTATACATCCTACTTGTGAACTGAACTGCAAAAGCACGGTGCCTATGCAGTCAAAGTGATCTCAGGAACCATCTCCTTGAGGGTAAACGTGGCTCTCCTCTATCCACCTACCCCACATCCATCAGATGGGCGTGTCTTTCTTTTTTGAGACAGGGTCTTGTTCTGTTACCCAAGGTGGAGTACAGTGGTGCCATCACGGCTAACAGCAGCCTTGACCTCCTGGGCTCAAGCAATCCTCCCACTTCAGCCTCCCAAGTAGCTGAGACCACAGGTGCACTTCACTATGGGGTCCCACTATGTTGCCTAGGCTGATCTTAAACTCCTGGGCTTAAGTGATCCTTCTACCTCGGCCTCCCAAAGTGTTGGGATTACAGGTGTGAGCCACTAATCCTGGCTGGTAAGTCTTTCTGTGGCCAGCTTCGGGAAGGCCTCTTCCCTTCCATCTCCATCACAGCTCAAGCCATGTGACTTTTGTACCTGGACCACAGCAACAGGACCCCAAGTGGTCCCATGCTACAGTCTGAATAATGGGTCCCTCCAAATTCATACATTGAAAACTAATATCCAGTGTGATGGTACTAAGACGTGGGGCCTTCAGGCCCCATCGCTAGGGCTCTGCCCTCAGGAATGGGACTAGCACCTTTATAAGACATTGAAGCCAGCAGCCTTGCCCCTGCTGCTGCGTGAGGATGCAGCAACAGGGTGCCAGCCACGAGGACCTCACCAGCTACTGAATCTGCTGGCTCCTTGATCTTGGATATCCAGGCCCCAGAACTGTAAGAAAAAGTTTCTGGGCCAGGCATGGTGGCTCACGTCTATAATGCCAACACTTTGGGAGGCCACGGCAAGAGGATTGCTTGAGTCCAGGAGTTCCAGACCAACCTGGGCAAGACAGGGAAACCCCATCTCTACAATAATAAAAAAAATGAGCAGGTGTGGTGGTATGTGCCTGTAATCCCAACTACTCAAGAGGCTGAGGTAGGAGGATCACTTGAGCCCAGGAGGTTGAGGCTGCAGTGAGCTGTTCATGCCACTGCACTCTAGCTTGGGTAACAGAGCAAGACCTTGTCAAAAAAAAGAAAACAGAAAAAGAAGGAAAGGAAGGAAAAAGGAAAGAAAGAAAAGAAAGGAAAGAAAGAAAGTTTCTGTTGTTTATAATTAACCCAATCTAAGGTATTTGGTCACAGTGGTCCAGAAGGACTAAGACAGCCACCCCGCAGTGGGCCCCTCCTGACGCCCATCTTCCCTGTGTTTGCCAGAATGCTCTTTCCGTAAACACAGCCCTTGTCTCGGTCACTTCTCTGCTCAAAAAACATCCACCAGGGAATGAAGTGCAGGTTCCTCAGCCTGTCAGGGACTCTGCACCCATCAACCCTGCCCAACCTAATTCAAGTTTTATCCCTCCCAGGACCCTACATGTACCCTGGGCTCTGGTCAAACTACGAAGCGTGTTGCTCTCCAAATACAAGGCCCACCCCCCCATGCACCGCAGGCCCCACCTCTCAGGCTTGGCTTGTGTCCTTCCTTTGCCTAGGATGCCCTTCTCCCGCACCCCCATTCCTTTCTCCACCAGCAGCAAGCCAGTCTCCAGGGCCAATTTCAAGTAACACTCTTCATTATTCAGCTTCCTTGTTGGCAGCACCCTGCCCTATTCAGATTTGCTTCTCTGCCAGCTAACATTCTAAGGCTCAATAAACATAAACACTAATGTTGATTAAGGAGAATCCTCAGTTCCTACAACAGTCTTCAAACAACTCACTTTTCAGAAGCCTGATCTGCCTAGTCCAAATCCGTCGGAATTCTCTGTAGCTGGCCAGGACCTGGATGCAGAACCCTGTTACTCCTGTCATCCCTTCCAGACCCCTCGTCTGTCCTAATGCACACTAAGACACTGATGTTTTGGAAGCCATATCCTACTGTGGTCTATCCTTGTGGCTAACAAAATGCTACGCCTTTTATGTACAAAATACTAACAAGTCCTGGGTTAAAAAAACAACCAAAATAATTGTAATGATGGTTTCTAACCCCAAGTGCAGGCTGTGCATTTGTTCCAACTAAATTGCATCCTATTTAAATTGGCCTATGATCTATCCTATTAAAAACATTTACAAGTCTCAGTTTGTCATTCCACTTATCAGTGATTGATCCCTGTTTTACAACACGTGGGAAATCTGCTAAGCAGGCCTGACATGGGGAGTGCTGGTGCTGGGGTATCTTTATTTTCTTCTACAGTACCCAATGGCACCTGTCCGATGGTAACTTCAACCGCAGGCATGACTGCACACAGATGTACCACATGGGGCTGTGCCCTGGGACTCTGTGAGGCAGAAATGGTGGGTTGGAAACTAGTTCTACCACTTCTCTAGCAATATGACCATGGCCTTAGGCACCTCCAAGTCTTGGAGTACTCTCATCTGCCCTGTCACCCTTGCTAAATTATGCTAATAATGAAAACGCAAGACAGCAAATGAGCATACACTGTGCACTCTGGTGCTCTACACAAAGGAATTATTATGACTTTCATTGAAACCTATTTCTCCCACTTGTCCACAGGAATAACACGGTGTGCTTTTTGTCAGATGCTTAATAAAAATAGAGCTATGTGAAGTTTAGTAATTTCGCTGAAAGAAAAATTGAGGTTAGTCCAGTTTGGGGACTTTTGTAAACCCATGTTCATCTCTAGAGATCAATTCCTTCTTTTCCAAGTCCTTAAACACCCCAAGTTTAAATTGCTGTTCCAGAGGTCCACCTGGGATCAGCAGTTGGCTTCCCAGCTAGCAGTTCCCAGAAGGCACCAAGGCCTTTTTCAGCTATTTCTAGGAAGTGTTGATTTCATGATCAGTTACCAGCTCTGCCCTCCCCCCAATAATTTGCCATTTTCTATAAGCCTTGGCAGGAAACTAGCCATATCTCTCTCTCTCTCTCTCTCTCTCTCTCTCTCTCTCTCACACACACACACACACACACACACACACACACACACAGACACACCCCACTAAGTGGCCCAGGAGTTCCCACTGCCAACACTGCTAAGTCATCATAAACAAATATAAACTGTTTACTCTTGGACATCATAAATACAAATATCTGAAATTACCAAATACGTTATCTTAACATTTCATCACGAGTAAGAAATACCATCTCAGCCATCAGCAAGATTTGGTGACTTAAAACTAGAAAGCAATGATGTAAAGACCATGCAGAAGTGTCCCTGGTCTACTGGACTTACGGCCAGGCTGTCCAGCTTATAAATTTCACCTCCCAGTTGAAGAGTGCCTCCATGTTACAAAGGTTCCATGACTCCATTTTGCAGAGGAGACTGAGCCTCAGGGAAGTTACGTCATCAATTCATACCACTTGTAAGTGGCAGAACTATAATAGGGGCCCAGCCTTCCTGATTTTTAGGACAGAGTTCTTTCTATCTCATCCCACTACCTCTCTAGCCATCTCATTCACCTCTTTAGCTCCAAGCACATATAATATGCGTTGCAAACAAGAAATATTTCTTAAGCTCAATTTAACACTTAAATACTGAAAGCCTATTCCACGCATGGTCTTGGCTAGGGTTGAGATACAAGGCCACACACAGTCCAACAAACAGATCTCATGGTGGGGAGGCAATTCCCAATTCCCACTTAGTCTGAAGGGCAGGAAAGCTGCAGCACAGTGAAAAGCAGATTATTTGCTCACAAACTAACACACAAGCCAAGACACTCTAGTGAGGAGGGGCGTCAACAGTCTAGGCGGCTCCTGGAAACTCAATTCTGGTAAAACAGAGCACATGTTATTAATTTCCTGACTTGCCTGGCTAACAATCTCTTAGAAATCAGAGGAAGCAACAAAACAACGGTCCTTAATTTTGATCAACAAGGAAGTAAGAACAATCTTAGAAGAAAGCGACTGCTTGTCATCTTGGTGTGTGAGTCCGTGAAAGGAGGCATTGATGATCGGTTCCACGGATGACCAGGGTCCTCCTCACTCCATGGGCAAGGAGCTTCCAATGTGCTGTAGGAGGGCCAGACAGGCAGATTCTAGGCTTAACTGTTTCACCACAGAACCACAGCTGCACTGGCTTCGACTCATGGAGAGATCAATTTAAAACACTGAGACTTTGTGTAGGGTTATTGATCAGCCTCTGTTCCAGGCCAATAAACTGTCCTTAGGCCATGCTGTATTTAGATCTCTGCAGAGATTCAAAGTGCTCATTTTTTTCCTTTAACAGCACCTCCTTCACAGGGCTGCTATGAGGACTGTGTGACCCCACTGCTCACGTTCCCATGAACCCTCTTTCAATCAACATAGAATACCTAACATCTGCTAGGGACCTCAATTCCTATCTACCTATGGCACTGTCCAAACATGTCTAACACTAGTGATTCAATAATTTACGAATGGGTTTCCCATTTATTCCTCAAGACGCTCACTAAAACTAAGGATACCTGAAGTTACTTGATTCTGGCTGCCCTGACACTTGGTTTCACCCATCACTTTTTCTGGTCACAATACTAGCAGATAACATTGGCTAATATACTATCCCTACTGACAGGGACATTAACAAAATATCAGGCTGCCTCCCTAACACAAAGGTCCACTGGACAAACTTCTTTTAGAGTTTGTATTGGGCTGTTGCCACTATCATCAGGCAAGGCAAGTCATGTAAACTGTCACAGTGCTCTTTCCCAGTTGAGTCCACTCAAATCCCTCATGAATGGGAATGGGGAGGCAGGAGATACCCTGAATGACCTCTAAGGCAGGTGCCTCCCATCCCAGTGTCTTCCGTCTTACACCAAAAGACAAGCAAGTACATGGGGACTTAAAAGTACCAGGTGGCCAAATACCTAAGGTGGCAGTTTCAGTGTTACTCTTTTAAACTGTGGAGCTTACAAACATGGCTGCAAATTCTCTGACACTCTTATCAAGAGAGGGGGTCTCTGCCCTTTTCCCCTGAATCTGGAAGAGGCTGGCACTGTGTCAACCAAATCAAATATGGTATTAATGACATTCTGTGATTTCCAAGTCTAGGTGACAGTTCTCCTGGGAAGCTTGCTCTAGAAGAGCCAGCTACCATGTGAAATGTCTAACTACCCTGAGACTGTCATGTTTAAGAGGCCACAAGCAGGTGTGCCAGTCAACCATCCCAGGTGAGCTCAGCCTTCCAGCAATCCCTTCCAAGACACCAGACATGTGAGTGTAGCCATTTTGGACACTCCACACGAGCCCACCTTCCAACTGAGTACCCCTTGGTCAACGCAAGGAGGAGCAGAAGAATCTCCCAGCTGTGAGCCCTGCTCAAATTCTTGACCAACAGAATCTATCATGATAAATGTGGTTGTTTTACAGCACTAAGCACTGGGGGAGTTTGTTATGCAACAAAAGATTACCAGAATGAAAACCACATATATACACAGATGCAGTGCATGTGCATGGTATTGTATGTGAACATAAAAGATTTTGTATTTATGATGTTTTTCATAATTTAAAAAATGTTTCTTCTTAGGACATCCCCACACCATGACGTTAACTTAGGTTTCATTGGCTTGAAGACAAGGAAGCAGAATAAGCATATGCATTCTTTTTTCTTTTTTTTCTTTTCCTTGAGACGGAGTTTCACTCAGGTTGCCAGGGCTGGAGTGCAATGGTGCGATCTCGGGTCACTGCAACCTCTGCCTCTTGGGTTCAAGCGATTCTCCTGCCTCAGCCTCCTTAGTAGCTGGGATTACAGGCACCTGCCACCACGTCTGGCTAATTTTTAGTATTTTTAGTAGAGATGGGGTTTCATCATGTTGGCCAGGCTGGTCTCCAACTCCTGACCTCAGTTGATCCACCTGCCTCAGCCTCCTAAAGTGCTGAGATTACAGGTGTGAGCCACCGTGCCCGGAAAACATATGCATTCTTTAAAAAAAAAAAAAAAAAAGATAAACTAAAAACTGTTTTTTGAAGGGCACTAACTTTATTTAGGAGAAAGATGTTAACGATATTGGACTCTCTGAGGCTGCCTTACACTGCATCACCAACTCCATATTAGAACTCAATAAACCGCATTGAAAAGAGTTGAGAAGGGGAGGTACAGATAAAAAGAACTTAAGAGACATATCTACTAGATGCAATGTGTGGTCTGTAGTAGCTTCTGGTTTAAACAAACCAACTATAAAAAGGTTTTTAAGATAACTGCACTAAATCCATGAAGGACTTTGTATCAGATGACATTAAGAAATCATTGTTGGCCAGGCGCGGTGGCTCACACCTGTAATCCCAGCACTTTGGGAGGCTGAGGCAGGTGGATCACCTGAGGTCAGGAGGTGGAGACCAGCCTGGCCAACACGATGAAACCCCATCTCTACTAAAAATACAAAAAAATTACTCGGGAGGCTGAGGCAGGAGAATGGCGTGAACCCGGGAGGTGGAGCTTGCAGTGAGCCGAGATTGAGCCACTGCCCTCCGGCCTGGGCGACAGAGTAAGACTCTTGTCTCAAAAAAAAAAAAAAAAAAAAAAAAAAAAAAGGAAGGACGGAAGGAAGGAAGGAAGGAAGGAAGGAAGGAAGGAAGGAAGGAAGGAAGGAAGGAAGGAAGGAAGGAAGGAAGGAAGGACAAATCATTGTTAGGCCAGGTGTGATGGCTCATGCCTATAATCCCAGCACTTTGGGAGGCAGACGTAGGTGGAATGCTTGAGCCCAGGAGTTTGAGACCAGCCTGGGAAACACAGTAAGACCTGATCTCTACTAAAAATAAGAATTTAGCCAAGTGCAGTTCCACATGCCAGTAGTCTCAGCTACTCAGGAGGCTGAGGTAGGAGGAAGACTGAGGACTGCTTGAGACCAGGAGGTTGAAGCTGCAGTCAGCCATGATCACATCACTGCATTCCAACCTGGGCAACAGAGACCTCGTCCCCACCCCCTCAAAAAAAAAATCATTGTTCATTTTGTGGAGAATAATGATATTGTGGCTGTGTGTGTGTGTGTGTGTATAAGTATTTATTAATGAATATTTAAGTATTAACAGGTTAAACAATAAGTTGCCTGGGACTTGCTTTAAAGTATTTCAGAATAATAAGCGGGTGTTGTGTACATGAGAGTTTCACCACACTTTCTCGATATTTTGTATATTTTTAAATCTCCATAATAAACACTTAAAACAAAATATTGTAACGTGCAAAGGAGTTGGGGATTGGAGGGTGTCAGCACAGTCTGGGCTGAGCCCTGACTTGGAGACTGCAGGTCACTAGGTGAAGAGTCCGACATCCACAGTGACGAGGAAAGTGTTGCAGGATGCAGACGGAAAAAATTACTCCAAGCCATTAACAATTAATCTCTTCCACGCTGTGAAAACAAAACACAACACAGAGGACTCCTGGGACCCAACTCAGTACCCACCTACGGACGTGGAGTCACATTTTGTCCCCGCGCCCCAGTGCTTGGGGCACCTTACAAAGGGGGTGCACTCCTGGACTTTGTGCCTAACTTCACAGACACCACATACTTTTACAGCAAGAAACAAAGTATATGCAGCAATGAAAGTTAAGCTTTTAGCTTTGAACACCAAAGCTAACTTTCTACCCAAGCTAATTTTATGCAAACAATATTTTTATCCCTTAGAAGATTGCTGAGGGATACAGGATTGATTTTTGACTTTGAACTAAAGCACCATAATCCACGACCCAGAAATAAGAACATCATGATATGGAACAGGACAAGCTCTTCAGTGGACATCCTTGGATGGCCACCCTGGCCAGGGCTCAGTATTACAGGCACTAGAATGTAAGAAAGTTCTAGAAATCTGCATATTCAAGTCCTTTGTTTTATGGATGGAAAAAGAGAGGTTAAGAGGCAGGTCACACAGCCAGGCAGTCACTGCAAAACCAGGAATTAAAAGCAAACCTTCTGACCCGGAAACCAATTCAGTTTTCCTTCTTAGAACTATGTTCAGGCAACTATATTATTGACACTATCTGAACAGGAAAAGAAAAGGCAAGGCTTGCATTTCTGCTACTGAAAGGTTAAGAACTAAATATGCAATACGAAAGAAACCCCCAGACAGCTCAGTGTTATAAACTCCTTGGCCATAAAAAAAGTGGTTTAGGTAAATATTTTTTTATTTTTTTTTCTTTTTTATGGCAAATCAGGAAAAAAACCCACAACCACCTACTATCACACGAGAAAGGAAAAAGAAAATGAAACAAATTTGCGCCTGACTAAACAGTAACATGCAATTAAAATGATGGATGTCTCTGTGCCAGAGGTTGAATCTGAAACAAGCTGCTGGAAGAAGGGCAGCCCTGAAAATAAATTGCCAAATTACTTTTTGCAGCCAGATTGCAGATTCCCGCTCTGTGCAATTCTGAAAGCAAGTAACTCCACGTAAATAAATATGCAACAAATCCCAGGAAATCTAGCCAAGAAACGTGAACAGAAAGGACTAACTTTGGGTGGATGACTGCCCCCACCTATCCTTGCAACTTAGGAATGTGAGAACATTTGAAAAGTAAGCATGTCAATGCTATCTCTCACAGGAGGCTTCCTGAAACTCCCAAGTCCTGTAGTGACTGTTCCCCTGTAAGCCATGGAGCTTCCACAGCCCTGAAATCATAGTTCTGGAATCTCATAATACACCTTATGATGCAGTGCACTGAAGACACTGGCTCAGGAGTCAGCAGGTGAGAGTTCGAGTCCTAACTCTATTACTCAGCTCAGGTTGAGTTTGATGTCTGGTAAATTTCTTACGTAGCAAGGATGTTGTAAGGATTACATGAAACGATAATGAATTTAACAGGGCTTGGCCTGGGTTCACCCATGGGATGGGCCTGGGGATGAGGTAGCCTCATTTTAGGTAGCATGCCTGTTTACAGAAGAGCGAGGTGAGGCCAGGTGCAGTGGCTCACACCTGTAATCCCAACACTTTGGGAGGTGGAGGCGGGAGGATCACTTGAGCCTAGAGTTTGAGACTGGCATGGGCAACGCAGCCAGACCTCCATCTCTACACAAAATTTTAAAAATTATCTGGGCATGGTGGCACATATCTGTAGCCCCAGTCACTGGGGAGTCTGAGGTTGGAAGACTGCTTGAGCCCAGGAGTTTGAGGCTGCAGTAAGCTATGATCACACCACTGCACCCCAGCCTGGATGACAGAACGAGGCCCTATCTCAAAAAAAAAAAAAAAAAAAAGTAAGGAAGAGGGAGGTGAGCTCATGGTGGCTAAGAGACAGGGGAGTGTTATGGGCTGAACTGTGTCATCCCCCCAACCCCAAAATTAATATGTTAAAGTCCTAACCCCTGGTACCTCGGAATGTGATTGTATTTGGAGACAGGGCTTTTAAAGAGGTAACTAAGCTGAAATGAAGTTGTTAGAATGACCCTAATCCAATCTGATTGGTGTCATTATAAAAAGAGGAGATCGGAACACAGAGACACCAGGGACACACACGCAGGGGAAAGACCATGTGAAGGCACAGGAAGAGGCAGCCGGGGGGGGGGGGGGGCAGGGGAATCTGCCAGCCAAGGAGAGAGGCTTCAGAGGAAACCAACCCTGCCATGCCACGATCTTGGATTCCAGCCTCCAGAATGGTGAGAAAATAAATTGCTGTTGTTTAATGTACCGTCTGGGGTACTTTGTTACAGCACTCCTAGCAAACTAGCAAGAGACAAGAACACAGGCTTCAAGTTAGAGAGCAGATTTGGATCTGGGCTCCACTGCCTACAACCAGCATGACCCCAACAAAGCCCCTTCACCTTTCTGAGCTTGTTTTCTGTCTGTGAATGGAGGTGATAGCACGCATTTCCCGCCGAGTGATGTGAGGATGAAACGAGAACCAGTGCAGATGCGCCATGTGGCACGGTCCCTCCCAGGACTTCCCACAGCATCCCTGCGGCGATCAGGGGCCTCACTGTATGGCAGCCCTTGGATGCTGTGCATAGTACTCCCCTGGACTGAAACTGATGGTGAGAGCTGTTCCTAACAGCCTGGATGCTTCTTGGGCCAAGGCACGGTCTTGGACCCCAAGCTCCTTGGGTCCCACTCGTGCCTGGTATTCTGTACATAAGGAACAGAACTTTAGAGCTATGTACTTGGCTCTGCGTGTAAGATTTTCAAAAAGGTCAACGAGTGGAAAAGCACATTAACTTTTTTCCTTTAACCCTCTCTACGGTGAGCTTGGCTATTACGGCCATAGAACTATAACCGAGGCATCACTATCCATTCATCTGATGGAGGAGTATACAAATAAAGTTGTCTTTTTATAGACAGCCTTTTTCTTCTGGGTGAGTCAGTAGTCTTAAGAAAAAAAAGTCACTGCCACTTGCAGGAAGAAGGCAGAGAATGACACGTTCAGCTGGAGAAAAGAAAGGTGTGATGCTGACAGTCTCTCCTTAGGCTTGAATTTATACAGATTACCAAGATTATTTCCCTGAGGTCTGTGGTTTGTGGTTAGGGTGAGCTACTGTGAAAAGAATCTCAACTACAAGTTCACCACACAAAAAGTTAGCCTTTCCTTACCCAATCATATATGCATTTTTTTCCCCCAAGACAGGGTCTTGCTCTGTCAACCAGACTGGAGTGTAGTGGTGCGATCTCGGCTCACTGCAACCTCCGCCTCCCAGGTTCAAGCAATTCTCCTGACTCAGTCTCCTGAGTAGCTGGGATTACAGGCAACCACCACCACACCCAGCTAATTTTTGTATTTTTAGTAGAGATGGGGTTTTACCATGTTGTTCAGGCTGGTCTCAAACTCCTGACCTTGTGATCCAACCACCTCAGCCTCCCAAAGTGCTGGGATTACAGGTGTGAGCCACTGCGCCCGGCCCATATATGCATTTTGAAAAGCAACAACTGAATGCCAAGCAAGGAACAAGCATTAACTAGTACTATGATGAAATGTTACTTTAGAATACACAAATAGGAAATGATTTACAGAATCAAACACCTAGGTAACGTTTCATCATCTTTTAACTGCTATGAGATGACCAATTTTTTGCTAACCCCGATCTTCTCCAGTTCAAGCAGAACAAATTTATCTAGAACGGTTGGGCACACAGGGCTCCAATGTCCCAGGTACTGTCCAAAAGTATTCTTACAAAAATAGGTACACCACGTCCAAAGGTATTCCTGCAAGACTACCACCACACCAGACACTGAACGCCTGTATCGTCCCTATTCCTTCTAAGATACCTAGAGAAGCAAAAGTAGGAGGGTATTCTGCAATGGGGTTACACATTTGCCACCCACACACCAGGCACTCTGAGGAATTCCTGTTGGATGGTGTAAAGACATAGGACATTCTAATGAGCGAAGAGGGTCATGAGGAATGGAGGTGGGGGGTGGGCAGTCACTACACAGATCTAGCCAACTACCACTCCACGGGAAATCAGACCATGCTATCAGATCTTCCAATCTTTCAAGAAAATATACAAATTTGATTACTTATTTATTCATTTAGGTAGAATGGGAAGATTTTTAAGAACCTTGTACGGCTCTCTAGATTTTTTGTTTTTATTTAAGACAAGGTCTCACTCTGTTGCCCAGGCTGGAGTGTAGTGGTGCCATCATGGCTCACCGCAGCCTTGACTTTCTGGAATCAAGCAATCCTCCCACCTCAGCCTCCTAAGCAGCTGAGACTACAGGCATGCACCACCATGCCTAGCTAATTTTTTTCTTTTTTGTTGAGATTGCGGGGGTGGTGAGTCTTGCTATGTTGCCTAGGCTGGTCTCGAACTCCTGGCCCCAAGAGATTCTCTTTCTTGTCTGAGCCTCCCAAAGTGCTTGGATTATAGGCATAAGCCACAGTGTGCAGCAAGTTTTGTTTGTTTTTTTTTTAATTGAAGCATCACGTACCTAGAAAAAGTGCACAGATCGCACATGTACAACTCAAGGAATTACCACATGTATAACTCAAGGAATTACCACAACTCAAGGAATTACCACAACCACCATGAAGGTGAAAATACAGAAATTTCCAGCAACACCCCCGACCCCTCGCAAAGTTCCTCGTGTGCCTCTTTCCAATTTCCACCTCTTTCTTTCCTCCCACGGGTACCACAGATTCCTCCTGCCTGTGCTGAAGTTCATACACATGGAATCATACCGCCTGCCTCTTTTACAGCTGTGTGGGGATGGTCCACTCACCCCCATCCCCGCATTCACAGCAGAGCTTGCAGCTATGAACAAAGACACACCAGTACCATACCACAACCCTACGAGGAACAGAAATGAGGCCCAAGTGGATTCACCACAGAAGAAAGGCTTCCGAGTCACAGAAGGAGGGAGGAGACAGAGATAAGAAGAGACTAGGTGGGGCGGGGGACAAAGTCAACCGAAGAGGAGGGTCTGTTCCCAGGAGAGCAAAGGAACAGGGCGGTGGCAAGTGCCAGAGAGAAGAAGCTAAAAGTTCACGGTCACTGACAGGGCAGAGAATACGCCAGTCCAGAGATTACGGCCAGGGTGGCTGGGGCCATGACAAAAACTAGCCCAAATTTCTGTCATGTTCCAAATCTTTCCCTCAGTGGACCTAAATATACTATTAACAAATGCAGCACTATCCATCTCAGTGGGAGGTTGAGGGAGATTCAATCAAACACAGCTCTGAAAAATTTTAGCATATTCATCAATTGCTCATATAGGTTGAACAGCCACAATTTTAACCTACAACCCCACCATCACAATCTTAAATCCATTACTTTACCTAATATTAACAGTAACCATATTTATATCATTCAATACAAACACAGGCCAGGGGCGGTGGCTCATGCCTGTATTCCCAGTACTTTGGGAGGCCGAGGTAGGCAGATCACTTGAGGTCAGGAGTTTGAGAACAGCCTGGCCACCATAGGGAAACCCTGTCCCTACTAAATATATAAAAATTAGCCAGGGATGGTGGTGGGCACCTTTAATCCCAGCTACTCCAGAGGCTGAGGTAGGAGAATCGCTTGAACTCGGGAGGTGGATGTTGCTGTGAGCCAGGATCATGCCACTGCACTCCAGCCTGACTTTGTCTCAAAAACAAAGAAATAAACAACAATAACAAAATCAATACAAATGTAAGTGCTACGACATTATCACTATCCTATATGTGAACTAAGCTACCACTACTAACATCCATAGTGCTTGTTACTCTACTTTCCCTAGGAAGACTGGCCCCCACTAACAGGATTTCGACCCAAATGAGCCATGACTCCAGAACTAACAAAAAATAATAGCCTCATTATACCTATACTCATGGCCACCACAGCCCTGCTCAACCTGTAATTTTACATATGCCTAATTTATTCCACATCACTAACAATATTTCCAACAACAACATAAAAATAAAATGGCAATCTGAAAACACAAAACAAACCCTCTTCTTACCGTCACTCATCAGCCCCACTGCCCTGAGATCCTGCATTTGCCCCAGGAGACAACAGGCTGACTTCTCGGAAGGAGGAATCAACAAAGATTACAATTTCAAATAAACACAAAGTCAACAGAAGAGTACAGTAAACACCTGTCACTCAGGTTTGACAATGATCAACACTGTGTATCATTTTTTCCTCTATTCATTCCTCCCCGGCCCACCATTAATTTTTTTACACTTCTTTTTTGGGGATGGTAGTAAATTGCATTTGCATTGAAATATACAAATCTAAGCTATTCTACTTTGACAAATGGACTGGTGTACCCCACACTCCTTTACCACTCAGCCCCTTCTCATCTCCCCAGAAAGTTCCTGGGAGGCCCCTTCCTCGTCAATCCCTGAGCTTCCCTACCCCCAAGGCAACAGTTATTCTCATTTGTTTTCTTCACAGATTAGTTCTGCCAGTTCTAGAGTTGCGTGTACATGGAATCATACAGAGGCTACTCTTTTAAGGTGAATTTCACTCAGTATAATACGTATGAATTTTTAAAAAGCCATTTCAATATGCAGTTTTGGCTAATCTCGTGTAGATACATCTACATACTTCCTGTGCCATCTTATGTGGGTAAGCTACAACACGTTGGGATAAACATTTCTGATAAAAATAACCCCAACTGATACTCAGGTGGCTGAGGCAGGAGGATCTCCTGAGCCCTGGAATTCCAGGCTACAGTGAGCCATGATCATGCCATTGTACTCCAGCATGGGAGACTGAGCAAGACCCTGTCTCAAAAATAAATAAATAAATAAACAACTCCAACTGGATTCGGAACCATTTCTGTGGATAAACTATTCAAGTCCTGCTTCTTCCCTTGGTCCCATGTTACAGATGCCCGTTCCTGCACCTAAAGTGCAGCAAACAATGATGCCAGAGCTCTGGCCACCAAAAGTCAACTTTCAATATCCCCAGAGAAGCAAGGCCGACTAAAACTGGGTAAAAGCATGTAAAAACCATAGAGTTCTCTGCAGATGCAAAAGACACATATTCTCACTCAAGTGGCAGTTACTTGGGGAAAGAGTGGCGTCTCTGACTTAGTCTTTGTCTACCTGGAGCCTGGCTTGGTTCTGTGTACACAGCAGGTCCTCAATAAATGCCTGTCTCTTCTTTGCTCTCAGCCTCTCCTTGGCTGGTAGATGGTCGTCTTCTCCTCTGTCTTCACACGGTCCTCCCTCTGTACAGATCTGTGTCCATATTTCTTCTTCTTAGATGACACCAGTCATATTGGATTAGGGCCTGCCCTAGGACCTCCTTTTAACTTAAATACCTCTTTGAAGACCTTATCCCCAAATACAGTCACATTCTGAGGTACTGGGGGTTAGGACTTCAACAGATGAATTCAGGGAAAATGGAGGGGGCCGCAATTCAGCCCCAAGCAGCTACCTCCTTACCCAAGTGGGAAGAGCAGAACCTGCTCTGCCATGACTGACAGGGATATCATACCTGTCAGGATACTGAGGTATCCTGACTTCAGGGGATTATCATGAAGACTAGCAACACACCCGAAGATTCAACGTTCTCCACAGGCCCTTACAGCTTGCTGGCCAACCTCGGGCCTATGATGACTCATAAAGGCCCAGTAATGTGCCCTCTCGCAACATGGCCATTCTGGATCCTTCTGTACCAGGTGCAGCTGCCGCCCTGGCTGCAAAGGTAAGATTTCTCCTTCCCATGATGAGAACCAGATGTCCCTAAGCTTTTCTTCAAACATAAGAGACAGTATAGTATAAAGATTAAGTTTACATTTTATCTAGTATAAAGATTAAGTTTACATTTTATCACAATTAAAAAAAAAAGAAGCTGGGCACAGTAACATGCACCTGCAGTCCCAGCTACTCAGGAGGCTAAGACAGGAGGATCACTCAAGCCCAGGAGTTCTGGGCTGTAGTGAGCCACAACCATGCCAATGTACTCTAGCCTGGGTAACAGACTGAGACCCCATCTCTAAGAAAAAAGAGAAAAGGAAAAAAAGGAGGAAAAAACAGTATACATAGTATGATCCTATCTTTGCTGAAAAAAACCTTTTTCTCCATACTTAGAAAAAAAGAGGCAAGAATATACACCAAAATGTTAATGAAGTAGTGATCACTTGGTGAAAGTTGTATAGACAATTTTTATTTTAAACTTTCTTCAATCAATAATTCCTAAACATTATCAAATAAACATGTATTACTTTTATTTTTATTGTTTAAGTTGTGGGTTTCTTTTGGGGGGTGGGTTTTGAGACAGGGTCTTGCTCTGTCTCCCAGGCTGGGGTGCAGTGGTGCAATCTCGACTCACTGCAACCTCCACCTCCCAGACTCAAGCAATCCTCCCACCTCAGCCTTCCAAGTAGCTGGGATTACAGGTGCACACCATCACACCTGGCTACTGTGTGTGTGTGTGTGTGTGTGTGTGTGTGTGTGTGTATATATATATATATATATAGAGAGAGAGAGAGAGAGAGAGAGAGAGAGAGAGAGAGAGAGAGAGAGAGAGAGAGAAGGTTTCACCAAGTTTCCCAGGCTGGTCTCAAACTCCCGGGCTTAAGCAATCCACCTAACTCAGCCTTCCAAAGTACTGGGATCACAGGTGTGAGCCACCACGCCTGGCTGGGTTTTTTTTGTTTTCCTTTTCTTTTCTTTTTGTGGATAAGGGGTGTCTTGCAATGTTGTCCAGGCTGGTCTCGAACTCCTGAGCTCAAGCACTTCCCGCCTCGGTCTCCCTAAATGCTAGGATTATGGCTGTGAGCCACTACACCCAGCCTTTTATTTTTTTTAAAGGCACAGAACTGATATGACCGGATAACTTGTATAAAAAATAAAATAAAATCAGTGCTTTTCCCATTATGTTTTTTCCCTTTTCCTCTTCCTATTCAAGCAAGTAGGCTGCTCTGTACTCACTGCCTTGGGAAAGGTATGTGATAACCAAAAAAAGAAAATTAAAAATTTTTAAAGGGGAAAGAATGAAGCAGATGGATGCCGGAACCAGACTCCCTGGGTCTACCACATTCTAGTGGCAAGACCTTGATGAGGTAATTTAGCTGTTTTGCACTTCTGCTTCCTTATCCATAAAACAGGGCAGTAGCTACCTTGTAAAGGTTTTGGGAGAATTAACCAAGTAAAGATACCTAAAGTGCTCAGAACTGTGTCTGGCACATAGTAAGCACTACTTTGAAAAGAAACCTTTACTTGGGGTACCTCTGCCTTTCTGAGTCCTTAAGACTCATTCCTCAACATTTCAGTGGTCTTAGAACGCCAGCTGGCTTCCAATGCTAGATATACAACCCTATACTTGACCCCTAACATTTGTGGGAAATTCACAGCAATACTGACTCATTCCAATTAAGCGAAGAGCTTTAAGCGTACAATCTACCTCAGGAATTCTGTTCTGCAGTCCTGAGGAGCACCTCTAATGGTTTCTGTTCCTGGAGCTGTATCATATGTTGTTCTTATACTATAGAGGAATTCTTCCTTGGTGTTTCATCTTTGTCCTTCTAAAGGTCAAAGTCAACAGCAGACACCAGCAGGACAGTGCAGGGGCCAAGAGTACTTAGGCACTGTGTGTTCTCTCATAGTTGCCTGACCTCTGTGTGCCTCAATCTCCTGTATAATGAGGATGCAAAAGGGAACTGCCTACTCCATGGGGGGATGAGGGGTCAGAGTGAAGCCATGGAAAGGGCTTGGAACAATGTAAATGGTCAATCCACTTTGAAAACATAATGCTGAGTAAAAGAAGCCAGACACAAAATGCCACATATCGCATGATTCTATTTATATGAAATACCCAGTGACAGCAAATCCAGAAAGACGGAAGACAGATTAGTGGCTGTCAGGGGTTAGGAACAGGGGAGGAATGACGGCTCAACAGGTAGAGGGCTTCCTTTTGGGATGATGACAATATTCTGGAGCCAGAAAGTAATGATGGTTTCTCAACAATGTCAATGTACTAAATGTCACTAATGGTCGATTTTGTGTCATGTATATGTTACCACAATTTTAAAAATCACTTGCAAAAACTAAAAAGGTCAATAATGTTATCTATTGCTTGAATTACTACATAATTACTATAACATGAAATGTGCTAGGTCCCATCCAAGGCAAAAAAAGTGCCCTGCAAGCTCCTAGGAGGAGAGGGTATGCTATATGGGAGAAGTGGGAGAAGCAGGGGAAGGTGGGGTTGGGGGGCAGGATGGGGGGAATGATAGGATAAGCTTCATAAATGCGGCATCATCTGAGACAGGCCCTGAAAGATGGCTAGGCCCTTAAGGGATAAGAATCAGCCAATAAGAAGGCAGCACAGGCCGGGTGCGGTGGCCCAGGCCTGTAATCCCAGCACTTTGGGAGGCCAAGGTGCGTGGATCACTTGTGGTCAGGAGTTCAAGACCAGCCTGGCTCACATGGTGAAAACCCATCTCTACTAAAAATACAAAATTAGCTGGGTGTGGTGGCGGGCGCCTGTAATCCCAGCTACTCAGGAGGCTGAGGCAGAAGAATCACATGAACCCAGGAGGAGAAGGTTGCAGTGAGTCAAGACTGTGCCACTGCACTACAGCCTGGGTGACAGCGCAAGACTTCATCTCAAAAAATCAAAATCAAAATCAAAGGCCGGGCGCGGTGGTTCACACCTGTAATCCTAGCACTTTGGGAGGCTGAGGTGGGCAGATCACCTGAGGTCAGGAGTTCAAGACCAGCCTGGTCAACATGGTGAAACTTCGTCTTTACTAAAAATACAAAAATTAGCTGGGTATGGTGGCCCAATGCCTGTAATTCCAGCTACTTGGGAGGCTGAGGCAGGAGAATCGCTTGAATGCGGGACGTGGAGGTTGCAGTGAGTCAAGATGGTGCCACTGCAGTCTAGCCTGGGTGGCAGAGCGAGACTCTGTCTTGAAAAAATAAAATAAAAATAAAAAATAAGGCAGCACAGGTACAGATATACAGGTGAGAAGTGAAGCGGGCACTGGGGAGCTGCCAGAGAACCACTAGATTGACAGTCATGAAGAAAAACTGGAGAAATGGCCTTCAACAGCCTGGAAATGACTTTAAGTCTAGTTTTTCGTTTTTGTTTGTTTGTTTGTTTGAGACAGAGTCTCACTCTGTCACCCAGGCTGGAGTGCAGTGGTGCAGTCTTGGCTCACTGCAAGCTCTGCCTCCTGGGTTCATGCCATTCTCCTGCCTCAGCCTCCCGAGTAGCTGGGACTACAGGCACCCGCCACCACACCCGGTTGACTTTTTGTATTTTTTTTTTTTCAGTAGAGACAGGGTTTCACCGTGTTAGCCAGGATGGTCTCGATCTCCTGACCTCGTGATCCGCCCGCCTCAGCCTCCCAAAGTGCTGGGATTACAGGCGTGAGCCACCGCGCCCGGCCAAGTCTAGTTCTGTATTTACTAGTTGTGGGATATGGGGCCAAAATCTTAACGGTGAACTATCCATAAAATTAGAACACTCAAAATTCTCTCAAGGAAGTGCTACAAGGATTAAATTAAACAATCAAAGGTGAAAGCCTGATCTAAACCTACAACGCTACACAAAAGGAAGGGAAGGAGCCCTGTAAAACATTGTTTCTCAAACCTGACTGTACCTCAGAATCACTGGGGGAGTTTTAAAACATTTTGGGCCAGGCATACTGGCTCACACCTGTAATCTCAGCACTTTGGGAGGCCGACATGGGGGTGGATCACCTGAGGTCAGGAGTTTGAGACCAGCCTGCCCAATATGGCAAAACCCCGTCTCTACTAAAACACAAAAATTAGCCAGGCGTGGTGGTGGGCGCCTGTAATCCCAGCTACTGGGGGACTGACGCAGGAGGAGAGCTTGAACCTGGGAGGCGGAGGCTACAGTGAGCCGAGATCATGCCACTGCACTCCAGCCCAGGCAACAGAATGAGACTCTGTCTCAAAAAAAAAGAAAAAAAAAAACCAACAATAACAACAACAAAAAACATTCTGGTGAAGGGGTTCCACCTCCCAAGCCCAGCAATCTTGGTAGTAGTAGTCCGGAGTATGCCTTAGAAGCTGGACTTTGAAAAACTCCCCATAAGATTCTAAGCCTGCAATAAACATCGAAAACCACTGTTGTATTAACTTATTAATCAGCCAGCCCTTGAAAAGGCAGAGTAAGGCAATGCTTTGAAGGCTAGAACACTATACAGAGCTGACCCAAAAATCCGGGTGATGCAGAAGCCTGGGGCTGCTGGAGCACTCAGCACGCTGACTGGGGGCCACCAAGGCAAAGTCAAGGTAATGCAATTAACATCCACACTCCACCCTAAATGGGCTCCTTTAGAGCAATGCCCATACATTTGACCATTTTGTATTCCTCGCACAGGCCCTTACAGACACTAGATGCTCTGCAGTTGTTTTTTTTCTTCTTCAAGAAATAAATGCAATAGCTGAAATAAAACAGTTCTTGTCAGTAAATGGAAGCAACTGTATCTAGAAAACTTACCTATGTGGAAGAACTCATTCCCTGAAGTGAGTTAATAAACAACATGTTACAGTAACTCTATTATAGTACATACAATCCTTTTCCTTTTAAAAGACAGCATATAATTTTTCCTTTTTTTTTTTTTCCAGGAATGACTTTAATTAAGAGGAACTTCATCGCTTTCAGAATAAAGCTAAATACCTCTGGACTTCAAAGCAAAATAAATCCCACAGCTCTAGAATACTGAGGTATTCTAAACAAATACCTCCGATCTTAAATTTCCTGCTCTCCCATTACAATATCCCGTATCCCTGACCTCCCTTCTCAGGTTCCACCCTGGAGTATCCCATTGGATGTGTCACTGCTGGCTGTGTGCATGACCTGGGCCAGTTCCAAGGCAGCTTGGGTCCCTCCCTGGACTTTGACCAGCCATTCTTGCTACCATCAAAGCAGCGCTGATGCCACCCAATACAGATTGCAACAGACTGAGCAGGAGGTGACATGGGCCTTGGGTCTCAGGCCCCAGCAGGCAAGAGCAATAAAAGGACTCCAGTCGCTGAAATGCCATGGAATGGGCTGTCAAGAGTATGCTGCAGGTTAATAACTAACCCCGGTAGACTTTTACAGTCTACCAGCCTTCCCTGGATGATGCCCACGTCCATCGTGTGGGCAGGAGAGCTGGAGAAAGCTCCAGCCCCCATGTGCCAGGGTTAAGAACTCTGGTCACTTTCAGAAGGGATGGCAGAGTCTCAGAGAGGCAAAGAGGCTCGCTGGATGTCACTCGTAAGAGCTGGGGGGCGACGTGCAGGAAGCTGCACTTGTTACACCCTCATTACTGCTCACTTGCCACAGGTGAGCAGCAGCAGGCTGGAGTGAGCAGCCATAGGCCTTCCAAGGCAGATGGGAAAGGCCTTTCCCCGCCTCCAGAATGAGATTTTGGACCAGGTGTTCTTCAAGGGTTCCCTTAGTGGCGAACTCCACTGGTTCAAGCTGCCCCACACTCGGTCCAATTCCCTTCTCATTGATTCTGCATTCCCTAAAATGTCTGCTGGCATCTCCAGCCAGGAGAGACAGAAAGGGTTCATGGAGGGCCTCCCAAGTATGTGAAGGGGACCCAAACAGGAGTGAGCTAGAGGGAGGAAGAACCCACGCTCGAGGAAGACATTCAACAGCTGATCTCCACTCAGCCTTCTTGAGGATGAGGATCTTACTGGTCTCTATGTATGCTAATCAGATGCTTGAAATAAGGCCATTCCCTGTACTAACTGTACCTCAGCAGTGACCAATGTTGAGGATGCAATCAACAAAACCCGGAAGGTAACAAACTGAAATAGGACAAATGGACTCACTTCTCCAACAGATAAATGGCTCAAAAAGGTGAGGAGGGAGGTATTTAGGTTATGAGCCTTAGATAAAATATTTATCAAACGCAATGACAGAACCTTGCTGAAAACCACAGAAGAAAATTTGAACACTGGCTGAATTTGAACACTAAAAAATAATTGTTCATTATTTTAAGAAGCTTTAATAGTATTAGGGAACTATGTATATATAGTTATATATATATATACACACATATATATGATATATCATATATATATCTCATATATACACATATCATATATATATATATGATGAGGTCTTGTTATGTTGTCCAGGCTGGCCTCCAATTCCTGGACTCAAGTGATCCTCCCATCTCAGCCTCCCAAGTAGCTGGGACTACAAGTGTGTGCTATCACAACCAACTCTATTTTTTTAAAAGTGGTCCTTATCTTACAGAGATACATACTGAAATACATGTTTGAAATTACATGTTTAGGCCAGGCACGGTGGCTCATGCCTGTAATCTCAGCACTTTGGGAGGCTGAGGCAGGCAGATCGCTTGAGGTCAGGATTTCAAGACCAGCCTGTCCAACATGGTGAAACCCAGTCTCTACTAAAAATACAAAAAATTAGCCATGCGTGGTGGCACATGCCTGTAATCCCAGCTATTCGGGAAGCTGAGGCAGGAGAATCGCTTGAATCCTGGAGCCAGAGAGGTTGCAGGGAACCAAGATCACGCACTGCACCCCAGCCTAGGTGACAAAGCGAGACTCCGTCTTGAAAGAAAGAAAGAGAGAGAGAAAGAGAGAAAGAAAGAAAGAAAAATTACATGTTTAGAATTTGTCTAAAATAATCAGGAGAGTGCAGTAGGGAGGGGTATAACAGGAGAGTGGTCATAAACTGGTAAGTACAGAAATGAAGATGAGTACTTAGGGTCCATATATAGTTCTCGCTACTTTGGAATATGCTTAGAAATTTCCATAATAAAAACTTCAGGCCGGGCGCGGTGGCTCAAGCCTGTAATCCCAGCACTTTGGGAGGCCGAGACGGGCGAATCATGAGGTCAGGAGATCGAGACCATCCTGGCTAACACGGTGAAACCCCGTCTCTACTAAAAATACAAAAAACTAGCCGGGCAAGGTGGCAGGTGCCTGTAGTCCCAGCTACTTGGGAGGCTGAATGGCGTGAACCTGGGAGGCAGAGCTTGCGGTGAGCTGAGATCCGGCCACTGCACTCCAGCCTGGGCGATAGAGCGAGACTCCATCTCAAAAAAATAATAATAATAATAAATAAAACTTCAAAAAGAGTGGGCAGGGCTGATGTGAATACTACAGATCCCGTAGTTGCTCTCACAAAAAGCCACCAGCAGCAACCAACTTCAGCTCATTCACAGTGAAAGTGAAGTCAAAACATTAATTCCTACTTCGTGAGGAAAGACCTGCCAGGGAAGCTTGTCAGTTTGGGGGCTTACAGTGTTCTCTCCCTTATTCCACCGAGAAGACCTCAGAAGAAGAAGGGGATACGGGAGACAATCTCATGCAGTCCAGGGGCCAATGAGAAAAATACAACTCCACCTAAAAACACAGGTGAAAATCATGAAACAAAGCATTCCAGGAGCAACTACACATTGCTAACAGCATGTGAAAGACACTCAACCCTGGCCAGGTGCAGTGGCTCATGCCTGTAATGCCAGCACTTTGGGAGGCTGAGATGGGAGAACTGCTTGAGGCTAGGAGTTTGAGAATGGCCTAGGCAACACAGCCAGATCCCATCTCTATTATTAAAAGACACACACACACACACACACACACACACACACACACACACACACACACACACAGAGAGAAAGAGAGAGAGAGGGATGGATAAGTGAAAGACACTCAACCCCATCAACAACTGGGGGAAAGTAAAGACCACAAAGATCCCACTAACTCCCACTACCCTGGTAAAATCAAACAAAGAAGTTGACAATGCCAAGTGTTAAAGAATGGATTAGGGAAGTTTTTACATGCTGTAGGGACTCTGGAAAACAATTCTGTATGATTATAAAGGGCCCCGCCCATTCTTCCTCCCAGGTACACACCCAGGAGAGATGCTTCCTGGCACATGTACACCAGAGACCAATTTCAGAAAGTTCAAAGCGGTATTTTTTTTTTCCCTAATAGTTCCAAAGCAAAAACATCCCAAATGTCCACATAGGATAAATTCCGGTATATGCATGCAATGGAATAACTACAGAACAGCAAGAACTCTAGTCATCTCATTGACACGAATTCTCACAGACACAATATTGAAGGAAAAACTCATGTATATACAGTTCACAAACCTGCAAAACCAACATGATATTGTTTAGGAAAAGGTACATATGCAGAAAACCTATAAAGAAAAGAAAGGGACGAAAGACAAACTTCAGGAGGGAGGGAGGGGAATGTGGCTGAGGCGGAGCATCTGGGGACTTTCACAGCATTGGTGATGGTCTTTGTTCCTAAGCGGGGTGGTGGGCACAAGGATAATCATTGTGTTATTTTGCTAAAACTATTCATGTTATAGAGAGTCTTTTGTATTTATATTTCATCATTTAAAAATCTAAAGAATGTGCTGGACAGAGGGCTTGCCAACACTGAGCAACTCAGACAAAAATGTAAGGGGGAGAAAACTTGTCTGCCACACACCCCCAAACGAAGCCCAGACAGCCTTGGAAGATGATCAGCACGACGCAGAAGAGTCCCGGGGAAGAGGTGTCAGAATCCAAGAATAAAACCATGAGGTGAGGGCTGGGGACATCCAAGTCTCCAGTGGCAGTGCCACAAGTGAATGGGTAGGACCGAGTTAAGACACTCCAGACCTGCATAAACATCCACAGTCCATGAATGGATAAACTGTATGTGGTATACTCTCACAAGAGAACATTACTCGGCATTAAAAAAGGAATGAAGTTCTGGCACCTGCTACACACAACATGGATGAACCTTGAGAATATTAGGCTAAGTGAAATACTCCAGCACAAATGGACAAATACTGTAGGATTCCACTTCTATGGGGTACCTAGAGTAGCTAAATTCATAGACAAAAAAGTAGAATGGTGGTTGCCAGGGGTTGGGGGAAGTGAAAATAAGGAGTTAGGGTTTAATGGGGACCGAGTTTCAGTTTGGGAAGAAGAAAAACGTCTGGAGACCGGTGGTGGTGAAGGTTGCAAAACAGTGTGAATGTACATCATGCCACTTAACTGCATACACTTAAACACGGTTAAAATAGTAAATTTTATGTTATTTATATTAATACCATGATTTTCAAAAAATTCATAATTCAGGGTAGGTGCAGCTGAGCAAGTGAGCAGGTAGAGCAAAGGAGACGCATGATCAGGCCGACTTCAACCCACCTGAGCGAATGCTAGGCTGCAGACAACACTCAGCTCATGAGACAGGCATGGAAAAGAAACCACAGAGCGGAGGGATGCCAGCTCTGCAGGCACCCGCTGAACCAGGCAGTTGGCATCCTCACTGCCGCAGGGCAGACCATTCCACCCAGGGGGGCTGAGCTGGGTGACAAGGAAGCACCGGAAGATCCCACAGGCGGGACAGGACCCTTGGGACATCATCTTCCGGTTCTTAGCTTCAGGAAGAACGGAAATGCTGGGCACTCAGCCAGCTATGACTTTGGGGAAAAGAACCTGCAAAAAATGCTGAGAAATGGTAGACAGAATCCAAATGCCAGAGATGCTGAAAGGCAAAGTGGTTCAGAAAAGACGGGATTTTACTGCATGAAATTCTGACCTTCCCAGGGAGTTTTAAGAGAACACATACTCAACACAGGAAGGCTGGGTGTGCACAGCATGGGCTGAGGGGAAGAGCACTGGAAAATGAGTCAGGAAACCTAAATTCAATCTGGCTCTCCCATACTTACTAGCAGAGTGGCCCAAGGCCATCTGCTCTCCGAGACCATCTGCAAAGGGGATGATAACGTGCACCTTCCCAGGCGGCAGCGATGAAGGGAAGCAACACCAATTCTGCATGCCTTGGAGACGGGGCTGCCTGACGCGTAAGTGATCAGGTGCTTTGCATATCAACCTCCAAGCCCCCAGAGACAGGTATTACTCACTCAAACCACATCACACACAGCACAGAATGAGGGTTGAATTTAAGTATTCTAGAATACGCACCCAACTGGTGAGAAGCCTGTCAAGAAATGTGGATGGGGAGGAGAAAAGAAAAAAATGTTTTAAAGGATATACACCACGCTTATAAACATGTATACAAAAGCACCAAGATGGAAAGGAACAAAGTGAAACCGACCAGTTGCTATGCAGCAGGATAGGAATAGGAAAATGTTTTTCTTTGAGATAATTTTAATGTAGTTCTATTAAGCACTTTTTAAAAACATCACCTACTTCTGATCTGAGTGTTGAATTACGGCCATCAAACCATTATGCACTCGAGTGAAATGACATTCAATGAGTCAAACTAAAGAAGAAAATCTGATCCCAAGTGGCCTACAAAGGTGGAAACCCTTTGGGGGTTCAGGGGTCTCCATCCAGATCGGAACCTCTGGGGCAAGCTCAGAGCCCTCCCACCCACTTCACCCAGCTGTGCTGTCAGAGACCCTCCCAGACCACAAATCAAGCTAGAGTCTGCCTTTACTAGCTACATGACCTTGGGCAAGTTTCTTAACCTGTCTGCTAAACCCTGATTCTTTCCTCTACAAATCAGGAATAACAACAGTAACCATCACCACAGTTTTTGTGAGGATTCAACAAGATAATCACCTAGATGGGCTCCCGACATCATCTTCATTTCAAAGGGTACCCACTCACTCACTCCTTTAAGATCCAGTGACACAGCCAGAACTCATCTGGCTCCCCTACCCCAAGTAACCTGGAGCCCAGGGATGGGGGCTTTTCTGACCCCCCATCTTCCATGTATTTGCACCTGCTGTTCCCTCCACCCAGATACAGCTGAACTCCTACACATCCTTTGGGACAAGTCCATTGTCACTCTGGGGATCAAACCTTCTCCAACTGCCTGGGTGTGGTGGCTCACACCTGTAATCCCAGAGCTTTGAGAGGCCGCGGTGGGAGGATCTCCTGAGGCCAGGAGTTCCAGGCCAGTCTGGGCAATATAGCGTGACCCCCAACTTTACCAAAAAAAGAAATAAATAACCTTCTCCAACTCCAGCCCACAGTTCAGTTGCTCACCCCTGGCACCACCCCATGTTGGTTTATGGGCATCTGTTTACTCTGTCTGCCCCTCAAGACTGGGAGCTGAAGAAACACTATTCTCTCTCCAATACCCTCCCTCATGCTTATTGCAGTGTAAGTACTCAGTAAGCTTTTGCTGACTGAAGAAAACATACTGTGAGCAAACAAAAACATTTTGGAAAACAATTTAAAATAAACCAGAAATTAAAATCAAGTGGGACTAGTAAAATTAATCCAGCTCTAGAGAGAGGCCACGGAGGCTGCAGAAGGAGTGAGATTAGAGGGATTAGGGTTGGTGGGGGACACACCAGGGATGCTGCCAGGCTCCAGCCCCACTCTGCCAGATCAGTTCTGGCTGGTAGCAGAGTCATAGGCATCCTGGGCTGGCAGGAGTCGAGACCACCCCATAGCAGGCACTCTCAGATGCAAGGGGATTCTGAGGTCACATCAACAAGACCTTTTAACCTTCCAGCAAGAGAAGGTAATTGTGGTGAGGAGGGTCAGAGTGCCAGGCAGCTTGCTTGCTACCAAGGCAGGGGCAACAGGCAGCACACAGCGCAGATGGCTAACCAGCACTGGGGGGCTCCCCACCCCAGCTAAGAGTCCCAGGAAATGTAGAGAGGAGGGCCGAGGGCCTCACCCTAAAGAGACACAAGCTCCAGGTCAAACATCCTTATTCAACTGTGCTGAGGTCGGGAGGACACAGACTTCCATCAACCCGTATAAGTTCATCATTTTAAAAACATGTTTATATCTAAATATGAAAGAAAGCACAGATGAAAGGGCACTCCAATTTTAACAGTGCTTATCTAACGAAACTGTAGCTGTTGTTCCAACCTTCCTGTATTTTCAAATGGGTCTTCGATGAACGCATTGTAAATGAGAAATGAAAGGAGAGCACACACACGAACCTGGGAAACACACCCAGATGAATCAGCAGCTGACCCTGCCCACAAGCAGTAGTCACGGGCTACAGGTGGAAACTGGAGCGCAGTTCCCACTGGAGGAGAAGGCTCCAGGCAGGGCAGAGAGGCCTGGGGAGGAGCCCACCCCCAGCTGGCCAAAGGGAGTCAAGCAGTGGGCAAGGATGGAACACGTGTTTTGAGGACAAATGGTAGGCGGAGGATTTCTGTGGTTGCCAGGCTGGATTTTTTATAAGTCCCCACGCAAGAATTTAAGGGAAGGCCCCACCCCCATCGACCTTCTGCTATTTCAAAATGAAACAGACCTGTGCCTTCATCCATTGCAGTGTACTAGGAACAAAATTCAATGAGATTATGCACGTGAAAGTGCTTAGCAAGTTAATATTTGTTCAGAGCCCTGTACCAGTGTAGGGTCATGTTACTGGCACTGGAGAGGCTGGGCTGCAGCCCCTTTCCCCTGCAGGCCAATCCCCGCCCCTTATTAACACTGACAAATCCAGCAAGTGTAGAAGGGCAGTTAGTGCTCTTGCTTGTATTGTGACACCCTCTTTGGGAAGGGTGTTCATTACCCCTCTCTCACCCCCCACCTCAGTCTTCCTTTTAAAACAAAGGAGGCATTTCCAAAAATAACACAAACTCATGACCCACTAGCTATCCAAGGCTTCATTCCAGGTCTGAGGGGGTATGAGTGGAGTAAGCACTGGAATGCCACCTTTAGCCAATACCTACCCTACAGCAGCAGAAAAAGCAAGCCACCCAGAGGCCTTGGATAAGCCAGGGTGCCCATGGCAGCCAGAGCCTTGGGAAAGGGTAGAAATGAGCTGTGGTCTCCGATCTCCTGCGGATCTCTTAATTCTTCCCAACCAGTGAAGAGTGAAGACAGCCCTATCTCAAACCTTCACCCTCCCTGATACACTCACCTGACTCCACCAGTGAGCTGCTCTACCATCACCCCCTTCTCCTAGCCAGGCCATCACCACCCCTTACCTGACAATTGCAATGGCACGACTGGTCTCCAGTCCCTCCTCTAGCCCTCCACTCCACTGTGACAAAAATGGGCTCCCTAAAGTACAGGTCAAACCCCAGCTCAAAGACTGCCAACCCCCCTACCACCCCTCGCCCCATTGCTACAGCAGTTTATAATGCATGGTGTAGCTGCCTCTGTTCTCACAGTTCTAGAGCCAGGGTTTTTCATTGGCTGTGAAGAGACCACCTGCATCAGAATCACCTGGAGTAACTTGTTAAAAGTTGAGCTTCCTGATATACTGAATCAAGAAATTGTGGGGGTGTGCTCTGGGAATTTTAATTGGAAGAAAAAAAATCCCAGAAGAACTTTGTGAACACTGAAGTTGGGATCATTTTCCACTGGGATCCAGTTTTTCCACTGTTTGGGAAAATCGGTTCTATTTCCAACTGCCAGGAACGTACCCCAACCCCCTTCTATGATCCTGTGTTAGGACGTGGGGTTAGTCTTCCCTCCCACCGCTGACCCTACGCTTGACACCTTCAGACGCTGACAATCAGGGTTCCCAAAGCAGACCGTTCCAACTCTTTCACTGACTGACTAAAGGGAAGTCACTTTATAGCCACAGACCACAGTTTTCCAGTTCCTCCAATGGGCCGGGGAGGTGCTGTCCAGGGTCCCTTTCAACTCCAAAACAAGCCATATAACCTTTGTTGTATCACATATGTTATGTCAGATCAGAGGTTTCAGTCCTAAAATTCTAAAAACCTGCATTATCCTGTTTTTGCTGAAAAAACATCACTTCTCACATCCAAAGTGAAACTTTTAAGAAGCATTTCTCATACTACATCCAACTTCCAATTTCCACTAAAGAAGAGCCAAGCAATGGTTAGCCTGCCTGGCACAGCATTTTTTTTTAAATGTCTATTACTGGAAACTTCTTCAAATCTTTCCAGAGTCCAAAGTAGAGGAAGGAGAGGTTTCTAAGATTCCAACCTACTAGCAACCCTTCAGCACTGTTGCACCTTAAGGCCTTCCCGTCACTGAATCCTCCCAACATCCCCATTTGAAAGATTAGGAAGTCAACGGCTCAAAGAGCTGAAATTGTCCAAAGCTGCAGAGGCAGGGTGTAATATGCAAAGGTAGATCTTCAAATTCTGAAATCCCCCATGTTTGCACTGGACCACAATGAGTCGATGTTGAGTTCCAGATGCAGGGAAGGGAACTGCACCACCAAATGCAACAATGGCCCATGGGCCGTTCCCTCCAAAGCATGGCAGGAGTGCTAACTGGCCGGCCACACGTCCTAACAGCTTTCCACACTGAGCACACAGGGCAACGGGAGGCAGGGCTGAGCAACAGCCACACGAGCAAAAGCGATGCCAGGGATTTAGTCAACAGAGAGCTAATATGAGTCAACAGTGGGTGCCACTGCCAAGCACACTAATGGGATCTTCAGCTGCATTAATAGAAGGAAAGCGTCTAGGGCAGGCTGAGGGAGGGAGCCCTGCCCTGCTCTGACCAGACCACACCTGAGGGTTGGGTAGGGCTGGGCTGGGCTAAGGAGAGGGAGGTGCTGTCCAAGGCAGGGCCAGGGTTTCTGAAGAGGACTGGCTCAGGCTGGCACTCTGGTTGGTAGGGAGAGCAAGGGCTCATCTGGAAGCTGGGTTTGTACAGCAAGTCCACTTTAGACTGCATGTTATAGTTTTTTTAAAAAGATTCTTGGCCGGGCGCGGTGGCTCAAGCCTGTAATCCCAGCACTTTGGGAGGCCGAGACGGGCGGATCACGAGGTCAGGAGATCGAGACCATCCTGGCTAACATGGTGAAACCCCGTCTCTACTAAAAATACAAAAAAAACTAGCCGGGCGTGGTGGCGGGCGCCTGTAGTCCCAGCTACTCGGGAGGCTGAGGCAGGAGAATGGCGGGAACCCGGGAGGCGGAGCTTGCAGTGAGCTGAGATCTGGCCACTGCACTCCAGCCTGGGCGACAGAGCGAGACTCCGTCTCAAAAAATAAAAAAAAAAAAAAAAAAAAAAAAAAAAAAGATTCTTTTATTCACATTTTATTTTATCAAAGATTGAAAAGCTGCTGACTATCTATAGCAAAGATTAAGAACACCCAGGGGCCAAGCACAGTGGCTCATGCCTGTAATCCCAACACTGTTAGGGGCCGAGGCAGGAGGATCGCTTGAGCCTACACATTTGAGACTAGTCTGGGCAATATAGTGAGACCCCATGTCTATAAAAATAATTCTTTAATTAGCCGGGTGTAGTGGTGCACACCCGTAGTCCCAGCTACTAGAGAGCCTGAGGTGGGAGGATCGCTTGAGGCTAGGGGATCAAGACTGTAGTGAGCTGTGGTCACATTACTGCACTCCAGCCCGGATGAGACCCCATATCCAAAAAACAAAAACAAAAACAGAACACTCAGGGATGCTACGTGACTCAACCTACCACTAGAGAAGGGGGCTCCAAGCCCTATCAGAAGAAACAATTGCAGCTGCTTTTCCCTTTTTTATATATAACAATTGGCCCATGGCTTTGCCAAGGGACACTGGATCTGAGACCCTATAATCTCAAGTGTCAAAGTCTCCTGGAAGTCCTTCCAATTCCCCCATCCCATCCAGCCACAGCACCCTGTCTGGGTGTGCCTGTCATATCACTTAGCATCACCCAGAATAAAAGAAACATGTTTTCACCTGAGTTTCCCAAGAGCCTCCAGGCCACATCTCATTCACCTTTGTGTCTGCAGCACAGAGCTCGGCACATTGGAGACGCCCAATAAATGCGGTCTGGACTGGACTGAGGTGCCACAGCACAGTCACACTGAGGGTGTTATTGTGTTCTGGACAATTTCAGAACACAAGCGTCCTAACTAGGGCTAATAAAAAGGTTTATGACAGCACACAGCCAACTTTTAGGAGGTTGAGCAAAGGAATTCTCAAGGCTAACGCTGCCTGAGGGTTTTAATTACAAAGGAGACACAGTTAGCCCAGCAACGTCTCTGGGTGCCTGAGAAGCCAGCTTGGGGTATCGCGGTCAAAGGTAAATCCTATCTTGCGACAAGCGGAAAGGCAACACCAGGGCCCAGGAAGCGATAAAAATCCAGGAACACAAAAGAGAATAATGACAAGTGGAGCCAAATGCCAAAAAGGACAGTATAAAGAGTGAGCCCAGTGAAGTGGGTCTGAGGAGCAGCAAATGCTACAAACGCACTGGGGAGCTGGCCGCCTGGCATTAACCTCGTAAACTCAGAATTAATTACAGGAACACACACTCAGATCTGGGAAGATGAACGTAGGAGACTGTGATGCAGTCCTAATATCTAATAAATCTTTAAATCGATGAGCTGTGCCCACTGGCGATTTTTCTTCATCTTTCCTCCCTGAGAGCTCACGTGACACAAGCCAGCATTTGCTTTTTATCTGCCTGTGGACAGGGGGCATATACGTGTGTGTGTGTGTGTGCTCATACATAAAATGTGGGCTTCACTAAGTCACATCACAAAGGAATCAAGAAATTTGCCATCCTAGGAATACCTGGGACGGGGGAATTCTTTTGTCAAGCAGCCTTTTATAAAGTGAAGAAATCTTTTAGGATGCAAATATCCCCTTCCCCCACCAGGCTCCAGTGAGGGCTACACTGGCTGGAATCAGTCAGCCTTCCTGTCCCAACCTGTTCATTTGTATACCTGTTTGGGTCTATTCACCATGCACACCATTTAAGCCTGTCTCAAGGAGCTAACAAGCAATACATTTTATAAACGAATCATCCCCAGGGAACAGATGAGAAAACCACAGGCAAGGAGCACTGTCAAACTTCCCAAGGATAGCATTCCTTTCCCAGATCCGAGATGCAAACTACGCCACATCCTCTCCCAACACAAGCTGCCCACTCCAGAGGCAGCCTGCTCCCCTCTCCTCCTCCCCGGCTCTTCAGGCCTCCTCTCTCAGCTGAATAAAGGCTGGAGAGCCTCATTCTTGGGGAGCAGTAACATTTTAATGCTATTTTAAAGGCAACAGCTCTAAGCACCCGACTGTTGGCTCCTTTTCCATCAATAAAAAGGCCCCAAAAGGGTATTTTCATAGCAAAATGATATCTTATGGAGAGCACAAAGAACCACAAAAATAAAATTGCCATAAATTGAAACTGTCTCGAAATTCAACCTACACCGGGAAGCGTTAAACTCCAAGCCAGGCAGGCTCTGATTTTCTCATCTGAGACCCTTTTCACATGTTCCTAGTTCTCTCATGAAGTCCAAACATCTCTCGCACCCAGGAAGGCCTATATCCTTCCTTGGAAGTCCGGGTATGTGATTTCTTCCCTTGACATCCTCGAGATGATCTAACATTCATCTAAAGCTCAATTACTGCTATGTCCTCACTCACACCCAGAAATTCCCGAAGGCACCGTCTGCCGCAGCGCCGGGTGCACAGTGGGCGTCCGGTTAATGTGTGGTTTGATTTGATCTGATCTGGCCCCTTCAGCCAGGAAGACTCACTGGTAACTGGACGCCCTGCAGGGGACGACAGCGCCGTCCTAGCTCTCAGCTGGCGCGGGGCGGGGGTGCAACCACCTGTGGGCGGGTGCCCAGGACGCAGGCCCAGGTGCCGCCGCCCTGGGGTGCTCCGCCGACCCCACGCACGGTGCCCGAGGGAGAAAGTCACGCGCGCCTGGCCCTGCGGGCACCCCGGGGTCGACTCCCAGCGCCCCAGCAAGGGCTCTGTCGGTGCAAGGCGGACAGGTCCGAGAGAGCCGACTCCAGAGTTAGCTCCCAAGTCACCCTACCCGCTGCGAGGCTGCGGGGCAGATGGGGCTCACGGAATGGGAGTGGGGTGTACCCAGAGGAGATCAGCAGAGAGCAGAAATGGTCTTCTAAACACCCCCTCCCAAACTTGGGGCGCCTGCCGAGTAGCAGGCGAGGGGATCTCCTCTCTGCTGTCTCATCAAGGCCTGATGGCGAGTTTAAGGGGGACAAGCTGGACACCCAGGGACGGCCTCACATTGATTTGACATCTTCCACCCAACAACCCAGTATCAGGAAGACCCCTGCTGGAAGCTAGGGACGGAAGGGGAGCGCCGGCCACCCGCGTCAGGGGGGCGGGGTCTCGGGACTTGGGGACCGTGTGTACTGGGGAGGGGGCGAGGCCCCAAGGAGGGTGGGTGCCAGAAAAATCGCAACGCCGCGGCGCAATGTGCCAAGGAGGGGGCGCGGGCCAAAGGTGGGGCCCCGGAAGAGACCGGGACTGGGTAGCCCAAGAAGAAACAGAGTTGAGGAGTGCTCGGAGAAGGGGATGGGGGAGGGGATCCCCAGAGAGGTGCAAGGGAAGCGCCCCCGAGGCAAGCAATGGGGGAGGGGGAGCTGCTCCCAGGGGCGCGAGGTGCCAGTGCCCCAGACCGGCCCCGTCACTCACCGGCAGGTCCACGCTCACTTCGGTCCCGTCGAGCAGGAAGACGCGGCAGTAGAGGGTGGCCTTGGCGGCGCCGGCGGCGGAGATGTGCACGGCCGCGCCGCTGGTGAGCAGGGGCCCGCCGCCCGCCGGGAACACGCTGCCCCCGGGCGCGGCGGGCAGCGCAGAGGAGGAGGCGGCGGCCGGGCCCCCCCGCAGCCCCCCGTCGCGCTCGTCCCCCAGCCCGGCGGCCCCGCGCCCCGCCGCGCCCCGCGCGTAGCGTTGCATGGAGCGGCGGCCAAAGGTCCGGCGCAGGAACCGCAGCATCCTGGCTGGGGGCGCCCCCTGCCTCCGCCCCCTGCGCCGCCGCTGCCGCTGCGCCGCCGCCCGGGAGCGCCCCGCGACGCCGTCAGTGCCCTCGGCCGCCCGCGCCGCCTCTCGCGGGCTACGGCCCGGGGCTAGCTCGGGCCGAGGCCGAGGCCGCGCTCCGGCCGCCTGCGGGGCGCGCCGGCCGGGCCAGCGCCGGCTGAGAGTGGCCGCAGGCGGGAGGGCGCGCTCGGGGCCGTCCCGCCGCCGCCGCCGCGCGCTCTCCCGGGCCGGCGGCCTGCGCGGGCTGCCGATGGGCTGCTCCCGACGGGCGGCTGCGGGCGGCCCAGGGGCTGCGGGGGGCGCAGGGGGCGGGCTGCGGGCTGCTCCCGCGCAGCGCGCCGGCCGAGGGCCAGCCGGAGCAGGGCGCCTGCGTGGTCCTGGCGCGCTCGCTCCCACTCGCCGCGCCGCGCCCGGGGCCAGAGGAGGCCCCGCCGAGCGCCCGCTCCCAAGGCGCCTTTTCCTGCGCCTGCAGCCCCCGCCTCCCACCTGGGAGGCTGCACCTCCAGCCGCCGCCGCCGCCGCCGCCGCCGCCGCCGCCGGGACTGCAGCACGCCCTCCTCCTTCGGGGCTGCGCCGGGTAATTGCAAGCTGGGTCTGTGCTGCCCCCTGCCGGCCTGAGCGCCCCCTGCTGCTGTAGGTGTGCTCACGTGTGTACACGTAGGTGAGCACACACGTGTTTCCGGCTCCCAGAGCCCTGGAGGCGCCGAGTACCCTCTTGCACCGATAGGAAAACAAGGCTGCGTGCCCTCTGGGAAGACTTGCCCCGGAGCCCAGACAGAATAGCACTAAGTTTTTCCCCTTGGAAAAATAGCACTGTTTCCTCTTCTGGAATAGCAGAGGGGTGGACTAGGTAATCAACAAGGTAATCTACAAGGTCCTTGCTACTTAAGTTCTGTCGATTTAAGATCTCAGAGCTGGAAGGACTCTTTTAGTCATTCCAGTCCGGTGGACTCATTCCACATAAGGAAGTTGAGGCCCGGCGAGGAGAGGAAGTATTTTTCCGATATGCTACGCAGGAAAACATCTTTCCTCAAGATCTGAGGTCCAGTATTGAGATAAAGGCCTGCATAAGTAACAGAGAAAGCTAGTGAAGTTGAAAATTACTGAGAAGCAGAGTAGATCTGAGGCCCCGAGAATGAATAGTGTAGGACACACTGAGAATATCGGAGAGCGAAGGAACTGTTTCTAAGCAGTGCCCCTCCAGTATGCAAGTTCAAGGTCCGCTTCGACTGAAGAGGGTTGACTAGTGCTGCCACATGAGGAATGTGGAAGAAGATGAAGCTGAAAGGAGGTCAGGCCTCTTGGGAAGAGTAACACTACTATTTATCGTTCCCTTAATCTTGTGCCAAACACCGTGCTAAGCCCTTTCCATTCATCGTCTCACTTAATCCCTACAACAGCCTGGTTAGGTAGACGTTCTTATCCCCATTGTACAGAGGAGGAAACGGAAGCTTAGAGAGCTTAAGAGATGTACTCCAGATTCCATGGTTAAGACCAGCTCTTTTACCCAGCTCCAAAGCTGTTGCTGCTAACCATTACCTCTGCTGCCAGGCAGGCAAGTGAAGATGTCTGAGAGGCCTGGAAAAGGCAGTGACCACAGCAAAAAAGACAGACGAACATGAAGGAGTGCATTTAGGAGGCACCCTAAAACAGAAATTTATTAAGGATCAGGCGCTGTCTTAGGTGATTTTATGGATGGAATTTTCATTAGTCCACACTCCAATCTTTCCAGGTGTTCTATGTACCCCCAGTCACATAGGTGGAGTTCGGGTCTTAAGAGAAGTAAAATCCTTGTGCGAGGTCTCAGCGCTCTTGAGTGGCAGCAGCCAGTATCCTCACTCATTGTCTAATGTTCCTTTTATAATACTAAGGAGGTCTCCCATGTGACAGTGTTCTCTGAGAGGGCATCTACAATCGGCCTTCAGATACCCAATCTGCTCCTCTCCCTCCACTCCACCCCAGACTGTATTTAATAGAATACAGCCACAAGCTGATGTTCAAAGGTAGCCCAATTCTGCTTACTGGTTTCTAAGGATAGCCCATTTCCTACTATATAGCCCAGGAGTGCTGTGGCACACTGACTAATAGCCACCCAAAGATGTCCACAGACCAATTGCTAGAATCTGTGAGTATGTCCCTTTATGTGGCCAAAAAGACTTTGTAATTAAGTTAAGAAGTTTGAAGTAGGGAGATTATCTTGTATTAATGTAATCACGAGGGACCTTATAAGAGGGAAGCAGGAGGGTCAGAGTCAGAGAAGGTGTCACAACAATGGCAGCAGAAGTCAGCATAACAGTACCAGGAGACAAGGAATTTGGGTAGCTGAAAGAAGCTAGAAAAGATAAGGAACAAATTGACCCTTTGAGATTCCAGAAGGAATGCAACCCTGTCTCTAAAAAAAAAAAAAAAAAAAAAAATTAGCCACACATGGTGGCACAATCCTGTGTTTCCAGCTGCTTGGGAGGCTGAGGCAGGAGGATTGCTTGAGCCCAGAAGTTTAAAGTTGCAGTGCACTGCATTGCACCAAGGTCATGCTACTGCACTCCAGCTAGGGCAACAGAGTCAGACTCTGTTTCAAAAAGATGAATAACATTAGTTTGGTACATTATGGTTTTCAAAGTCCTCTACTCCCATGATCTCCTTTGTAAGTCTCATAGTGCCATCCCTCTCCTAGTAGGTATCATTCAGGTTTGTGATTTATCCATGATCATTCTCTCCCACTAGACTCTAAGCTACTTGAGGACAAGGGTTTTTCATCTCCCTCCCTCGCTTCCTTCCTTCCTTCCTTCCTTCCTTCCTTCCTTCCTTCCTTCCTTCCTTCCTTCCTTCCTTCCTTCCTTCCTTCCTTCCCTTTGAGACAGGGTCTTGCTCTGTCCCCCAGGCTGGAGTGCAGTGCTGCAATCATGGCTCACTGCAGCCTCAATCTTCCAGGCTCAGGCAATCCTCCACCTCAGCCTCCTGAGTAAATGGGACCACAGGTTCTCGCCATCACACTCAGCTAATTTTTTGTAGAGATGGGGTTTCATCACGTTGCCCATACTGGAGGACTTTTTCTTGTTCATCATTATATCCCCACCCAGCACCTAGCCTGCTGCCTGATAAGTAGTAGGCAGTCAATAAATGTTTGTTGAATGAATGAAAGATCTCATCTCATCTTCATAACAGCCCTGTGGGGTAGATACTGTTATTGCCTTTTAGAGATGGGGAAAATGAAGACTGGAATGGAGCCTCTCACATTCATGTCTCCTAACTCAAGATGCCATGTGCTACTGGCAATACTGTGTCATCGTGAATCACACCGGAACTCCAGATTGCTTTAGTTTTACCTCTACCTCCTGTGTCAGGCACTGTCACCTCATGGATCTCATTCCATCCTTATCACAATAGTGATTTAAGCACTACTTTTTCCACCACACAGGAAAAACCAAGGCTCAGGCATTCCTTTGACTACATTTTATGTCAAGTTTCAACCTTAGAATTTCAATATTTGATGAGTAAGTTTGCATTTTGTCTGTTCACAGTATTATGAACTTTGTGAATTGCTACTTAAGTTCTGTCAATTTAAAATCTCGGAGCTGGAAGGACTCTTTTAGTCATTCCAGTCGAGTGGACTCATTCCACATAAGGAAGTTGAGGCCCGGCAAGGAGAGGAAGTATTTTTCCAATATGCTACGCAGGAAAGCACCTTTCCTCAAGATCTCAGGTCCAGTATTGAGATAAAGGCCTGCATAAATAACAGAGAAAGCTAGTGAAGTTGAAAATTACTGAGAAGCAGAGTAGATCTGAGGCCCCAAGAATGAATAGTGTAGATATAATAATTCTTGCTCTTTCTTAATCTTTGTCTTTCGAACCTAAAGTTCCCTATTCTTGTTATCTGAACTCTATAACCAGCCCTTCAAAGATTCTAATTGCTCCTTCTTGGACCTCTTTTATGCCCAGTGTGAATGGGCCAGAGCTGCACATATCTTCTGTTTATCAATGCATTGCTCTTTTATGGGCTTTTTGACTTCAAATGGTTATTCAGAACCCCCAGTGCTACAGCCTGAATGTCTGTATCCCCCAAAAATGCATATGCTGAAATCCCAACCCCCAGGGAGTAGGAGGTGGGGGTTTATTAGGTCATGAAGACAGAGCCCTTAGGAATGGAATTTGTGCCCTTATGAAAGAGCGTAGTGACTGATGCCTGTAATCCCAGCACTTTGGGAGGCTGGTGGGGAGGATAGCTTGAGCTCAGGAGTTGGGGCCTAATCTGGATGACATAGTGAGACCCCATCTCTAAAAAATTTTTAAAAAATAAGAGACCGCAGAGGCTAGTCAGAAGGTAGAGAGTTATCTCAGTTGAGTGTTCATAGTCAGTTACAGATCAAACTCCTGTTCCACTCTTTCTCCCCTTCTCACTGCTGCACTTGACTAATCTTTAAAAAGAAAAGAGAGAGAGAGAGAGACCCCAGAGACTCCTTGCCACTTCCACCGTGTGAGGACACAGTGAGAAGGTGACCTCTATGAACCAGGAAACAGGCCCTCACCAAGCTCTGAATCTGTCAGCAACTTGGTGTTGGATTTCCCAGCCTCCAGAACTATAAGAAATAATTTCTGTTGTTTATAATACAAGTTCATGGTATTCTGTTAGAATAGCTTGAAGGAATAAGACACCCAGGATTTCTCCTGCCTTTCTGTCTGGAACTATCTTGGGATGAAGTTCTCAGGAAACAGTCTACAGTAACTTCTAGATCCTTTTCTTGGTCATAAGCTGTAGCTTGACTTCCTTAGTCTGATAGGCATCTTTTGGAATTTGATTGCTAGCATCACCTTCTTGCCTTCTTGTTAAAGCTCAATTGCCACCTCTTCGCCCACTTCCTCCAGGAGAACTTTCCATTATCCTTCCCATCACTACTCAGTTTTTTGTCATCAACAAACCTTGGAGAGTTCCTTATGCACTCCCTTCCTCCAGAGTAACTTTACATGTTAATTAAACAGCCCTCAGCCCTGTCTCTAAGGAACTCCTTTTCAGAAATGTGCCATTTGTCTCTATCCCTTGTTTCCTGGCTCATTTCCTAGACTCAACAAAATTGTGCCCTCATTTTGTTGGGCTTCATTTTTTTTTTCCCCATAGAGCAGGATTACACTTTAATGTATGTTCCTGTTTATTCCCTTAGAAATGTATTCTTTTAATAAACATTTATTGAGAACTTACTATGTGCCACAAAGCCATCCCTACTGCCATAGATGTTTAATGTCAGCTTAACCTTCCTCTATCATTTCACAAAGATAATAGCTATCGTTAATTAAAGACCATATAATAGGCAGCTGTGGTTTCTGCCAGGCTGGCATCCATTTTCTTTCTTTTGGTTACGGAGCATGGGTTACTTTGTGGAGCCATTTCACCTAGGCCTAACAGTCTAATTGAAGCTGACCCTGCACTGTGCCACAGGTGTGGACACATGATCAGGCCTGGCCAATCAGAAAATTGCATTTCCCAAAGACCTGCTACTGGCTCAAGAATGGACAATAACCCATGCCAGGCCAATGAAGGTCAGCCCTTTAACTCTGGCTGAAATTCTTGGGAATAGGCCATTTCTTTCCATTGGAATTGGAGAATGAAAAGTGTGTAAGCCTGGAACTGCCTGCTGAAGACCGACTTTGACATAGTTTGGAGAAAGCCTGAGGAAGACACCAACACAGACAGAAGCAGAGTCAAGACATGGAGAGACACAGAGGACAAGTTGATTTTGACTACCTGGATTCAGCCATTCCTGAAGCCAGACCTACCTCCTGGAATTTACAACTTCAAGAGAATTAGAATGGTTTTTCAGGTCCCAGATCTTCTCTTTGTTCTCTTGTTCTCTTTCTTGAGTACAGGACATAAACATTATTTTGAATAGGTGCTCACTTTATTTATTATTTAAAGGACTCATCTCCAGGCAAATAATTAGAACGCAATGCTTATCACTGAATTGTACAGAAATAAATGGACAATTAATGAGTCATCTAAGCTTTTAGATCCAGAAGTGGCAATCATGGAAGGACTCTTTGGTGACTACAACTGAGTCCCAAATTTACATTCTTAGCTAATCCTTTCTCTCTGCTCCAGATGGTATTTCTGACTTCCTCCTCAACATCTAATCCCTAGTTCTCCATTCCAAACATCCACTATCTGGTCTTCCATTGAGACTCCAAGAGATCAGTATCTGGAGAGAAACAGGAGTGTCCCCTCCTTACCTGATGGTGGCCTTAGCATGGGTTCCTATCTGAGGACCCATTTCTTCCCCAGAGGATGTGCATCCTGGTTTGGGAAACACATGTGGCTCTGATAAAATAATCCTAATTTCCATATGGAAGATGCACACAGAGAGTGGAAGGGGGGTACTTATTATAGCACCTGCCCACCCTGCCGCTTCCATCTCCATTATTACTTACCTTTGGATTGCCCATGCCATGCGCCCTCTTCCTGGACATCCCTGATGTGCTTGCCTGTCCCTTACTCTCTCTTAGCCAGCAGCTTTACCTTTGTTCTTCTCTGTTTGATGGACTAAAATCAGTCCTGTCCTATAGAACTTCCTGCAATGATGGAAACACTTTACATCTGCTCTATTCAATATGGCAGCCACTAGCCACATGGGACCACTGCATACTTGAAAGATGGCTAGTGAGACTGAAGAACTAAATATTTAATTTGATTTCACTTAAATTTAAATTCACAAAATTTAACTGACACTAACTTTCCCATGCCTGGCCAAATCACAAGCTATGACACCTCCAATCCTTTTTGCCATCAAATCAAAAACCCAGCTCCTGCCAAGCTGGTCAAAACCAAGGTAAATTGTTCTTTCAGGGAAAGCCCTTGGCAGCTGAGCTGCTGGTGGTGGTGGAATGTGCTGTTGAAATCCTGCTGCAACTCAGAGCTCACCATGCAAGCAGCATTCCAAAGTAGGGGTCCTGTGACTCACCTGTGTTAACATTACACAACCAAGATACAGGAACCAAAGACACAAAAGGAACCCTCCCCATATCCTCCTTCTCTTTTGGGAGACTTCAAGTCCTGGTTCAAGCCAAGGAAAGAAAATTTGGAGAAGAATGTCATGAGTAGAATCAGAGCCTTGCCAGTGAAGTGTTGATAGGAGTGACAGCCATGAGGGGCCTCTGAAGTGAACCAGCTGGCCTGAAGCTAGTGATCCTGGTGGTCTTGAGGAAGGTACAGTGGTGCAAGGAAGGAATGGACTTATATGGGCTTAACAGAAAATAGACGCAGGGCAATACAAATGGTAGATCCTGACCATCATTTTAGAAATTTAGCATCAGACCAGGTATAGTCATTCATGCCCATAATCCCACTGCTTTCAGAGGCTAAGGCAGGAGGGTTGCTTGAGTCCAGGAGTTCAAGACCAGCCTGGGCAACATAGCAAGATCCTGTCACTACAAAAAATTTTTTAAATTAATGTGACATGGTGGCATGTGCCTGTAGTCCCAGCTACTCAGGAGGCTGAGATGGGAGGACCGCTTGACTGCAGGAAGTCGAGGCTGCAGTGAGCTATGATTATACCACTATACTCCAGCCTGGGCAACAGAGTAAGACTTTGTCTTTAAAAAAAGAAAGAAAAGAAAGTTTAGCATCAAAGAGAGGCAGCGAGGTGTCTCTGAAAGAAAGCACATGGGGATGCACAGTCGTTCATGCCTGTAATCCCAGCTACTTGGGAGGCCAAGGCAGGAGGATCACTCTCGGAGGGCACATCTTTCAGGGGTTACTCATTAACACAGGGAAAGTCCTTGGTTTTGTCATTTCACTCCCATCCTGAATTCTAAGTTATTGCCATTCTTTGGACACCCTGAGATGCCCTTCCGATCTTGATATGCAAAATTCATCCCCCTCAAAAATATTTTTCCATCCTCCCACCTGCAAACTCCTATTTACCCTTCAGAACCCAGGTCAGCCTCCTTTGTAAAGCCCTTTCGCACTGTCTGGACAGACGTGGTCATTTCCATTCTCTGTCCTCTCACAGCGCCATATGCACACTCATCTCCTCTGCTTCACAGATGGCAGCCCCTCGGTGCTAAAGGGTGGCAGAGCTTCCTGCTTACAGACAATGGCAGCGTGGACTAGAGTGGAGGACAGTGGACAGGACTGACAGGTAATGAGGAGGGAACGCCACAGGATGCGGTGATGGGACTGTGGGTGGTGTGGGAGGCCAGTGTCAGGTGACTCCTGGGTTTCTGGCTGTTGAATCTCCCTCCCTCCCAAACCGAGAGCTCCTGGAAGGTGGAAGCATGTCTGTTTACTTTTTCATCCCCTGCAGACCTGGTGTAGGGAATTCCTTCAACACTGGGGCAAGACCTGTCTAGGCAACACAGTGAGACCCTTAGCATGGGTCTCAAATAAAAATAACTTAAAAAAAAAAAGACATGAGACTGAATTCTAATCTGACATTCACTTTTCTCATCTGTAAAATGGGCAAATACTGCTCACCTCAAAATTTCATTACTGTATGACATTCACTATATGACATAAAAAACTTTACAAACTGTAAAATCATATAACAATATAAGAATGGAAGAAGGAAACATGGAGTAGCTAAAAGGGGTAAGGGGATTAGATAAAGGTTTTAGGGGCATGGTTCTTTTTTTTTTTCTGTTTTTTCTTTTTTGAGACAGAGTCTCACTCTGTTGCCCAGGCTGGAGTGCAGTGGCTCAATCTCGACTCACTGCAACCTCCACCTCCCAGGCTCAAACGACTCTCCTGCCTCAGCCTCCCGAGTAGCTGGGACTACAGGCATGCACTACCACGCCTGGCTAATTTTTTTGTATTTTTAGTAGAGACAGGGTTTCACTAAGCTGGCCAGGTTGGTCTTGAACTCCTGACCTCAAGTGATCCACCCACCTCAACCTCCCAAAATGCTGGTATTCCAGATGTGAACCACCACACCCGGCTGGGGCATGGTTCTTATTTTAATATTGAGGAGGCTGATGTACATAAGGAGCAAAAAAAAAAAAAAAAAAAAAAAAAAAAAAAAAAAAAAAAAAAAAAAGGAAGAAGCCTGTGGAGAGCGAGAGACCAAAGGGATGAGGAGCAGCAGAGAACAAAGAGGAGCTTTACGGAGAAGGAATACATGGCATTTTCTTTCTTTTCTTTTAACTGGTGATTTCTGCTTTAGATAGATGGCATTTTTCTGAAGCTGGAGGGAAGATGAGGCCGGGAAGCTGGGTGGAGCTGAGAATTGACAAATGCTCATCAAAGGCACTCTGCTTTTCATTCCCAAGGGAATAATAAAAAGGATAGCACCTCTTTATGCTGTGCAGAGATTTATGGTTTATTAAGTGCTGTCACAGACATTACCACATTTAATTACTCTTTATGACAACCCTGGCAGGGAGGTGTTTTTATCCCCGGTTTATACCGAGGAAACTAGGGCTCAGAGAAGTCCTGGGACATACCCCAGGTGACACAGCTGGGAAGCAGCAGTGCCGGCTGCGATGGATCGGAACCCCTGGATCCCGCAGCTGTTTGGCTGGGCCTCCTTCCCTCACTGAAGTCCTCTTCAAACTGAAACCTGGCCCTGCCCGGCGGCCACATGGGCTCCCGCCCTGACTGACTCACTGGGAGGGGGCCCCTGTTCTGGACTCCTCAGAGCCAGTTTCTGACCTTGATGTCTCCACCCTCTCTTCAATTCCTGCTCTGAGATACTCTCCCTCCCTTCATCTCCCCCTCCCCCAGGCCTTTTTTCTCTTTTGATTAAGCTGTTAGAAATGAAGGCAGGCATTTTGATGATAGTAAGATGGGGTCCACGACAGGACCATCCTGCGCTGCCACTCCCCATTCCGCCCGTGGGATTCTCAAGGGACCAGACGCCACCGACCATAGCAACAGGATACAGGCCGCACTTTGTTATCTGCGGGGCCTGCCCAGGGCTCAGGGCTCTCCACTAAGACTGGAATGGAGCCTGAGGCCTTCTGCAGGCCTAACAGGGCTTCTGCTTCTGCCCGAGCCCTCCTGTGAGAGAGGTTTCCTCCTTCTGTTCAGTAGCAGACTCGATGGAGAAGCAAAGGCGAGTGTGTTTAGGTGTGGATGGAAGGAGGAGAAGGCCACATTCTTGTGTGTCAGGTTTTTTTTTTTACACTCAGTGACCCTACTTGCGAGTAAACTTGGCCTAACTGTTGTCCTGGAACCCGACCAATCAGATTAGCTTTCCCTCTTCTGAAGAGCTGAGGAAGGAGACTTGCTCAGTGTGGGGAGTTGGGCAGGACCTCTCTGCCCATTATAGCAGATGAAGCTAGAAACATCCATCTCTTCCTCTCCTTCACCCCGCAACATCTACACCCCCAATCCCCAAACTTGTCCGCAGCCATCCCTTGGGCCCCTGGACCACTGCACTGGCCTCCTCCTGCAGCCTCTCTGAAGCACCCAGGGCAACCTTCCTGAAAGGGAGATGTACCCTGTAGTTCCCGTAGTGACAATCTTGCAGCATGACTGATGACAAGGGACACCAGCACAAATGACACAGAGTTCTAGGAGTCTGAAAGGGGCCCTGGGTGGTCTTTGTTGCCTAAATGGACAAATTTCACTTAAAAGATTTATAGATCAGGCCGGGCGTGGTGGCCCATACCTGTAATCCCAGCACTTTGGGAGGCCGAGGTGGGTGGATCACGAGGTCAGGAGTTCGAGACTAGCCTTACCATCATGGTGAAACCCCCGTCTCTACTAAAAATACAAAAATTAGCCGGCATGGTGGTTTGTACCTGTAATTCCAGCTACTCAGGAGGCTGAGGCAAGAGAATCGCTTGAACCCAGGAGGAGGAGGTCACAGTGAGCCAAGATCGAACCACTGCACTCCAGCCTGGGCGACAGAGTGAGATTCCGTCTCAAAAAAGGATTTGTAGGCTGGGGAGACTAAACTTTTTTTTTTTTTTTTTTGAGACAGGGTCTTGCTATGTTGCCCAGGCTGGAGTGCAGTGGCATGATCATGGCTCACTGCAACCTCCACTTCCCGGCTCAAGCGATCCTCATGAGTAGCTGGGACTACAAGCGCACACCATCACACCCAGTTAACTTTTGTATCTTTTTTGGTAGAGACAGGGTTTCCCTATGTACTGGTCTTGAACTCCTAGGTTCAAGCGATCCACCTCCTCAGCCCCACAAACTATTAGGATTACAGGTGTGAGCCAGCATGCCTGGCCACTGAACCAATTTTAAAACAGAACTCCCCCTCACTCTCGGAGGGCACATCTTTCAGGGGTTACTCATTAACACAGGGAAAGTCCTTGGTTTTGTCATTTCACTCCCGTCCTAAATTCTAAGTTATTGCCATTCTTTGGACACCCTGAGATGCCCTTCTGGTCTTGATATGCAAAACCCATCCCCCTCAAAAATATTTTTCCATCTTCCCACCTGCAAACTCCTATTTACCCTTCAGAACCCAGGTCAGCCTCCTTTGTAAAGCCCTTTCGCACTGTCTGGACAGACGTGGTCATTTCCATTCTCTGTCCTCTCACAGCGCCATATGCACACTCATCTCCTCTGCTTCACAGATGGCAGCCCCTCGGTGCTAAAGGGTGGCAGAGCTTCCTGCTTACAGACAATGGCAGCGTGGACTAGAGTGGAGGACAGTGGACAGGACTGACAGGTAATGAGGAGGGAACGCCACAGGATGCGGTGATGGGACTGTGGGTGGTGTGGGAGGCCAGTGTCAGGTGACTCCTGGGTTTCTGGCTGTTGAGTCTCCCTCCCTCCCAAACTGAGAGCTCCTGGAAGGTGGAAGGATGTCATGTTTACTTCTTCATCACCTGCAGACCTGGTTGAGGGAATTCCTTCAACACTGGGGCAGGCCTGAACCTGCTAGAAAGTAGTATCAGTGAGTCCAGCCAGGAGGGTTTGGGGAATACAGGCAGAGAATTAAGCCAGGCCTGGCAAGGGGTAGTGAATTCCGTGTTCTAGAACTTTCATTACAAGTTGCCTCCTGTTGTTGGCTCTCAGCTCCTAACCTGCTCCCCCACCTCCCACCACCCTCTTTCTATAGGTGAGCCAATGCCCAGTGGACACCAGAAAGTGTGAGGTTTGACCAAGCACTGTCTCACATCTGTAATCCTAGTGCTTTGGGAGGCCCAGGTAGGAGGGCCCCTTGAAGCTAGGAGGTCAAAGTGAGACCCCACCTCTACAAAAAATTTTTTTAAATTAGCGGGATATGGTGGCACATGCCTGTAGTCCCAGATACTCAAGAGGTTGATGAGGGAGGATTGCTTGAGCCCAGGATTTCGAGTCTGCAGTGAGCTGTGATCACACCCACACCAGTCCAGGTGACAGAGTGAGACTCTGTCTCAAAAAAAAAAAAAAAAAAAAAAAAAAAGTGGCCAGGCGCAGTGGCTGACCCCTGTAATCCCAGCACTTTGGGAGGCCAAGGCAGGTGGATCACCTGAGGTCAAGAATTCAAGACCAGCCTGGCCAACATGGTGAAATCCTGTCTCTACTAAAAATACAAAAATTAGCCAGGCATGGTGACTGGCGTCCATAATCCCGACTACTCGGGAGGCTGAGGCAGGAGAATCACTTGAACCCAGAGGGCGGAGGTTGCAGTGAGCTGAGATTACGCCACTGCACTCCAGCCTGGGCAACAGAGAGAGACTCTGTTCCCCGCCACACCAAAAAAAGTCTGAGGTTTGAAAAACTATCTTTGAGATCTAATTCTACCCATGCCCACCACCCTTGACCTTAGTTAAGTCACTTGTCTGTGGGCCTTCATGCCCTGGTAGAGCTCTACCCCCCAACCCTGCACCCTGCAACCCTTCACACATGCGCGCACGCACACACACACACACATACACACACAGAGTGGATGGCACATATAGCTAGCTGTTCATTACATAGCCATGGTCACCACAAGAGAGTGGACATCAGACATTCTAGTCCAGAAGCATTGTCCGGAGGTGGCATTTGAATCCTGGCTGTGTCACTTCTTGGCTGTGTGACCTTGGGCACAGAATTTGAGTCCTCACACCTTAGTTTCTCATCTGTTACAAGGCCATAATAATTGTAGGGACCTCCTAGGTCTGTTGTAGGGAGTGAACCATGCAAAGTACGTCAACTCTGACGGGTAAGTACCCAATAAGCATGAATTGTTATTGTTCACATTAGTGGTCATGTTATTATCGATAATTTCACTTCCACTAAAAACAGAAACTTTCTGGGTCAGAGCCTGGCTAGCCTGGCAGGGGGTCCAGGGAGGAAAGGGGCCCCAAACCTCAGGCAGGAGGGTAGCAGTAAGGTCAGCAACCCAGAGCCTTTGGTCTGGGGGTTGGCAAGGACCGTGCAGAAGAGCGGTGGGTCAGTGGGGGTGGTGGTGGGTGGGGAGAGAGAGAAAGCAAGCTTTGGCTGTGGCCAGGGAACAAGCTCCCAGAGAACAGAAAGTCTGCAAACCGGTCTGGGCAGTCCCAGAGCCAGGCTGGGTTAGCTGGTACAGGCTGGCATCTGGCAGGGAGAAGGCTGCCCATAGTACGACTGCCCTTGGGCACTGCCCGAGACCTCCTCTCCTGCCTAGGAAGCACCGTCAGAGACTCTCCAGGCCTGGCCTATGACAGCCCTTCCGGGTCTGAGAGAGAGAAAGGCTGCTTTAGGGAAATCTGGGGCTTACACTCTACTACTAAAAGCCATACCACACCACTTAAAGTCCAACAGAGCTGAATTTCAAACCCCACTCCTACAAGTGTAACAACATCATTCAATGGCCAAAGGATAGTCTTTTCAATAAGTGGTGCTGGGAAAAACTGGATATCCACACACAAAAGAGTGAAGTTAGACCCTTACCTTCTATCATATAAAAAGTTAACTCAAAATAGATCAAAGACATAAACCTTAAGAACTAATGCTATAAAACTCTTAGAAGAAAATATAGGAGAAAATCTTTATGACATTTAATTTGACAGTAATTTCTTGCATATAATACCAAAGGCACAGGCAAAAAAAAATAAAAAATAGATAAATTGGACTTCATCTAAATGAGAAACTTTTGTGCATCAAAGGACACTATCAACAAAGTGAAGACAACCTACAGAATGAGAGAAAGTATTTGCAAATCATATATGTATGATAAAGGATTAATATCCAGACTATATATAGAACATTTATAGCATGGTGGCTCACGCCTGTGTTCCAAGCACTTTGGGAGGCCAAGGCGGGTGGATCACGAGGTCAGGAGTTCGAGACCAGCCTGGCCAATATAGTAAAACCCCATCTTTACTAAAAATACAAAAAATTAACTGGGCGTGGTGGCAGGCACCTGTAATCCCAGCTACTCGGGAGGCTGAGGCAAGAGAATTGCTTGAACTCAGGAGGCAGAGGTTACAGTGAGCCAAGATTGAGCCACTGCGCTCCAGCCCCAGTGACAATGCGAGACTCTGTCTCTCTCTCTCTCTCTCTTTCACACACACACACACAGAAAGAAAATTTAAAATTAAACAACAAAAAGCAACTCAATTCAAAAATGGGAAGATTTGAGTAACCATTTCTCCAGAGAATATACAAATGGTCAATAAACATATGAAATGTTGCTCAACACCACAAGGCATTAGGAAAATGCAAATCAAAACCGTGATTTCGGCCGGGCGCGGTGGCTCAAGCCTGTAATCCCAGCACTTTGGGAGGCCGAGACGGGCGGATCACGAGGTCAGAAGATCGAGACCATCCTGGCTAATACGGTGAAACCCCGTCTCTACTAAAAAATACAAAAAAACTAGCCGGGCGACGAGGCGGGCGCCTGTAGTCCCAGCTACTCGGGAGGCTGAGACAGGAGAATGGTGTGAACCCGGGAGGCGGAGCTTGCAGTGAGCTGAGAGCCGGCCACTGCACTCCAGCCTGGACGGCAGAGCAAGACTCCGTCTCAAAAAAAAAAAAAAAAACAAAAAAAAAAAACCGTGATTTCTACCACTTCACATCAATTAGGATAACTATTATTAAAACAAACAAAAAAACAAAACAAAATAAACAAACAAACAGAAAAGACCCAGTGTTGACCAGGATGCAGAGAAGCTGGAACCCTCAGGCTTTCCTGGTGGGAACAGAAAATGGTGTAGCTACTGTGGAAAACAGTCTGGCAGTTTCTTCAAAAGTTGTAATAGAATTATCTTGTGATTCAACAATTCCACTCCTATGTTTATATACCCACAAATGAAGGAGAGACTCAAACAGACATGTGTATACCAATGTTCATAGCAACATTATCCACAATAACTAAAAGGTAGAAATAAATATTCAAATGTCTACCAACAGATAAATGGATAAACAAAATGTGGTATGTTAATATAATGAAATATTATTTGGCTCTAAAAAGGAATGAAGTACTGATCCATGTTGTGTTATGGATGAAACTTGGAAACATTATGCTAAATGAAATATTAGCATAATATTTAGCAACGGGACAAATATTATATGATTCCAGTTATGTGAGGTATCTAGATAGGCAAATTCATAGGCACAGAAAGCAGAATAAAGGTTATCAGAGGATAAGGAAAGACTGAATGGGGAGTTAACGTTTAGTGGGTACAGAGTTTCAGCTTGAGAGGATGAAAACTTTCTGGACATAGATAGTAATGATGGTTGTATAACATTGTGAATGTATTTAATGCCAATAATACTAGACTTAAACTGGTTAAAATGGTAATGTTTTTACGTTATGTATATTTTACCACAGTTTTTTTGTGGGGGGACAGAGTCTTGCTTTGTCACCCAGGCTGGAGTGCAGTGGCTCAATCATGGCCCACTAACCTTGACCTCCTGGGCTCAATCAATCCTCCTAGCTCAGCCTCCAAAGTAGCTGGGACTACAGGTGCACCCCACCATGCCTAATTTTGTATTCACAGTTAAAAGAAAATCTACTCTACCACTTACAGTGTGATCTTGAGAAGTCAATAAAGTGATCTATGCCTCAGTTTCCTTAACTTTAAAAGGGGAATAACAATTGAGAGGATTAAAGGTATCCCATAGTTGAAATGCCTGGGCCACAATAGTTGCTCAAGTATTTTTTCCCTTATTGCCTTTTTTTCCCCAAAACAAAAATAACTTTATTTCTCTCCTCGATTGTAAAACGCACATACTCCTTGTGAAAACATTCTTCTCAGGCAATATCTAATATAGAGAAACAAGTTTTAAAAAACATAACATTGGCCAGGCAAAGTGGCATGGGCCTGTAGTCTCAGCTACCTGTACTTGGGAGGCTGAGGTGGGAGGATGGCTTGAGCCCAAGAGTTGGAGGCTGCAGTGAGCCATGATAGTGCCATTGCACTTCAGCCTGGGTGACAGAGTGAGACCTTGTCTCTAAAACAGTTTTATTTATTTATTTATTTGCTATTATTATTATTTTTTGGAGATGGAGTCTTGCTCTGTCACCCAGGCTGGAGTGCAGTGGTGTGATCTCAGTTCACTGCAACCTCTGCCTCCTGGGTTCAAGCAATTTTCCTACCTCAGCCTCTTGAGTAGCTGGGACTACAGGTGCCTGCCACCACATGCAGCGAATTTTTGTATTTTTAGTAGAAACGGGGTTTCATCATGTTGGCCAGGCTGGTCTCGAACTCCTGACTTCAGGTGATCTGCCCACCTCAGCCTCCCAAAGTGCTGGGATTACAGGCATGAGCCACCGTGCCCAGCCATGTCTCTAAAATATAAAAATTAAAAAATTAACAAACAAAAAACAAGAAATAACACTATCCCATTGTTTAAAGAAAACCAGATATCATTTTGATATACATCTTTTCAGACATTCTTTTCTATTTCCATACACGTGCATACACACAGACATAACTTTATATTAGGTAAACAGCATTCTTTAGGTAAAGAATAAAAGTGTAATATTTTTAAATAAAATATAAAACAGAACATGACAGTGCAATAAACAAATGCAATAGTCTACCAGTATAAACACATCCTAACATTTTAAGAAAATTTAGAATAGTCTGTATGATTTCACATTCCTGACCTTGGAAATTTACATTCTAGTAGTATGGATGAGTTGGGGAGCACAACAGATACATTTTTTTTTTAACAAAAAACGAGATGCTTTCCATATGCTATGTTGTAGCTTTCCCTTTCAGTCCATAGAAAATACCATTCCAACATCCTTATTGCCTTTTCAAATGTATTATTTAAAGTACTTCTTAAGACGCGTTTGCATTTTGACACCGTGTGTGGGTTTCTGCAGTGGAGTAACTGGATGCTCTGTTTTTTCTTGTTGTAGGCCACACACTGAATGTAGTGTGCTGGTGACCGTAATGCCACAGCAGGAATTCTCAAAGTACCTTCTTCACGACACCATTTCTTCAGCATGCTTCAGCCTATGAGACTCCTTTGGCAAGCAGAATAGATTCCAGAAAGATGCCTCAAACATTCTCCTCTTAAGGCTTCACTGAGAATTTGTTAAAGGAACATTGAAGCCTCTGATCAGTCTTGCAGTAGAGAAATCAGTTTAATTTTGTTTCATCCAGTGTTCTTTATATGAACACTGAACACTGAGGCCACGTAACCAGAGTGACGTGAATATTTGATAAGCACGTGTGTCAGTCATTGTGTATAAAACACCCATGGGAAACACCACAGTCAGGCATTTGCTAAAATGGAAAAGGGCTGCATTTCTGACCGGTGGGGTTTTAGGATGCTGTCACTAGAGATGTTGAAACCTCTGTTGTATTTCTGAAAATATTGGGAATAAAAGACTTAATAGCAGAAAAAGGGGCTATCTAAAAGATATTATTTTGGGGAAACTCAGGGAAAAGAGAAGACATGGATAGTAAACACCAATGGGAAATGGTTCATCTTCACTAATAATCAAAGTTAATGAAAATTAAAACACATTTGGGGCACTTTCTGACATTTACTAAAAAAAAATATGGGGAGTTGGGAGGGAAATGCAAAATGGTATTCCTAGTGCTGGAAAGGTTGTGGTGAAACTGACATAGTCTGTTTCAGTGGTTACAATGACAGTGTAAATTTACGCAAGCTATGGGAAGGGAGTATGTAGCAAGAACCTCAAAGATAATTATCTCTTTGACATAGTAATCCCACTGCTAGCAGTCTATCCTAAGTAAATATTGAACAGAAAGCTTACACTGAAGTGCACTGACAATAGTGAAATACTGGCTGTCTCTTTTGCTAAAGTTTCACATAAGAGGCATGAGATGAGGTAGAAATGTCCTGTTGGAGGTGACTAAGTACACTGGGAAATATTAATAAGCGGGTATTCATGCGTTTGAATTCCCTGAGGAATTTTAAAAACACAGAGTCCAAGGTTGGTATCCCATTTGTGCAAAATCAGGCTTTGGCTCTCTACCTAAATGTCTACATTTGGCTTCTCTCTTCCCATTCCCTACCTGCCATTTCTAGTGTCAGATTCTCTCTGCTCCCAGTTTAGAGTCCAGAAAGGGAGAATCTGATTGGAAGATATTCTTATGTGCCAAGTGACAGGTCACCGGCCAGCCTATGAAATCAGCTTGCCTTGTGGTCAGTGCCCAGCCCTGATCCCACCCACTGTAGATGGTTGAGCAGGCTCGTACAAAACAGTCCCCTATGCCTCTCTGCCTCTGTCTTCTCAGCAGGGTCAATGGAAGAGACAATTTGCTCTGGTTGCAAAGGCAATCAGAAAATCATTGTGTAGCTCTTTGGGGGGGGGAAAGCAGATTACGTCATCCCACATTTCCAGTTGATGAGAAATCCAACTGACTCTTTAACTTAGGTCACAGTAGAAAATCTAGGTGAACCAGCCTGCCTTATTGGACCAAGTATTCTAATCGAGAGAAATAAATACTGCATAGCCATGTAATAAACAGCCACTGAGACAATTAGCAAATATAACCTCCAGTAGCATGGGCTTTGGCCGCCCACAAATTTCAGAAATATTGCCTTCACTCGGGTCAGGGTTTTAAGTAGCACTTTCCCAAATTATGTCAGCAAATTAGCACTTTGGAATATCATGCTCAGCTTCAGAGATCCTTGCCAACCTCATCCTCAGCCATGCACAGTCTTTTCTTCTTCTTATTTTTTTCCTCGAGACAGAGTTGCCCAGGCTGGAGTGCAATGGCACGATTTTGGCTCACTGCAACCTTTGCCTCCCAGATTCAAGCAATTCTCCTGCCTCAGCCTCCTGAGTAGCAGGGATTACAGGTGCCCATGACCATGCCCAGCTAATTTTTTGTATTTTTAGTAGAGATGGGGTTTCATTAAGTTGGCCAGGCTGGACTCGAACTCCTGACCTCAGGTGATCTACCCACCTCGGCCTCCCAAAGTCCTGGGATTACAGGTGTGAGCCACCGCGCCGGGCCAGGCACAGTCTTTTCAAAGCGGATCGTGTAATGTTTCCTCTTGCTGAAGTTTGGCCAGTGCAGTAGGGTTAACTGAGGAGAGGCCTCAGTATTAGAGCTGCCAGACTGATGAACAAGAAGCCTGAATGTCCAGGGATGCAAGATAAAAGAGAAACCCAGGCAGAGGTAAAGATGCCCTCTTTCCCTCAGCATCTCAAGGCCAGCGAACGTCTTGCTGTGCTATCTAATATGACAGCCACTAGCCACCTGTGGCTATTTAAATTTAATGAAACAAAATTTGAAAATTCGCTTCCTCAGTTGCCCTAGCAACGTTCAAGTGTTTCAGAGCCACATGTGTCTAGCGGCTACCGTTTTAGACAGTGCAGAGGAAAACCATTTCCATCAGTGCAGAGAGTTCTGTCGGACAGAGCTCTGTCCCTGTGTTCCCTCCCTGCTCCCCATCTGCTAAATGTCGGTCATGCTGTGCCCACCCTGTGGGTACTGATGTCACAAAGCCAGTTTGGAAATCTCTTGAGAGTTTAGTATTTGTGCTTGGAGATTTTTTGTTTTTTAATAGAGTTGGGATCTTGCTTTGTTGCCCAGGCTGGTCTTGAACTCCTGCTCTCAAGCGATTCTCCCACCTTGGCCTCCCAAAGTGCTGGAATTACAGGCATGAGCAACCATATCCAGGCAGTTTGGATATCTAGTGACACAAAAACCATGTAACAAAAATCCTCTGAGGAGGGCTGCATGGCTCTAGACTTTTCAATGGAGAACTCGCACGGTTTTCTCTCCCTGTGCGGGGGGGGGGGGGGGTGGTTCATTGGTTCCCCCTTTTTGGTTCTTTCTATCAATGCAGCCATAGTCTTCATTTCAATGAGCTGGCTGTCTGCTTCTATGCTCCTAAAGGGAGAGAAGCCTTTTTCTCTCTGTTTTCTTTTGTTAGAGATGAAGCTCTCACTCTGTTGCCCAGACTGGAGTGCAGTGGCACCATCATAGCTCACTGAAGCCTTGAACTCCTGGGCTCAAATGATCCTCCTGCCTCAGCCTCCCAAGCAGTGGGGACCACAAGTGCACACCACAACACCTGGCTAATTTTTAAAATATTTTGTAGAGATATGGTCTTAATTTGTTGCCCAAGTTGGTCTCAGACTCCTGGCTTCAAGCAATCTTCCTGCCTCAGCCTCCCAAATTACTGGGATTACAGGCATAAGCCACCACACCCAGCCAGAGGGAAGTCTTGAAATGGGAAATCATTCCAGGATTTCAATGTCATTAAGGTTTGGGGAAAATATAAAAGGGGGCAGCTTAAACATAAACCAACCAACCTTCCCTCCCTCTGCTTACTCTCATTAGGCCAACTAGTAGTACGATGCAATACAGTGGCTTCCCTGGGAGCTTTTCTGAGGAGATCACATTCACTCTGTACCAAGAGTGGCCATGCCCGTCAACAAAAGCCTCAGAGGAGAGCTTCACTCAGTAAAGCTGAGCCCCCACTCTCAAGTTTGCTGTTTGGAAGATTCCAAGGACATGCCCTGGGGTTCCTGAGGCCCCACTGGATCTGCACCTTCCCTTATTCTGATCCCAGTTCTGGAGGCACAGGAACAGGACAGTTGTTCCACTGCAGAGGGCAATGGCCATTGGCCTGGCGGATGCTGTGGACCTCCTTCCAGCTGAACATCCCCAAACAGGGTTGCCCCCTCATTTGCATTCCCCCCCTGCTACCCACAGCTTCCATGAGCAGAGGCCGTCTGAACTGTCTGGAGCAATCAAGCCAGCCCCTGTTGCAAAACATCCTGATGATAGCCACCTAGGTTTCCCATCTGAAAGGTTTGACTTTTTTCCAGGAGAAGCCTTAATAGATTAATTAGGTCTTTGCCTCTCTGGGATTTGGCAAATAAACAATGTTGCATTTATACCAACCTTAAGTATAAAGGACTAGTGTTTCATCATCAAAGTTAGCCAACCTGGGTTTAACGTGAGAGGCAAGAAGGAGTTAATATAAAGTATGTATGTTGTGGGGAGGAGAAGACGGGTGTGGAGGTGAATTTACTGCATCCCTAACCACTAGGCCCTTCAGACAAAATCTGGTAAAGAGTACAAATTGAAACAAAAGAGTACAAATGTATACTCAATGTAAGTATACATTTATTGATCTTTAGGGCCAATGCTACCCTAGATGAGTAGATGCATAACTGAATAGATCTTGTTTCTGAGAGTGACAGCCTTCTTTAGCATTTGAATAAGTTGAAAATATTTGTAACATTTGTTTTTCAGGTCTTGAGGGAGGGCTTCAGGAATTTTTTTTTTTTTTCTTTTTTTGACAGTCTTCCTTCGTCGCCCAGGCTGAAATGCAGTAATGCGATCTGAGCTCACTGCAGCCTCAACCTCCTGGGCTCTGGTGATCCTCCCACTTCAGTCTCCCAGGTAGCTGGGATTATAGGCATGTGCCATCATGCTTGGCTAATTTTTAAAATTTTTTTGTAGAGACAGGGTCTGTCTGTGTTTTCCAGGCCAGTGTTAAACTCCTGGGCTCAAGTGATCCTCCTACCTAGACCTTCTAAAGTCTTGGGATTACAGCTAGTGAGCCACCCCTCTTGGCCAGAACATTTTTTTCGTAGTGATTTTTTTCAGGGGATCTGTTTTTTAGGGCTAAGTGGGATACCTAAATTATCAAATAAATTTGTCTTTGATTTAAATATATGAAATACGTTTCTATTTCTGGTGATTTAAAAACATAGATAGATGAGAGATAAATAGATTAATTTGAAATTTAGCCACAAGAGGTCCAATGTTTATATGGGTTAAATGTTCCTTGACACTTAGAAACCAAAATCTTTTAATTTCTCAAAATTTATAGAAGCCTTTTTCTAATGAGGAGGAAATCATAGAGTCTTGAGCACATATTTCTCTATGATCCAAGAAGCAACATCAGAATGCTTCAAGGCCATTTCAATAAGGCCAGATCACCTTCCCATCCTCCTCTCCTTCCATCCTCCACACACTTTGTGGTCCATGCTTTACTGTCTTTTTTTTTTGAGACGGAGTCTCGCTCTGTCACCCAGGTTGGAGTGCCGTGGCTCCATCTTGGCTCACTGGAACCTCTGCCTCCTGGGTTCAAGCAATTCTCCTGTCTCAGCCTCCCGAGGAGTTGGGATTACAGGCGTGAGCCACTGCGCCCGACCATGCTTCAGTGTCTTTTGATACCCTACCTCTTCCACCTGCAGCTGTTTACATATACTGTTTCCTCCACCTAAACTGCCGTGTCTTCCTTTCCCTGGGCCCCAATATCTAACGGCTTAGCATACTCCTACTTGCTGTTTAGAAAGCAGAAATTAAATGGATATTTTCGACCAGGTGCGGTGGCTCATGCCTGTAATTCCAGCACTTTGGGAAGCTGAGGTGGGTGGATCTCCTGAGGTCAGGAGTTCGAGACCACCCTGGCTGATATAGTGAAACCCTATCTCTACTAAAAATACAAAAATTAACTGGGTGTGGTGGCACACACCTGTAATTCCAGCTACTCAGGAGGCTGAGGAAGGAGAATCGCTTGAACCCAGGAGGCGGAGGTTGCAGTGAGCCGAGATGGTGCCACTGCACTCCAGCCTGGGTGATAGAGCGAGACTCCATCTCAATAAATAAATAAATAAAAATAATAATAAATAAATAAATGGATATTTTCAAAGTAAAAAGTAGATACAGGACACCAAATTTGAGATACTTAGCACAGTGAACCAGTTCTGCTAGGTTTTTGTTTGTTTGTTTGTTTTGTTTTGAGATGGAGTCTCACTCCGTTGCCTGGACTGGAGCGTGGTGGCGCGATCTTGGCTCACTGCAAATCTGCCTCCCAGGTTCAAGCGATTCTCCTGCCTCAGTCTCCCGAGTAGCTGGGATTACAGGCATGTGCCACCATACCTGGCTAATTTTGTATTTTTACTGGAGATGGGATTTCACCATGTTGGTCAGGCTGTTTTCGAATTCCTGATCTCAAGTGATCCGCCCACCTCTGCCTCCCAAAGTGCTTGGATTACAGGTGTGAGCCACCGTGCCCAGCTGCTAGTTTCAATTTATCAGAGAAGTCAGGCTTCTCCTAACTGTTGAGTTTTTGATCCCATGATCAGTCCCACCCCAACAACCCTTTCCTTGGCCCTTGAAGAAGCATGGCTAGTTTTCTAGGTGCATTTCCTGAGTTCAGGACAATGTGCTTCTGCAGACAGCTCTCAGAGCCCCCAAAGTAGCTGCTAAGTCTCCCTGCTTCCCACATCCAGAAATCTCTTTTCATGGGTCTTGCCAGAAGGCCTGGGGTTCCTGAAGCCCTGCCTACCCTAAGGCTCCCTCACTGGAGAGGTACTTCACATGGGGCAGAGGCCTTCCTGGTTGGCATAAGAGCCATTTTTAAACTTTTTGGCCACAGTTAACTAAATGTTCCTGACTTAGCTGTCAAACTTGAATCAGCCTCTTAGTGGGAAGGCCTGAAGGCATGTTAGCCAGCCCCAGTGTTAACACAGCATGAAGCTGTACCCTAGAAAAAAAGGAGGAAGGTGATGGCCCTACCTAGAGAAGAATTCTCTTTTGCAACTGCATTTTTAAAGAGAGACATTGGCAAGCCAGAAAGAAAGGAGAATAATTCTTACTGAGCACCTTCTCTGCATACTCTGCATTCATACTTTTTTTTTTTTAATTCTCACAACAACCTAAATGCTTGTATTATTTTCCCCAGGCCTGCCTGTAACATCTGTGGGGCCAGGGTGAGGTCCACATACCATATGCCTCAATTTTTCAAAGTTAAAAATTATGCTAATAAGCTATTAACTAAAATATGCGCTAACCTCCTAACTTAACACATATCTTCTTAATAACCTGGAAGGCCAAGTTCACATTTAGAATTCTTAGGCTCATCAGTGTTCTGTGCTGAACTGTAGCCAGGCAGGGAGAGTTGCCCACTTCTTTTCTCAACCCTGACTCTGTCTTGAACCACCATGAGGACACATCCATATAGAAGTAGGATGCCCCAGCTCTGTCCACCTCCATTCTGATCACCCCCTTCACATCAACTGGCCTTGATATCCTTTGGGGCTAGGAGGGGCTGTGTAGTCCAACCTCAAGGGGAAAGATCTGGGGAGTAACCTTCAGAGAACCCAGAAGTGGGCTCAGCCTCATTTGGACAGGGAATTTCAGGGTCCTGGCTCTTGTAATGTGGTCTAGAAAGGGGAGCAATTGGGCGAAGTGCAGTGGCTCACGACTGTAATCCTAGCACTTTGGGAGGCCAAAGTGGGTGGATCACGTGAGGTCAGGAATTCAAGACCAGCCTGGCCAACATGGTGAAACCCCATCTCTACTAAAAATACAAAAAATTAGCTGAACGTGGTGGCGGGCACCTGTAATCCCAGCTACTTAGGGGGCTGAGGCAGAAGAATTGCTTGAACCTGGGAGGTGGAGGTTGCAGTGAGCCAAGATAGCACTACTGCACTCCAGCCTGGGCAACAAGAGCAAAACTCGATCAAAAAAAAAAAAAAAAAAAAATGAAGAAAAGGAAGCAATTGTTCTAAGAGGCAGGTCCCTTTGGCCCCATGAAACCCCTGCCCAGCAGGGTGAGTATAGGCAAAAGAACAGCGGAATAGCACTTTGTAGTTGATGGGCTGATGAGGGTTGATGACAGCAGGGGCCCCTCTTGCTTGAGCCTAAAGGTTTTACTGACTTCATTTCCTGCACAAATGAGCTAATCAAACAGTGTTGCCAGGAGAGGCCAATGCTTGGGACAATGAACCCAGGGAGAAGAGGCAAAGTCCTTAATCCAAGGAGAACAGCTGGTGCCATGTTAATCCATGGGTGATGGAGGGCTGAAACACCAGTACTACATATTCTCAGGTCACTTGCTGAGTTCATGGATGTGAAACAGAATGCTCAGATGCTAAATGTCTCATGACCATCACATAGCCAGTCAGTGACAGAGCTCTGCTGTGAACTCACACCTGTCTGATTCTAAGATCCCTGCTCTTTCTATATTCCTTATTACTCCAGGAAAAACCATAGAGGAGGGTGGCTGAGGCTGAAAAGAAAAGAGGATGCAGAAATTAGAGGGCTGAGTCTTCAGGATTTGATGAATCTTCTCTTTCCTGACTACAACACAAACCAAAGTCCAGTCCAAGGGGCTTCTGAATGTCAGTTGGATACCCAGGTAAGCTCCTGACTGATTGCCACCCTCTAGCCCCAGCAGGCCATACTCCTACACTTAAAATGCAAGATTCTTGTCTGTAATCCCAGCACTTTGGGAGGTTGACATGGGAGGATAGCTTGAGCCTAAGAGTTTCAGAACCAGTCTAGGCAACCTAGTGAGACACTGTCTCTTAAAAAAAAAAAAAAGAAAAAAAAACTTTCAAGATTCTCCCCTCAAGTCTCACTCTGTTTCCTAGGTTGGAGTGCAGTGGCCTGGTCTTGGCTCACTGTAGCCTCTGCCTCCCAGGTTCAAGGGATTCTTGTGCCTCAGCCTCCCAAGTAGCTTGGATTACAGGTGCCCACCACTACACCTGGCTAATTTTTGTATTTTTAGTAGAGATGGGGTTTTGCCATGTTGGCCAGGCTGACCTCGAACTCCTGACCTCAAGTGATCAGCCTGCCCCGGCCTCCTAAAGTGCTGGGATTACAGGTGTGAGCCACTGCACCCAGCCCCTTAGATGCATACCTCATTGTCCCAAACTTCTCCACCTGCTCACTTTAAGATTTCGCTTTGATGAACTCTGACTTTTCCTCTCATTCTGCCAAGTCATTCTGCCTGCTCAGTGAAAAAAGGTGGCCTTGGGTTTGCCAACCAATGACACTTTCCTCAGGCAAGGGTAACTCACAGAGTACAAGTGACACAAGATTTTTTTCTTCTTAAATTTAACTACTAAAATTATAACTTATTTATAGATCTCTAATTGGCTTTGTAAATGAAGGCCAGAATGCATCATTTTTTTTTTTTTTCACTTATCACTATTTCTTTTTTTTTTTTTTTTTTTTATACTTTAAGTTCTAGGGTACATGTGCATAACGTGCAGGTTTGTTACATATGTATACTTATGCCATGTTGGTGTGCTGCACCCATCAACTCGTCAGCACCCATCAATTCATCATTTATATCATGTATAACTCCCCAATGCAATCCCTCCCTCCTCCCCCCTCCCCCCTCCCCATGATAGGCCCCAGTGCATGATGTTCCCCTTCCCGAGTCCAAGTGATCTCATTGTTCAGTTCCCACCTATGAGTGAGAACATGCGGTGTTTGGTTTTCTGTTCTTGTGATAGTTTGCTAAGAATGATGGTTTCCAGCTGCATCCATGTCCCTACAAAGGACGCAAACTCATCCTTTTTTATGGCTGCATAGTATTCCATGGTGTATATGTGCCACATTTTCTTAATCCAGTCTGTCACAGATGGACATTTGGGTTGATTCCAAGTCTTTGCTATTGTGAATAGTGCCGCAATAGACATACGTGTACATGTGTCTTTGTAGTAGAATAATTTATAATCCTTTGGGTATATACCCAGTAGTGGGATGGCTGGGTCATATGGTACATCTAGTTCTAGATCCTTGAGGAATTGCCATACTGTTTTCCATAATGGTTGAACTAGTTTACAATCCCACCAACAGTGTAAAAGTGTTCCTATTTCTCCACATCCTCTCCAACACCTGTTGTTTCCTGACTTCTTAATGATTGCCACAGAATGCATCTTAAAGCAAGAATCAAAGAAAGAGAACATCTGAGTACAGATTGGAAATATGGCCATTACATTTATATGCCTATTGAGGCTGGATGCGGTGACTCATGCCTGTAATCCCAACACTTTGGAAGGCTGAGGTGGGTGGATCACTTGAGGTCAGGAGTTTGAAACCAGCCTGGCCAACATGGCAAAAATTCATCTTTATTAAAAATACAAAAATTAGCCGGCTGTGGTGGTGCATGCCTGTGATCCCTGCTACTGGGCAGGCCGAGACACAAGAAATCACTTGAACCTGGAAGGCATAGGCTGCAGTGAGCCAGGATTGTGCCACTGTACTCCAACCTGGGCGACAGAGCAGGAATCTGTCTCAAAAATAAATTAGGCCAGGCACGGTGGCTCACGCCTGTAATCCCAGCACTTTGGGAGGCCGAAGCGAGAGGATCATGAGGTCAGGCGATCGAGACCATCCTGGCTAACATGGTGAAACCCCGTCTCTACTAAAAATACAAAAAATTAGCTGGGCGTGGTGGCAGGCACCTGTAGTCCTAGCTACTTGGGAGGCTGAGGCAGGAGAATGGCGTGAACCCAGGAGGCGGAGCTCGTAGTGAGCAGAGATAGCACCACTGCACTCCAGCCTGTGAAAGAGCGAGACGCCATGTCAAAATAAATAAATAAATAAATAATAAAAAATAAATAAATAAATAAAATGTATGTGCCTGTTGAGGTATTAAAAGTCTTGGCTTTCTTTCATTATCCTTTTAAGACCAGTGGTTCTCAATCTTGACTCACGTTGAAATCACCTGGAGAGTTTTAAGAGACACTAAAGTCTGGGTCCCATCCCCAGAGATTTTGTTGCGATTGCCCCAGGCATGAGGACTCTAAAAAATTCCCCAAGTAATTTTTTTTGCACAACTAAGATTGTGCATGGGTTTGAAGTGCAACTCTTACAGGTCTTACAGTAACTCTATCTGAGTTGCTTTTAGTATTTGAAAGTATGGACCTTGAGCCTGCCGAGACCCGGTATTTCCAAAGCTTACCAACTTTGTTAACTGTGAAACCTCACTAACTTCCGAGGTCATGAGAGTACTCTGCATATAGTCTAAGTTATTCCTGTAGTTATGGCTTTGAGGAAAGAGGGTCTTAATTTGTCTCCTGCATAAATGAGCAAGTCAAGTATGGTGGGCCAGGAGGTGCCAATACCTGGGAAGACAGATCCAGGGGGAAGAGGCAGAATGCTTATCCCAAGGGGAACAGCTTGTGCCATCTTCATCCTTGAGGGTTCTCAGGTCACCTGCTGAGGGGTTTTTCTCTCTCTTTTCAGCTGCACTTATCCAGCTACCATGGGCTGCTAGGGCTCTGGCAGGCGTTCCCATGTCAGAGTCTTCTACAGTGAGAACCCTCTCAAAAGGGGGGGAAGGGGAAACAGAGGAGGAGCTAAAGACTCAGGAGCTCAGGTCCCTGCCCCACCTCCTCCTCCTCAGCACAGCCCAGATCACATGGATTGCCACCCACTCATTTGTTGGTGACCCTGAGCCTTGGTTAGGGACAATTAACCACCACAGTCTCTCAAGCAGCTGCTTAGAACTTGCCCAGCGAGTTCTACAGCAAGGTCTGGCCTGCTGAACTCACCCCAGGACTGCGGCTCCCTGAGGCTGGGGTGGAGCCTCTTTTCAGAACCCTCTCAGATTGATTTTCTTTATAAGCTGAATGTGGCCTTTGCGGTCACCCTCTTGGTCATCCACAGATCTAAAGATTCCTGACCACACTTGTTGTCAGCCGAAATGACAAACCAAGCTCTCTCCTGACCCACGAGGGAACCGGGCCTGGGAAGAGAATGCCCACATTGTTTTATTGTGAGATCAGGCATAGCTTTCCCAGTGGTAAAGGGAAACCCTCAGATGCCTTTAATACTCTGCCAGTCCTGGCAGGTTATTTTCATTCTTCGCCAGGGCACAGAAAACGATTGTTTCAGGGAACTCTCAAGCTCCCTCTAGTGTATTCAATATATTGGGCATTACTTGAGCATCAACATTTTGAGGGACCTAAGGAAATAACCAGATGTTTGGACTAAGACTTATGAATGAATGGAGATCATCATACCAGTGATATTTATTTATTTATTTATTTATTTATTGAGACGGAATCTCACTCTGTCACCCAGACTGGAGTGCAGTGGCGTGATCTCGGCTCACTGCAACCTCCGCCTCCTGGGTTCAAGCCATTCTCCTGCCTCAGCCTCCTGAGTAGCTGGGATAACAGGCACGCACCACCGCGCCCTGCTAATTTTTGTATTTTTAGTAGAGACAGGGTTTCACCACGTTGGTCAGGCTGGTCTCGAACTCCTCACCTTGTGATCCTCCCGCCTAGGCCTCCCAAAGTGTTGGGATTACAGGCGTGAGCCACTGTGCCCGGCCCAGTGATATTTATAGTAAAAAAATATAAGTAACACAAATAGGCCGGGTGCGGTGGCTCAAGCCTGTAATCCCAGCACTTTGGGAGGCCAAGACGGGCGGATCACGAGGTCAGGAGATCGAGATCATCCTGGCTAACACTGTGAAACCCCATCTCTACTAAAAAATACAAAAAACTAGCCGGGCGATGTGGCAGGCGCCTGTAGTCTCAGCTACTCGGGAGGCTGAGGCAGGAGAATGGTGTAAACCCAGGAGGCGGAGTTTGCAGTGAGCTGAGATCCGGTCACTGCACTCCAGCCTGGGCGACAGAGCGAGACTCTGTCTCAAAAAAAAAAAAAAAAAAAAAAAAAGTAACGCAAATAGGGAAGTGGAAAAATAATCATGGTACAGTATGGCATGCAACTTTGAAACACTGATGTTTGTGAAGACTTTTTAATGACATGGGAAAATGCTCGTGACATTATCGTGTTGAGGAAATTGTAGGTACATTGAGATAGACACAATGTAAACAAGTATGTAATATGTGCATAGAAAAATGTTGGAAAGAAATGTCCCCAATTGTTAGCTATTTCTAGGGGTGGGATTATAGGTTGTTTAAATTTTCTTCTTGAGTCTATATCTGCAAGTCCCACACTGAGTTTGTAGGAAAGTGTAATTAGGATACAGGAATTTATAATCTGGAAAAAGTTATTCTATCAGTCGGGGCCTCAATAGGAAACAGATGGTACACTAAAATCAAAACGGTTTGAGGATGGTTCGTTGATAAGGGGATTAATTACAAAGGTGTGGGAGTGTGGGGAAATCACAAGGGATGCTGCAGGGTCTTTCGTGTGGAGCTACAGAGCTGTTACCATTGCTAGGCTAAAGAGAAGAGGCAAGGAAGGAGTTAACAGAACCTAGAAGGAGCAAGAGATACACAGCTGGCCACAGTGAGAGGAAGAGGGGGAAGACTCAACCAAAGGTGACCTCATAGAGTCACTTGCCTCCCTTCTCTGATCTGCTGGGGATCCCTGCTAGACAGAATCAGCTGAAGCCAGCAGGCAGGAAGATCATGATGCAAACCATACAGACCCACATTATGAGGCTCAGAGCAGAAGATAAAAGTGTAGAGAGTGATTTAGGGGTAGGAGATGTTCATATGAAAGATATCCAGCAGAGAAATGTTTGATGTTGTTTTGTTTTGTCTTTAGAAACAGGGTCTCCCTATGTTGCCCAGGCTGGACTTGAATTCTTGGGCTCAAGTGATCCTCCTGCCCCAGCCTTCCAGGTAGCTGGGATCTTAGGTGTATGCCACTGTGCCCAACCCAACAGAGTTTTAAAAAGAGTTTGTAAAAGCTTGAAGAATTTATTAAGTGAAAGTCGGAATGGATTTTAGGGGTTTTCTAGACCAACCGTTGTTCTCATTTTGCAACACACCTTGATCAAGTCCTGGGAAGATGCCACTGGACTTTTGCAGGGGCACGTTTAGGCATGGGCAGCCCTTTGCTCCTGAAAAATACCAACTCTCTTTGAACCGAAATGATTGTTAGAGAGTTGTAAGTGAAGAAGCAGAATGATGTAATGGGAAAAGTGACAGAACACCTGGATCAAATCCCTGCCACTTGGGCAATTTATTTGTCTTGGTCTCTTTTGTCACGTGTGAAATAGGCATAATGAAATTTATGACAGATGGTCAGGCGCGGTGGCTCACACCTGTAATCCCAGCACTTTGGGAGGCCGAGATGGGAGGATCATGAGGTCAGGAGATCGAGATCATCCTGGTTAACACAGTGAAACCCCGTCTCTACTAAAAATACAAAAAAATTAGCCGGGCGTGGTGGCGGGCACCTGTAGTCCTAGCTACTCAGGAGGCTGAGGTGGGAAAATGGCGTGAACCTGGGAGGCGGAGCTTGCAGTGAGCAGAGATCGCGCCACTGCACTCCAGCCTGGGTGACAGAGTGAGACTCCGTCTCAAAAAAAAAAAAAAAAAAAAAGAAAAGAAAAGAAAAGAAATTTATGACAGATTTGTTGTGAGGATGAAGAGAGATTATCTATGTGAAGGAACTTGGTATAATATCCCGCACATGGGAAGCACTCAGTGGATGTTGAATGTGCACCTGAAATCTGTCTCTTGGAAACTTCTTGCTATTGGTCCCGTAGTGACCCCAGAGCACATACTCTGTCTTCCTCACGCTGGTCCTTCAAATGTTTGAAGATAACAGGAATGTCCTCCTGAGTATCCTCTCCTTCAAGGTAAGTGTTTCTAGTTCCTTTGATCATTTTGCTTTTTTTTTTTTTTTTTTTTTTTGAGGCAGAGTCTCACTCTGTCGCCGGGGCTGGAGTGCGGTGGCCGGATCTCAGCTCACTGCAAGCTCCGCCTCCCGGGTTTACGCCATTCTCCTGCCTCAGCCTCCCGAGTAGCTGGGACTACAGGCGCCCGCCACTTCGCCCGGCTAGTTTTTTTGTATTTTTAGTAGAGACGGGGTTTCACCGTGTTAGCCAGGATGGTCTCGATCTCCTGACCTTGTGATCCGCCCGTCTCGGCCTCCCAACGTGCTGGGATTACAGGCTTGAGCCACCGCGCCCGGCCTCATTTTGGTTTTTTAAACACTTATCCTGTTCCAGGCTGTACAAGGTGGTTGATGCCTGAAATCCCAGCACTTTGGGAGGCTAAGGCAGGAGAGTTGCTTGAGCCCAGGAGTTGGAGGCCAGCTTGGGCAACATGGTGAGACCCTGTCTGTACAATTTTTTTTTTTTTTTAAGCTGGGAATGTTGGCATGTGCCTGTGGTCCCAGCTACTTAGGAGGCTGAGGCAGGAGGATTGTTTGAGCCCAGTAGGTCGAGGCTGCTGAGAGCTGTGTTGGTGCTACTGCACTCCAGCCTGGGTGACAGAACGAGACCCTGTCTCAAAAACAAAATAACAAAACAAAATAAAACAAAACAGGGAGAGGACTTGTCCTTAGATGACCCATCACCCCAGCCAGGTGGATTTCTATAGAGGAGACACCTGACCAAAGATGGCCAATTAAATGTCTGCCTGGTGAGTTCTGAAACTGGAAGGAAGCAAATCAAACACTCTTTCCTGGCAGGAGGTGAGCAATGTGCAGATGAGAGGAGCAGAGAGATGGGGGATGAGGGACTGCTACAGCATTCAGGCATCTGGTGGCAGTTCTTCCAAAAGCTCAGGGTAGTACGGCCTTTCCAGTGGATTGTCATTCAGTCCTTCTTGGATTCTGCGAACCAATAAAGTCCCATTGTCTAAACCAGTTCATGGGTTTCTGGGACTTTCAAATACAAGAATTGCATTGGCCACAGCATTGACCACATTTAAAAGCCTAGAGCATGGGCTCTGGAGTCCAAGACGCCTGAGTTTGAATCCTCTAGCAACCATTTTTTAGTTGAATGACCTTTAGCATGTTTCACAACTACTCTGAATCCATTTTCTTTTTTTCCCTAATTAGAAAAAAATATTTCATAGAGATAGGGTCTTTCTATGTTGTCCAGGCTGGTCTTAAACTCCTGGCCTCAAGCAATCCTCCTGCCTCCACCTGCCAAAGCTCTGGGATTATAGGTGTAAGCCACCATGCCTCACCTGAACCCATTTTCTTTACCTGCCAAGTGGGAACAGAATTACATACCTCACCACTTTATTACAAGGAGCAAGACAGGATAATATATATATAGTTCTGTACCTGGCATGCAGTAGACTCCTCTCACTGATGATAGCAGAGCAATTTAGCTGTATTATTCCTGAGTTTTCCATCAATTCAGACATTCGCATAAGCTCTCACAAAATGTTTGCCCACCCTGAACTCGCATTGACTTTTCAAGTCTAATTCTGGGATTTTAAGAATTTCCCTGCTCAATTTCCTCTTTGTTAATTCCCAAGAAATTGTTTAACAGGAATGTCTAAATTTTTGAAAAGACAGATGCTCTTCTGTCCCCAAGGAGGATTCTGACTTGCATTGCTTTCAGAGTTTCAAGACCAGATCAACAGCAGCAGTCAATGTTTAAAGAAGTCTTTCTCCTCTGCTGCGTGTAGATTCTTGGGCCCTTTCCCAGAAATGACTTTCCAGAATAATTGTCCTAGAAAGCTACACACAGGCTGCCTGTCTGCTGAATTGCCACACATTGGAGGTGATTCACAGTTCCCATCATTTATCCACAATGATAATGTGCAAAAAGCCCTTGGCTTGGAATTAGAAGATTCTGGGTTCAAATTCCAGATCTAGAAATTTTTGAACTCTTTGGGTTTCTAGTAAGTGTTTACTTGAGGTCTTGAAACAGGCGGAATGATTCATTCACTTGTAATTCACTCAACACACATTTAATAAGCACACTTCATGTTCCAGGCTCTACAGGGACTGGTGCTGGAGTTATTAGATGAACACCTGCCAGTGACCTCAAATAGATCATATTCTAATGAAAGAGATTAGCAACATAGACCTATAATTGAATGGGCATAGTAGTGTAATTAACGGCAGGTGCTGCAACAGAAAACCCCCATCTCCAAGTCTCAGTGGCTTTTCACAAAAAAAGTTTTTTTGTTTTATTTTGTTTCTTTGATAGTGCAAACTCCAGTATAGGTTAGGAGGATTTCTTCCTTCTTATAACCACACCATATGGAACACAGTGCTGTCACAGTGGGGTAAGGAGAGATGGAGGAAGTACATTGACTATTAACTGCCTTGACCCAGAAGTAGCACCCATCACTCCTGCTCATAGTCCATTGAGTAGAACTGACCACATAGTCAGCCAAAGCTAACTTCAGCAGAAGCTGGGAAATCCAGGGACGCTCATAGGTACCTGGTGAGCACTAACTATCGTATCTCTGCCCCATGGATAAAGCTGTGGTAACAGTGAGCAAGGGTAGTGTATTAATTATGACTCTGTAAATGCCTGTTTTCATTTATTTATTTTTTGGGGACAGAATCTTACTATGTTGTCCCAGCTGGAGTGCAGTGGATACTCACAGGCGTGATCATAGCTCACTGCAGCCTTGAATTCCTGGCCTCAAGAGATCCTCCCACCTCCCACTTCAGCCTCCCGAGTAGTTGGGACTGTAGGCATGGGCCACCATGCCCAGCTTTGTAAATTCATGTTTTAAATAAAATTTAAGAATATTTCAGTCATTATTTTTTCAATTATTTTTCTGCTCAATTATCTTTATTTTCTCTTTGGGATTCCAATTACAAATGTGTTAGACATATATGTTGATATTATAATTACATATATGATAGACATATTATGATGATATTATCTAATAGTCCGGTAGAGTCAGATTGTTAGACTCTGTGTTCCTTTTTTAAAAAACATTTATCTTTTTCTTCATGTTATATAATTTCTATAGCACTATCTTCAAGTTTACTTACTCTTTCCTTGGTTACTTTCATTTGGCTCCTAAGTCCATCTGTTACATTTAAAAATTTTTTATTGTGTCTTTCATTTCTAGAATTTCAAGTTCATTTTTAAATCATTTGATTTTTCTTTCTCTGTTGATATTTTCTATTTTAAAAAATGTATTGAAAGTATGTTGAGAATAGCCATTTAAAACCCTTGTCTTCTGGTTTTAATATCTGGATTACCTTGGAGTTGTTTTCAGTTGATTTTCTTTTCTCTCTCTCTCTCTCTGTTTTTTGTTTTATTTTGTTTTGTTTTGTTTTGTTTTGTTGTTGCTGAGGCCGGGTCTCACTCTGTCACTCAGACTCAAGTGCAGTGGCATGATCTCAGCTTACTGCAGCCTCAACGTCCCAGGTTCAAGCGATTCTCCCACCTCAGCCTGCTGAGTAGCTGGGACTACAGGCATGCACCATCACACCTTGCTAATTTAAAAAAAAAATGTGTAGAGATGGGGTCTTGCTGTGTTGCCCAGGCTGGTCTTGAAATCCTGGACTCAAGTGATCCTCCCGCCTTAGCCTCCCAAAGAGTTGGGATTACAGGCGTGAATCATTGTGCCCAGCGATTTTCTTTTCTCTTAAGCCCGTGTTTTATTTTCCTGGTTCGTCACACCTGGGACCATTTTACACTGCCAGCTGGACAGGAACACGGGAGGTCACTTTGTGCAGCTTCCCTCCTTTAATTGGCCTGCTTCTGTTCCCCTTCTAGTGCCTTCAGGGAACTCCTTACTATTCATAGCAAGCCAGGATGTTATAGCTGTTGTCTGTCAGATAATCCATCTAGTAGGATCGTAGATTAGTCAGAATTGGAAACAGAACTCTGTGTGGGCTTTTAATTTGCTTTGGCCTTACAGTATCTCACCTCAAGGACGAGCCACACACTTTTCATTTTATGCGCCAAGACGTCTCCAATGCTGCCATGTGGGATGCTAGGCATTCGCACAGGTGCCCCCCAGAACAGCCAGGGCAGTTACAGCCTTCTGGGAGCAACGATGAAATACTGGGAGTCAATGGGAGTCAAGGGCAGTCAACGGATAAATACCTCTGATTGCTTTTAGTATAGACAAGTTTTTGTTGTTGTTCTTGGTGGTTGTTGTTGTTGTTTTGTTTTGTTTTTAAGCGACAATGTCTTGGTATGTTGCCCAGTCTGGTCTCAAGCTCCCGAACTCAAGCAATCCTTCCAAGTAGCTAGGACTGCAGGCACACACCACCACACCTGACTAACAATTCTGAGAGAGGTTCTCAGAATCGTAGGCTTAAGCCCCAATTATCCCAATGATGACTAACATAATAACATACTCTTAACCGGCCTTTCCTCTTTCCTTGTTTTACTTGCTTTTGTATCTCACTCTTTAAACATATACATATTATAGAGTTGGAGTTTTGCTCTGTTGCCCAGGCCAGAGTGCAGTGGCTATTCACAGGCATGGTCAGAGCTCACTCCAGCCTCGGACTCCTGGGTTCAAGCAATTCTCCCACCTCAGCCTGCCAAGTAGCTGGGACTGCAGGTATGTGCCACCATCCCCAGCTAGTTTTTGTATTTTTTTTTTTCCATACAGTTGGGGGTTTCACCGTGTTGCTCAGGCTGGTCTTGAACTCCTGGGCCCAAGAGATCACCCTCCTAGACCTTCCAAAGTGCTGGGATTACAGGCATGAGCCACTGCACCTGGCGTCTGCACTCAAGTTCTTGTCTCAGTCTCCATTTTTGGAGGAAACCCAGGCTAAGACTCAACTGTCAGTCATATTTTCTCTTTCTGGGACCTGGGAGTAATACTATCTGATTAAGGTCCTTGTTGGGAGAGGATAAAGTAGAAGAGCTAGGTTAGGATACTTTTTTTTTTTTTTTTTTTGAGATGGAGTTTCGCTCTTGTTGCCCAGGCTGGAATGCAATGGCGCTATCTTGGCTCACCACAACCTCCGCCTCCTGGATTCAAGCAATTCTCCTGCTTCAGCCTCCCAAGTAGCTGGGATTACAGGCATGCGCCACCATACCTCGCTAATTTTGTATTTTTAGTAGAGATGGGATTTCTCCATGTTGGTCAGGCTGGTCTCAAACTCCGGACCTCAGATGATCCACCCTCCTCGGCCTCCCAAAGTGCTGGGATTACAGGCGTGAGCCACCATGCTCAGCCTAGGATCTCATTTTTAAAAGCCTTAAATGCCATCTAAGAAGTTTGGATTCTATTATGTAGGGAAGAAGAACTTCCCTACAGAGTATGAGAACATGAGACTGATGAGTATGAGATTAACATGATCAAACTCTTTAAGGTCTTTTATTGTCCCAAGATTTGAGGATGCTATGATTCTATTGACTTCCTCAAATTTTGGTTTCTGTCATTAATAAATTGGAAATAGTAGCACTTGCCTTTCTACTTCACACACTTGTAAAGACCAAATTAGATCATGCACATTCCACAAAGAGCTAAATAAATGTAGGGTGCTACTACCATTACTTTAATCTTTAGTACGTTATATGTTAGTGTGGGAACTAAGCATTATAATACCTAAGAAAAAATATTATATTTCCCTACTAGAATTTCCGGTTGTGGCAAAAATACATTGTCAGCATACAATTTCATGGACCAGGGAATCCAAGTGCAATATTCAGCGGAATCTATAAGATAATAATAAACAAACTCTATCTGTAAGGAATTGAAGATTCTAAACTAACAAGGGGCTTAAATGATACAAGTGGGCCTTCTAAGATTGGTATGGAAACTCTGTGTGTCTTAGGCTTCTTTCTGCTCTGCCAATCTGAGACTGTGTCTTCCATCTTCAAAGTCCCCCAAATGGCACCTTCAGACATCATGTCAACTTCAAAGTAGGAGGAGGAAGAAAGTGGGAAAGGAAGAGGGTGAATCTTCAAGTTGAGTCAATATCCTCTCTCCCATAGAACTTTCTGGAATTCTCGTCAAATGATTTCTACTGGCCACATTTTAAGCACAAAGAGCTCAGAAATATAGTCTTTTAGTTGGGCACAAGTCATCCTCCAATGAAATCAGGGCTCCCTTAGTGAGAAAGAAAAAAATAGGTATCTGGTAGACAATGAACTGTCTTGGCCATAAATAGTGTCATGGAAAGAGCCCTGGATGAAATCCGGATGTAAATTCTACTTTAGACCTTACTTCTTGCTCATTGGGCAAATCACTTTCTGAGATTCAATTTCTGCACCTGTAAAATGGTGCTAAAAATTTGTACTTTACAAAGTTTGCCCTTAACAGAACCATTCTGAGGATTCTGTGAGATAATCTATATGATGTGCCTAGCACCATGCCTGGCACAACATAGATTCTCAATCTGTGGAATTTAAATCTAACAGAATTCTATGCCATATGCTAGGCTGCCTCAGAACTTGAACTTTGAGTGTGGGTCTGTCTTGTTCTTTCTGATGGCCCCAGCCCCTGCTACCTTGCTGAGCACATAGCATGTGTTGAATAAACAGCTGTGGAAGGAATGAACTGATGAATGAATCTCCATTTACAGAGGATGAAAAAGTGATTAGGAGAGGTAGGTTAATCCCATGGGTGTTCCAACACATATGTTGGCAGAACTAGGACTCCAACTCAGGCCTCCAATACCATGGGACATAATATCTTTTTGTTGTTGTTGTTGTTGTTTGAGACAGGGTCTTGCTCTGTTGCCCAGGCTGGAGTGCAGTGGTGTAATTTTGGCTCACTGTAGCCTCAACCTCCTGGGCTTAGGCAATCCTCTCACCTCAGTCTTCCGAGTAGCTGGGACTACTGGCCTATGCCACCATGCTTGCTTAATTTTTGTGTTTTTTGTTTTTGTGTTTCTTGAGATGGGGCTTCCTCATATTGCCCAGGCAAGGGCGTAATGTCTGTCCTCAAGGAGCTCAGTGTGTGTTGAGATGTGTCACACGGGTAGTGTGGTGCTCCACCCAGGCCCCTTTCAGTGCCCCCGCACCCACACCCAGATGTCGGGGAGTGTGGCTGCTGCTAGCCCTAGCCATGCACCTCAATAGGAACTGCCTTCAGCAGCAGGGAACTGCCTACCCCAAAGTTATGCCCCCTCCCAGTGTGGCCCACGGCCAGGGATTGGTTAATGAGTGGGAAAAAAGCCCAGCTCCCCTGCCCTAATTTTAGGACAACTCTGAGAGCCCACCATGGCTCCAGAGAGCCCTGAATGATCAACTGAGGCGCAGTTGCACCTACACTTCATTTTTCTTCCCCAAATCAGCCCTTCCTTTCTCACCTTCTTAAGGGTGTATCTCCCCAAAGCACTCCCCAAAAAACCTTCTGCATGCAACCCTCCATCTCAGAGGCCATTTCCAGGAAGCCCAAGCTAAATCAATTCACAAGTGATTCTCAGGTGTCTTCAGCCACCAGGGCTGGGAAGCAGAACTAGAGCAACAAGACCAGCTGTTCTCCATCCCTCATTACTCCTCTGCCTCTCTGCATGAGTGCTTCCTGACAAGTCCAGCTTTCGTGGCCTCTGGCAACCCTGATGCCATCTTAAGACTTCTTTTCCTTTTTTTTTTTTTTTTTTGAGATGGAGTTTTGCTCTGTTGCCCAGGCTGGAGTGCTTTGGCATGATCTTGGCTCACTGCAACCTCACCCTCCTGGGTTCAAGCAATTCTGCCTCGGCCTCCTGAGTAGCTGGGACTACAGGTGCCTGCCATCACACCTGGCTAATTTTTGTATTTTTAATAGAGAGGGGGTTTCACCATGTTGATCAGGCTGGTCTTGAACTCCTGACCTCAAGTGATCCACCCGCCTCGACCTCCCAAACTGCTGGGATTACAGGCGTGAGCCACCGTGCCCAGCCAAGGCTTTTCAATGTTGTCTACCATTGCTAATTCCCTCCTTCTCTGGGGATTTCTGAACTGGTTTCTGCAAAATATCTCATGGGCTTAGCTCATCTTTTCAAGTCAAGCCAGCTTGTAAGTTGCCAGTGATCCTACAGATTGGGTGACTTTGGGTCAGAAGTTTACCTCTGGGCCAATCAGCAGTAGCTGTGGTGTATAAGGAGTGGGGGAGAGGTTCATGGCCCTAGGGTTTCCCCTTCAGCAGGGTGGGGGAGTTGTTGCAAGGACTCTAGCATATTATAGGTGCTTTCAGAGCACCCAGGTAAAAGGAAAGGAAGTAATGAGAACACCGTATCAGGCACAGCAGGAGGCAGGGCTGCTGCCCTGTGTTTTTTGTTTTGTTTTGTTTTTTTATTTATTTAAGACAGAATTTTGCTCTGTCCCCCAGGCTGGAGTTTAGTGGCGCGATCTTGGCTCACTGCAACTTCTGCCTCCTGTGTTCAAGTGATCCTCCTGCCTTAGTCTCCCCAGTAGCTGGGACTACAGGCATGCACCACCACGCCCAGCTAATTTTTATTTTTATTTTTAGTAGAGACAGTAGAGACAGGGTTTCACCATGTTGGCCAGGCTGGTCTTGAACTCCTAGTCTCAAGTGATCACCTGCCTGTCCTAGGTGTTGGGATTACAGGTGTGAGCCACCACACCTGGCCCCTATGTTCTTAATTAAGGAGAAAGCTGGCTTGATTTGGAATGAAGGGTTCAAGGAGGCAGAGGGAGGAGTGGGTATGTGTGGAATGAAACCACGTGGGGCGGCCCTGCCCAGTTTCAAAAGAACTTGAACTCCAGGTATCACAGAAGAAGGACCATGGGAAGGAAGCAGCAGAGGGATCAGAGCCGACCACAGTGGAGAGGGGAGAGCCAGTCCACAGCCAGGTGTCACTGGACCTGCTTTACTTGGGTATTGTTCTCTACTGCACATGGTGGGCTCCGCAGGGAGTCCCCTGCTTGCCCGAGGGGCGGGTGCTCCCAGACCATGTGCCAGGAATTAGTCACCGCAGCTTTTGTGCTCTGCCACTTCAAGTGTTTTCTTCCATCTCCTCGTGCCCACTTACAACAGTCACCGGGTCTTAAACGTCCCCACAGCCTCGTTTCCTCCCACAGCTTGTTCTGTCTGAGGGAGGCATGATACATCCTCACACCCCCTCACAGTTCTGTTTTTGCATGGCTTGGATCTTCCCACACCCTGTCTGAGGTGGGCCCAGAGGCATTGTCTGCTATTTAGGATACTGTCCAACACAGTAACCACCAACCTCATGTGGCAATTTAAATTTAATGACACTGGCCAGGAGCAGTGGCTCATGCCTGTAATCCTAGCACTTTGGGAGGCCGAGGTGGGCGGATCACTTGAGGTCAGGAGTTTGAGAACAGCCTGGCCAACATGGAGAAACCCTGTCTCTACTAAAAATACAAAAATTAGCAAGGTGTGGTGGCCCGCACCTGTAGTCCCAGCTACTCAGGAGACTCACGAGGCTGAGGCTGGAAAGTCGCTTGAACCCAGCAGGCGGAGGTTGCAGTGAGCCAAGATTGTGCCACTGCACTCCAGCCTGGGCAACAGAGCGAGACTCTGTCTCAAATGAATAAATAAATAAATAAATTAATTAATTAATTTAATTACACTGAAAATTAAAAGTTCTGTTCCTCAGTCACATGAGCCGCATTTTAAATGTTCAGTGGCCATGCGTGGCTGGTGGCTACTGTATTGGATATCACAGATACAGAACATTTTTGTCATCTAGAAAGTTCTGTCAGACAGTGCTGCCTCAGAACTCGAACTTCGAGTGTGGGTCTGTCTTGTTCTTTCTGGTGGCCCCAACCCCTGCCACCTTGCTGAGCACATGGCATGTGTTGAATAAACAGCTGTGGAAGGAATGAACCGATGACTGGATCTCCATTGACAGAGGAGGAAAAGGTGGTTAGGAGAGGTTTAAGTTAATTCTGTAGGTGTGCCAACAAGTATGTTGGCAGAACTAGGACTCCAACTCAAGCCTCCACCTCCACACCCAGGCCTTGTTTTAGCCCCTCTATGCAGCTGCCTTGATTTGCCACCAACCTCTGACAGGAGGAAATGGTTCTCACCTGTCACCACAGCAACCTCCTGCTGGCTGATTGGAAAACCACTTTACAAAATGACTTATAATTTCCCCTGTCCCCCAAGGTAAAAGGGATAGAAAATGTGTAAAATGCAGAAAATTAGAAAAGGAAAAGTCATTCATTCCTCCAACACTCAAATCAGCTCAGTTAACATTTTGGTATGTTTCTTCATAATCTCTTTGCAATACAAAGGCTTTTGAAAAATTGATTTTCTAGGGTCAGGCATGGTGGCTCATGCCTGTAATCCCAGCACTTTGGAGGCTGAGGCAGATGGATCACCTGATGTGGAGAGTTTGAGACCAGCCTGCCCAACATGGTGAAACCCTGTCTGTACTAAAAATGCAAAAATGAGCCGGGTGTGGTGGTGCATATCTGTAGTACCAGTTGCTTGGGAGGCTGAGGCATGAGAATCACTTGAACCCGGCAGGCACAGGTTACAGTGAGCTGAGATCGCACCACTGCACTACAGCCTGGGTGACAGAACAAGACTCTGTCAAAAAAAAAAAAAAGAAATTGATTTTCTAGTAAGTTACTTAGGCCAGATACTTTCTGCTTTCTTCTCCCAGTCTTGTCTTGACGCTCCTGGGCCCATTTCTATATCTTTTTTTTTTTTTTTAAACAAGGTCTTGTTTTGTTGCCCAGGTTTAAGTGCAGTGGCATGAACACAGCTCATTGTAGCCTTGACCTCCCCGGCTCCAGTGATCCTCCTGCCTCAGCCTCCTGAGTATGTGGGACTACAGGTGCATATGCCGAGCTAATTTTTGTATTTTGTGTAGAGACGGGGTTTCACCATGTTGGCCAGGCTGGTCTCGAACTCCTGGGCTCAAGCAACCTGCCTGTCTTGGCCTCCCAGATTGCTGGGTTTATACCTGTGAGCCACTGCACTGGCCATTTCTGTCTTTAGATATCAGCATAGTCCAGAATTCATGGATATTTTTTCCATATCACGTACTACACATAATATAGAAGAAGTAAAGGCCATGTTATGGTCTGAATGTTTGTGTCCTTCCAAAATTCATATGTTGAAACCTACCCCCCAATGTGATGGCATTAGGAGGTAGGGGCCTTTGGGCGTGATTAAATAATGGGGTTGGAGTCCTCATTAATAGGATTAGTGCCCATTTAAGGGGCTAGAGACCAGAATTATTCCCTTCCACCATATGAGGACACCATGAAATGGTGGCCAACTATGAGGGCCTCACCAGACACTGAATCTGCCAGTGCCTTGATCTTGGACTTCCCAGCCTCCAGAACTGTGAAACATGCATTTCTGTTGTTTATAAGCCACCCAGTTTATGCTATTTTGTTATAGGAGTCCAAATGGACTAAGACAGGCAGGGACTGATAGGGTATTATAACTAGGTGATTAGGGTGGAATATTTCATACCTGACTGTGAAGGGAGGCCAGCCACAGGCTCTGTGCTTACAGAGATGAAAGTGAGTTGCCTGCCTAAAAAAGCTAGGAGTCAGCCAGGCACGGTCGTTCACGCCTGTAATCCCAGTACTTTGGGAGGCCGAGGCAGGTGGATCACCTGAGGTCAGGAGTTCGAGACCAGCCTGACCAACATGGTGAAACCCCGTCTCTACTAAAAATACAAAAATTAGCCAGGCATGGTGGCAGGTGCCTGTAATCTTGGCTACTCGCAGGCTGAGGCATGAGAATTGCTTGAACCCAGGAGGTGGTGGCTGCAGTGAGCTGGGATTGCACCATTGCACTCCAGCCTGGGAGATAAGAGTGAAACTCTGTCTCAAAAAAAAAAAATCTAGCAGTTACAAAGGGCTGCTTCCCCGTGGAAGCAGGACCGGAAAAACTCTACTTCTTTGCTCTAGGCCATGTGCAGATTTGGGTCTCAGTTCATATCTGTGTGGTATGAGAATTCCAAGTGGAGAAAATCATAGAAAGACTTGTCCAGAACTAGTAAAACTGGGGGACTTGAGAGTCTATGAAATCATGGACTCTCAGAAATCTGATGAAGATGAGCTTAAAATATACTTACAAACCCACAAGGAAATAAGCCACACATAGTCAGCAGCTGCAACAAACAGGAGACTTTGCACCCTACAAACCAAAGATAATACGACAGACTAAAACTTTCAAACAAGCAGGGGTAATTTTTTTTTTTTTTTTTTTTTGAGACGTTCTCGCTCTGTTGCCCTGGCTGGAATGCAGTGGTGAGATCTCAGCTCACTGCAACCTCCACCTCCCGAGTTCAAGTGATTCTCCTGCCTCAGCCTCCTGAGTAGCTGGGATTACAGGCACGTGCCACCATGCCAGGCTAGTTTTTTTTGTATTTCCAGTAGAGACAGGGTTTTGCCATGTTGGCCAGGCTGGTCTCAAACTCCTGACCTCAAATTATCCCCCTGCCTCGGCCTCCTAAAGTGCTGGGATTACAGGCATGAGCCACCATGCCCAGCCAGGGTTAATATTTTTGAAGATTTTCCAGGCATGGTGGCACACACTTGTAGTCCCAGCTACTCGGAGGCTGAGGTGGGAGGATTGCTTGAGCACAGGAAGTTGAGGCTGCAGTGAACTGTGATTGGGTTACTCCAGCATGGGTGACAGCAGTGAGATGCTGTCTTAAAAATTATTTTTTTCTTGGCTGGGCACAGTGACTCATGCCTGTCATCCCAGCACTTTGGGAGGCTGAGGCGGGAGGGTCACTTGAGGCCAGGAGTTCGAGACCATCCTGGCCAACATGGTGAAACCCCGTCTCTACTAAAAATACAAAAAAAATTAGCTGATCGTGGTGACATACACCTGTAATCCCAGCTACCTGGGAGGCTGAGACAGGAGAACTGCTTGAACCTTGGTGGTGGAGATTGTAGTGAGCTGAGATGACACTACTGCACTCCAGCCTGGGCAACAAAGCGAGACTCAACTGTCAAAAACAAACAAACAAAAAACTTTTAAGAGATAAAGGAACAGATGCTTTAAGCCTTAAGGCAAGAGCAGAGCAGTATGAGAAAACAATAGGCAGCTTTGAATAACATCTACATAGAAATGTTAGGGATGATATAATACAGTGATTAAAATAAAGGGAACTTGTGGATTTAGAGAAGTGAGAAAAAAATGGGCATGGCTTTTTAGGGGATATTTCTGTGAATGGTAACTTTCCTGTGAACCAGGCACTGTTTCAGGCATTTCAAACATGTATTAACTTGTTTCATCTTCACGAGCTAATGAAGTGGGTGACATTGCTCCTTACTGGGGAGGCAGGGGACATTCTAATGGACCTGTGGAGTGGCCATCCCCAGGACAGTCAAGGAATAATAATAAAATGTATACATTATTACGTATAAAATAAAACACTGAAAATGGATTATCTCATTTAATCCGTGTTTAATAATCTCATTAATCCTTTTAACAAACCCTCAAGGGAGGTGTCATTAACTCCTTCACTTTGCAGATGAGGACAGTTCCTTAATGTTTACACAAACACCAAGCAGTTTAGTTGGAATTTAAATAAGGGCAAGTTGAATTCACCTTAACGATGATGTTAAGGAACCAGTGATTATTCATTTTGATTTGAATTTCATGCATTGCATATTACCGAATATGTAATACATTCACTGATTCAAGAGGTTCCGAAGGGCATATAGTAAGACATCTCACTTCTGCCACTGTCTTTGCCTCTAGAGGCAACCTGTGTTCCCAGTTTCTTGTGTAACCTTCCAGGTATGTTATGCCTACAGATGCAAGTATCTATATACATCCGTCTACAAAGATGGATATCCTTTTCCCCCGTCTTACATAATTGAAAGCTTCCACATAACTCGTTCTGTGTCTTGCTGGGTTTTTTTTTTTTTTTTTTTTTTTTTTTTTTTTTTGAGATGGAGTGTCATTCTCTTCCCCAGGCTGGAGTGCAGTGGCATGATCTCAGCTCACTGCAACCTCTGCCTCCTGGGTTTGAGCCATGCTCCTGCCTCAGCCTCCCGAGTAGCTGGGATTACAGATGCCAGCTGCCATGCCTGGCTAATTTTTGTATTTTTAGTAGAGATGGGGTTTCACCATGTTAGCCAGGCTGGTCTTGAACTCCTGACCTCAAGTGATCCACCCGCCTTGACCTCCCAAAGTGCTGAGACTACAGCTGCCAGCCACGGCACTCAGCCTATTTTGTTGTTTTTATTTAGCACTCTAGCTTGGAGAGCACTGTATGTTAATATGGAGAGCATTGTATGTTAGTAAATCATGATAAAAATCATGTGAAATATTTACTATTACTGGTGGGGCATAGTGACTTACATCTATAATCCTAGCACTTTGAGAGGCTGAGGTGGGAGGATTGCTTGAAGCCAAGAGTTCGAGACCAGCCTAGGTAACAATGCAAGATCCCCCTCCACGTCCCCACACCCCATCTCTACAAAAAAAAATTTTTAAGAGTTAACCTATCGGCTGGGCGCAGTGGCTCATGCTTGTAATCCCAGCACTTTGGGAGGTCAAGGTGGGCGGATCACAAGGTTAGGAGTTGGAGACCAATCTGGCCAACATGGTGAAACCCCATCTCTACTAAAAATACAAAAATTAGCCTGGTGTGGTAGTGGGCATCTGTAATCCCAGGTACTCAGGAGGCTGAGGCAGGAGAATGGCTTGAACCCAGGAGGCAGAGGCTGCAGTGAGCCGAGATCGCGCCACTGCACTCCAGCCTGGGCGACAGAGGAGCGAGACTCTGTCTCAGAAAAAAAAAAAAAAAAAAAAGGAGAATTACCCTAGGTAGCATGTTCCTGTAGTCCCAGCTACCTCAAGGAGGATTGCTTTTGCCCAGGAGGGCAAAAGGATTGCTTTTGCTGAGGCTGCAATGAGCCGTGATTGTGCCACTACACTCCAAACTTATCTTAAGAAAAAGAACATTTACTATTACTATTACTAATAAACAATTGGCTGGGTGTGGTGGCTCATGCCTGTAATCCCAGCACTTTGGGAAGCCAAGGGGGTGGATCACCTGAGGTCAGGAGTTTGTGACCAGCCTGGCCAACATGGTGAAACCCCGTTTCTACTAAAAATGCAAAAATTAGGCAGGTGTGGATGGCACATACCTGTAGGCCCAGCTACTCAGGAGGCTGAGGCAGGAGAATGGCTTGAATCCGGGAGGTGGAGGTTGCAGTGAGCCGAGATTGTGCCACTGCACTCCAGCCTGGGCAACAGAGCAAGACTCTGTCTCAAAAAAAAAATTAATATAGAATGATAATAAAGTAATAAAAAGTGTCTTCATTCTTGTCTATGACTGCAGAATATTCCAGTGTATGTGTAAATCATGTTATTGATAGACCTCTCTGAGGGGCATTCGTGCCGTTTCCAATCTTCTGCCATTATAGTGCTGCAGTGAGTAACAGTGAATAACTGGATACGTGGTCTGCTTCACATGGGCGAAGGCTATGTGTTCCTGACGGTTGAATTGCTGGGTCAAAGTAATGTGCATTTGTGATGTTTAAAATAGTTTTTTCTTATTATTAAAAAACACATGGTGACAGTGGAAAAACCCTAAGATCCCCCATAATTCATAAACCTAGAGATATTAATTGTGAATATATTAGTGTAATCTGAGCCTTTTTTTTTTTGTATACACGTACACATACACATCTTGGACATCACGCTGTTTACCTAGTTTTTAAAAATCCAGACTTTTACCCTGAATAATATGTCATAGCCCTTTTCATGTTATTTAAATATTCTTTACAAGTGGCATTTTTGTGATTGCATAATATTCCATATGACCATACCATAATTTTAACCCACATCTTAAATATTAGATACTTAAGTTTCTAATATTGCTGTATGTTAGACATCTCAGCAATGAATGTTGCTGTACAGAAATTATCATTCCAATTTCTGTTTTATTTCCTAGTCATTTTGTATTCTAGTCATTGGAATCAATGACTGGAAGTTTTCTGTAGTCCTTTTATTCCAGTCATTAGAACCAATGACCAGAAGTTGGGTTACAGAATATAAATATTTTCAAAGTTCTTTTTTTTTTTTTTTTTTGAGACAGAGTTTCACTCTCGTCACGCAGGCTGGAGTACAATGGCATGATCTCGGCTCATTGCAACCTTAGCCTCCCAGGTTCAAGTGATTCTCCTGCCTCAGCCTCCCGAGTAGCAGGGATTACAGGCACGCACCACCATGCCCAGCTAATTTTTGTGTTTTTAGAAGAGATGGGATTTCACCACATTGGCCAAGATATTCTTGATCTCCCGCCTTGTGATCTGCTCACCTCAGCCTCCCAAAGTGCTGGGATTACAGGTGTAAGCCACCGCGCCCAGCCGGAAGTTCTTAATATGTTCTATTAAATTGCCCCGCTAGAAAGTTGTTCCAGTCTTTGATCTCACCACTTCCTTACCAACATTGAGTCTTGTAGGAAATTCAGCAAAAGGTGCCATCTATTGCTGTCTTCTTCTGATTATGTATGTAATGCTTGTTTATTATTTAAAAATTAGAAAAAAGCAAAATTAAAAAAAAAAAATCTCACCCATAAGCTCGTGATCTTGGACTAATTACTATTAAAATGTTGTTGACTTTCTAGGATTTTCTATATTTAAATATTTTTCACAAAATGATCACAACATATACTTCAAAAACATGATTTTTAGTTTTTGCCAAGTTTAAACTAAAAAAAAAAACCACATTTTAAATTTTGTCATATTTATTCCAAATATTTTTCTCAGTTTCTTGACTGCTTTTTTATTATGTTTCTGGTGTTCTGAATTTTTGTGTGGTCAGATCTAGAAATCTTTTTATTTTGTCTCCCCCATGGCTCTTAAATACTTCTTGCCATGAGGATGCGGCATTAAATCATGTAAAAAAAGAAGATTGGTAGTGTAAGGGAAAGAGTACTAGCCTATATTCATTCAAAAAGCATTTATTAATGTCTGCTTAACACTGTGTGTGCGTCTGTGTAGGGACACAGAGATGGACAATGTATGATTCTCTCCAGTTGAGAAAGGAGCAGACAAGGAAGGCTTCCTGGAGGAGAGGGCATTTGAGCTGGACCTGGGCAACTGGGAAGGCGTGGGGCATGTGGATATGAGGAAAGGAGAAGACAGAGCTGAGGGAATTGCTGAGGACAGAAGTTGTCATATTCCTGGCTGGACACAGTGGCTCAGTGCCTGTAATCCCAGCAATTTGGGAGGCCAAGGCAGGAGGATCACTTGAGCCCAGGAGTTCAAGACCAGTCTGGGCAACAGAGTGAGACTCCCATCTCTATTTTTAAAAAACACAACAACAGTTATTGTCACATTCCTGTCAGAGGGAGCAAGAAGGTACTGTGTGTGCACTGGGCAAAAAAAAAAACTTATCCTTAAAGTGATTGGCTTGTGGAAAGAGAGCTGTGTTAGAACAAGTCATCTTCATATGAAGGTTTGGAATTCCAAATTGACTTCGTTCACACCATATGTGCAATATTAACTAGAATACCTTGGGGATGGTGATGTTGTAAATCAAAGTGGAAACAGAATGACGGGTTTCCTCTCCTTCTTAAAGGCTGGTCCTTGAAGTAATACAGTTTGGTTTTTGTTTTGTCTTTTCTTCTTTTGTATCCTCAATTTCTATGGAGTAATACAGTTTTAATTCAAATAACATGAGGCAGGGACTAGGTAACCCTTGCAACTTTGAAGGTGGCCTCTGGACTCTCTTCAGAGGCTTGTGAAGGAAGCCAATTTGTCAAGTGTTTGGGTCAGTGATGGGCTGATTTTGGGGCCAGCCAAAATATTGGGGCCTTTTAGAGCTTAGCCTACCCCGATGGACCCCTCCCCTCTCTGGGGAGCTGTTTCTTTCTGCTGCTCTTGAGTTCTGTTGGCGTGGTCAACAGTAATTGGCCTTCAGGGTGAGCAAATACCCTGAGCTGGGCCAATCAGAGAGCTCTGCTAAGCAGGGCTGAATTGGAATGGAGATAATGTTCTCTTTCCTTTTTGACTTTGGAGCTGTGAGGAAGAGCCACCTACCAGGCTATTTGAAGACATCCAAGATAATGAAGTCTGAGAGAAACAGAATTAAAAGGAGCCAAGAATCCAACTCTTCCATCGAGCCGCCCTACTTCCTGAAACCTACCCTCCATCCTGGCGCCTCCCTCGTGTCTTGCCCAGGAGTCACCCTTTTTGGCTTAAGCTAGTCTGAGTTGAGTTATTGTCATTTGCAATCACAAGGAGTGAGAGGCTCTGACTCTTACATCTAATTTCACTGCCAAGGTTAATGTTTTTCACTTCTTCCATGTATATGTATCTGTAGCAATATTTTAGCCTTTAAAAAATTATACAAGTGACACATGTTCATTACAGAAACAGACTATACCAGTTATCAAAAAGAAGGAAAAGAAATTCACCTATAACCCTATCTGTAGAGATAACCATTCTTTATTTGTTTGTATTTATTTATTTTTTGAGAAGGAGTTTTGCTCTGTCACTCACGCTGAAGTGCAGTAGCACGATCTTGGCTCACTGCTCTGCCTCCCGGGTTCAAGTGATTCTCCTGCCTCAGCCTCCTGAGTAGCTGGGATTACAGGCACACACCACCATGCTTGGCTAGTTTTTATATTTTTGGTGGAGACGGGGTTTCACCATTTTGGTCAGGCTGGTCTTGAACTCCTGACCTCAGGTGATCCACCTGGCCTCCCAAGTTTTTTTTTTTTTTTTTTTTTTTTGAGATGGAATCTCACTCTGTGGCCCAGGCTGGAGTGCGGTGGTGCAATCTTGGCTCACTGCAACCTCTGTCTCCCGGGTTCAAGTGTTTCTCCTGCCTCAGCCTCCCAAGTAGCTGGGATTACAGGTGCACGCCACCACACTTGACTAATTTTTGTATTTTTAGTAGAGACAAGGTTTCACCATGTTGGCCAGCTGGTCTCAAACTGCTGACCTCAGGTGATCCATCCACCTTGGCCCCCTAAAATGCTGGGATTACAGCCATGAGCCACTGTGCCCAGCCAAGTTTGGTTTTTTTAGAGACAGGGTCTTACTACGTTGCCCAGGCTGTTCTTGAACTCCTGAGCTCAAGCAATCCTCTGGCCTCAGCTTCCCAAAGTGCTGGGATTACAGGTGTAAACCACTGTGCCCACACTAGACAACCATTATTTGTTTTCCAGACAGAGTCTGGCTGTGTTGCCCAGGCTGGAGTGTAGAGGCACGATCTCGGCTCACTGCAACCTCTGCCTCCCAGGCTTAAACCATCCTCCACCTCAGCCTCCCGAATAGCTGTGAATACAGGCGTGCACCACCATGCCTGGCTAATTTTTGTGTTTTTGGTAGAGACGAGGTTTTGCCATGTTGCCCAGGTTGGTCTCAAACTCCTGGCCTCAAGCTATCCGCCTGCCTCGGCCTCCCAAAGTTCTGGGATTACAGGCGTGCAAGCACCATTCTTAACACATTGGCATTTCTCCACTTTTGCTATTATCTATCTATCTATCTATCTATCTATCTATCTATCTATCTATCTATATCTATCATGTCAATCTATGAGCTATCTTTGATTTATCTATCACTGATCTGTCATCTGTTTATCTAAAACAGTAATGGACAACAAAGCACTTATGCACCATGAATGGTCTAATTTGCCACATAACAACCCAATTTTCATGACAACCCTATGAGATAGGTGATATTATTATCCTCAGTCTATAGATGAGAAAATTGAAGCTCCGAAGGGTTAAAGAAAACAGGCCAGAGACTTTAGGTAACTTACCAGGACATACAACTGGTAAATGGTGAGAAGCTGGAATGGGAATCTAGATTGTTTGGCTCCGTAATATCTATTCTTATCCCCCACACTATACTGACTTTAGCTAAAGTTTGAATCCAAGCCAAGTGTGGTAGCTCAGACCTTTAATCCCAGGGAGGCCAAGGGAGGATCACTTGAACCCAGGAGTTTGAGACTGGCCTGGGCAACATAGCAAGACTCCATCTTTACACAACATTTAAAAATTATCTGGACATGGTGACTCACACCTGTAGTCCCAGCTACTTGGGAGGTTGAGGTGGGAGGATCATTTGAGCCCAGGAATTCGAGGCTGCAGTGAGCCATGATTGAGCACCACTGCATTCCAACCTGCATGACAGAGTGAGATTCTATTTCAAAAAAAAATTTGAATTACATAGTGATACCTTTCTGTAACTTGTATTTCTTACTTATCAAAATATTGTGGCTACTTTCTTTCTTTTTTTTTTTTTTTTTTTTTTTTGAGATGCAGTCTCACTCTGTCACTAGGCTGGAGTACAGTGGTGCGATCTTGGCTTACTGCAACCTCTGCCTCCCAGGTTCAAGCGATTCTCCTGCCTTAGCCTCCTGAGTAGCTGAGACTACAGGCACCCACCACCACATCCAGCTAATTTTTGTATTTTTAGTAGAGACAAGGTTTCACCATGTTGACCAGGATGGTCTCAATTTCTTGACTTCGTGATCCACTGCCTCGGCCTCCCAAAGTGCTGGGATTACAGGTGTGAGTCACTGCGTCCGGCCATCATGGCTATTTTCTGTGTATAGACACCTACAGCTCCCACATCCACTTTCAGAGTTGCATGGTATCTCATAATAAAGATACCTCAACGTTTATTGAACCACATTCAGACTAATGAGCATTGAGATGGTTTCAAAATTTTCACTATTATAAAGATACCTTGCTGTAAAAATCATATTAAAAACTGTCTTAATATCATAAAACAAAGCCCTTAAGTTATTCTCTTAGGTCAGATTCCCAGAGGCGAAATTACTGGGTTGGCGGTTTCCCATATGTTATGGGGCTTTGATGTCTGCAAACAAACTGCCACTCAGAACAACTTAAGCTCTTCCTCCTGGGGCTGATGAGGCTCTTTTTAATTTTTTTTCCTTCTATTGTTAAAAGTTGAGATTTAATTTACATAACATAAAAGTCACTATTCACAGTGTAAAATTCGGTGGTTTTTAGTATATTCACAACATTGTACCACCATCAGCACCCGCTAATTCCAGAATATTTTCATCACTCCAAAAAGAAACCCATCAGCAGTCACTTCCCATTCCTCTTCCTCCCAGCCCCTGGCAACCACTGATCCACTTTCTGTCTCTATGGAATTGCCTATTCTGGGCATTTCTTACAAATGGAATTATGTAATATGGGGCCTTTTGTGTTTGGTTTCTTTTGCTCGGCATAATGTTTTCAAAGTCATCTATGCTCCACCATGTGTCAGCACTTCACTCCTTTTTATGGCCAAATATTATTCCACTGTGCACATATACCACTTTGTGTTTCTTCGTCTTTTTTGAGACAGGGTCTCACTCTTATGCCTAGGCTGGAGTGCACTGGCACAATCATGGCTCACTGCAGTCTCGACCTCTGGGCTTAAGTGATCCTCCCACCTCAGCCCCCAGAGTAGCTGGGACCACAGGAGCACACCACCATGCCTGGATAAATTTTTTTGGGTTTTTTGGTATTTTTTTGTAGAGATGGGGTTTGGCCATGTTGCCCCGGCTGATCTTGAACTCCTAGGCTCAAATGATCCATCTGCCTCAGCCTCCCAAAGTGCTGTGATGACAGGTGTGAGCCACTGCACCTGGCCAACCATGTTTTGTTTAATGCTTCATTAGCTGATGGACATTGTAGTTTTATCTATTTTTTGGCCATTATGAAGAATCCTGCTATGAACTTCTTTTTCACTTTTTGATGGTATGAAGAAAAAGGAGAGGAGAGCTTTCCTGAAACGAATGAGGTAGATTTGAAAAGTTGAAGATTGAAAAAAAATTGTCAGAGAGGATTTGCTTGAGGCCAATTTACTTAAGTAGGAAAACAGAAAAGCAAAAGAGGTTTGCAGGGAGGTGTCTAGAAGGAAAATATCAGCTCTTTGGCCCCTTGGGCTCCTGCGCTTTCAGACAATTCTATACAAGGCAAAAATAGAATTCCTACAAACTCTCTGTAATTGAGGACAATCTGGAGTTGGTGCAAGAAATGGACCACAATAGGGACTATAACTTTAATCATTATTTTAGAAAGTATATTTCTAGGCTTTTCTCAGTTGTTGGTTTCAAGTGACTGAGTTTTGATGGAGGTTTATAAATAGCATCTCTTTTGTTTAGAAACTGGACTTACTGGCCTTGATCACAATCAAGCACGTTCTCCGTGACACACCTTCCTTGTTTGCTGGGTAGGTCTCTTACTGCAACCAAAACCCTACTGCTGGCTTCAATGAAATCTCAGTTTCTTGATGGAGCCCCAGAGGCCTAGGGCAGAATGACTCACACTCTGGACAGAGTCCAGACAGCACCTGCCTGGTGGGCAATGCCCCCTCACACCAGGGAGTTCTATTGTATTTTTTCTTTTGCTGTGTTATGTATAATTTAAAATATCTAATTTTACTTCTCTCCTCCTTTTTCTTTTATTGTTTTATAGGGAATGCTGATAGTTAAATCATATACAATTTAGCCCATAGGGTATGGGAAAATGAGATAGGCTCATGACCAAATAGAAAAAAATTGAGATCTGGGATTTGCCCCTAGCTGAAGTTGAGGAGAGTTCTGTTTGGCCGCTTTTGGGGAAGGGTGAGCATTTTCACTTACATAAGGGATGGTCATTCTTTGCCAGGTGCTGTTATATTTTACAAGTATGAGGAGAATATTGAGATTGAAAGGGGTGGACTATAGCGGACATTTGTTTTGATCATCCAGCTTCTCATTTGGAGACATCTCCACCATGTAAGGTGAGATCAATTCCCACATCTCAAATTACAGAGGCTGAAAATGCCAAATTCTTGTATTTTCAGCCTCCCTTGCAGCTAGGCATGTGCGCACAAGCTCAGCTTTGCCAGAGATCATCTCTAATTTTTTTTTTTTTTTATTATTAAACAGAGATGAGGACTTGCTATGTTACCCAGACTGGTCTTGAATTCCTGGCCTTAAGTGATCCTCCTGCCTCAGTGTTCCACCTCCCACCCAAAGGGATTACAGGGCATGAGCCACCGCATCCGGCCTGCCCCTAACTCGTAACCACAATTCAGAGAAGTCAAGAAACATGAACGATGTAGATTAATTATAACAAGGGTGGTAGTTGCAGGGCCCCATCTGGTCAGGGTCCAGGGCAGGGTGGGCCTCAGTGGTGTCAACAGTTCATGCCTTGCTCTGTGCTTAGGGGCTGTGGTAGTGGGGTTCTCAGGGACCAGGTCTGAGATGGGATTTTGACATTGCTACTGGCCACACCGTTGTATTTTTTATTTTTATTTTTGTTTTGCCACACCACTTTGGAAGCACCACCATTTCTGCCTGGGGTATGAAGCTGGGAGAGGGGAGAGGAGAGAGAATTCCTCCCTTTACTTACAATTGTCTACTTGGCATTAAATGAAAAGATGCAAGTTAAAGCCTCCAAGGCATGAGGCTTATTTTCAACAAGTGTTCCATCAGAATCTTGGGCTGACTGTTGGGTGGTAAAAGGGGCAGCATGAAGGACAACAGGAAGTGTGGACCCACTTCCGAAAGCACAGATGGGAAGGGGATGGAGTTCCAGCTGGAGCAGTTTCAGGTTAGGCTAGAAAGCCATCGGCTGCGATGTGATATCTGCAGGGCTCCAGGGCAGTGCAGAATTTGGCACAGGGGTTCTTGTGGTCTATGTGAGGAAGCATGGTCAATACTGCTACCTTGCATAGCTCTGGGGGGCTTCCTTTACATTTCCGTCTATGGAGGAACAGAGATGGTAAGAACATAAGGTTGTCCACAGAACCACCTGGCTGAGTGATGGGCTGCGTGACTCAGAAACTGGGTTGGGGTGGGGGCTGGAAGATGGCGTGATTCCCCACACCCCTGAGAGGAAGGAAGAGGGTTGTTTATCCATGTTGGAGAGGGCCAGGGTAAAGCTGAACACTACTGAAGGAAAGCACACAATGCCTGTGCCAAGACCACCAGCCAGCAGAGGACCACACAGGACTGAGACTGGGGACCCCACATGTGCAGTCCTCCCCTCCTCACCTGTCTTGTTGTGGGGCTCTGGGGGACAACAAGGCCTCCAAGAGAGAGGACTTGGACTTCTGTTTACAATTATGGTAAAATACAACGTTGACTGCACTATGGACTGAATTATGTCCCCTCCCAAATGCATATGCTGAAGCCCTGATGCCCAGTGGGGTGGTATTTGGAGAAGCCTTTGGAGGTAGGTTAGATGAGACTGGGAGGGTGGGGCTCTTATGATGGAATTAGCGTCCTTACAAAGAGAGGAAGAGATGCAGGGTCCCTCTTGTCACCATTTGAGGACACAGCAGGAACGTGGCCATTTGCCATCTAGGAAGAGAGTCCTGGCCAGGAAACAAATTTACTGGCACCTTGACTTTGGACTCTCTCCCTCCAGAACTGTGGGAAATAAATATCTATTTCTTAAGCCACCTAGTTTATGGTGTTATAGAAGCCTGAGCATATTAAGACAACTGCATGCTTATCCCCAGAGAGGCAATTTTAATAACTGGATTTGATTACAGAATCTTTTGAATAGGGCCAAGTGCAATGACTCACGCCTGTAATTCCAGCACTTTGGGAGGCTGAGGCAGGAGGATTGCTTGAAGCCAGGAGTTGGAGACCAGCCTGGACAACAAAGCACAATTCCATCTCTCTCTCTTTTTTTTTTAATTAAAAAAAGAAATCATTTGAATGGATTAAAATGTAAATAGGAATGGCACAAAAGAAAAAGCATTTACCATGGCTGATTGAAGTGCTCAGGACCCAGAAATGTCTGCATCGTTTTGAGAATGAAGGTTTGTGTTCAGACATAGCTGCCTGAGACTCTTCAGACTGGTTACACATGTCCCCAATGTTAGAGGCCCAAAGAACAATCTCACCATTGTCCCCATTTCTAGTTCTAGTTTGTAGCACCAACATCCACACAGTTGCCCAACTTATGAAATGGCCTCATCCCCTGTTTCTGCCCCTGCACACCTGCCAGGTCTCAACTCATTGCTTTTCTTTTTAATCATGTCTGGGTTGTGACCACTTCACCTCCATCCTCACTGCCACCATCTCTGCTGAGACCTCTGCTGCTGCATCCCAACAAGTCTTATCTGGGTCTTCCTCTGGTTTGGGTAATCATGTTGAAAGTCCCAGTGCAGCCTCAAGGAAAATTCCGGAGACTTCCTGGACCCTAAAAGGAATCCAGAGGCTTAGAGACTAACCACTAAAGGTTACAAGGGCAGTCACAGATGAGGACTGACCTGTATAATTAAGGTTGGGACTCTGGGGTTTCTAGAAGTTTGTTATCTGTCCATTCTTATTCAAATGGTTCATGTACATAATGGATGGGTGCTGATCCTGTCAAAAGTTATCAGTGCTTTACTTCAAGACGGTGGGTCACAGCCAGGTGCGGTGGCTCACACCTGCAGTCCCAGCACTTTGGGAGGCCGAGGCAGGCGGATCATGAGGTCAGGAGATTGAGACCATCCTGGCTAACATGGTGAAATCCCATCTCTACTAAAAATACAAAAAATTAGCCGGGTGTGGTGGCGGGCACCTGTAGTCCCAGCTACACTCGGGAGGCTGAGGCAGGAGAATGGTGTGAACCCGGGAGGCGGAGCTTGCAGTGAGCCAAGACAGCGCCACTGCACTCCAGCCTGGGTGACAAAGCGAGATTCTGTCTCAAAAAAAAAAAAAAAAAAAAAAAAATAGCTGGGTGTGGTGGCACATATCTATAGTCTTAGCTACTAGGGAGGTTGAGGTGGGAGGATTGCCTGAGTCTGGGAAATCAAGGCTGCGGTGTGCTGTGATTGTGCCACTACACTCCAGCCTGGGGTACAGAGCAGACTCTATGTCACAGTAGAAGGGCAGCCAAAGGGTTGAGCGATGGCAGAGCACTAATTGTCCCTCAAACCTATCGTTTCTCAGAGATAGAAGCCCTGAATTTGTTAGGCACATTGTTTCCTGGAATAAAAATGACCTTCCCTCTACTCTCTTCCTTGCAGTAGGTATGGCCCTGTGACAAAGTTCTGATCAACAGGATGTACAATACCCAGGTGCCGTCCCCTCCTGGGAGGGGTCACGCTTTTCTCCTCCCCTTGCCTCCCTCCTGCTAGCTGGAATGTGACGATGGCCAAGCAACAAGTGGGGAGGAACGTGGGACCCTGATGACCATGGAGCCATCCTGGCAGCCCTGCAGGACAAAAGGTGAACTCGTACTATGCAAAAGCTACTCGTCAGGATGGTGGAACCTAATTTGGATCTAGAATTTGCCACACCAGGTGATATAATTTGGCTACGTCCCCACCCAAATGTCACCTTGGATTGTAATAATCCCCACATGTCAAGAGTGGAGGCAGGTGGAGATAACTGAATCATGGGGGAGGTTTCCCCCATACTGTTCTCGTGGTAGTGAATAAGTCTCATGAGATCGGATGGCTTTAGAGTTCCCCTGCACAAGCTCTCTTGCCTGCCACCATGTAAGATGTGACTTTGCTTCTCATTCGCCTTCCACCATGATTGTGAGGCCTCCCCAGCCCCGTGGAATTGTGAGTCCACTGAACCTCTTTCTTTCATAAATTACCCAGTCTCAGGTATGTCTTTATTAGCAGCATGAGAATGGACTAATACCCCAGGACAAGGCCAACATGGGAGTTCATGCTCCTGACCAGAGGGAAGGTGGAGATGAGCAGAGAGCATTCGCCTCCAAAAGAGTTGATTTAAAAATGAAAGGAAAAAGCAAACACAAATAAGAAAAGATTTGCAGAAATCAATTAGAATAAAAATGTCAACAGACAATAACAGTGTTGCATAGCTTGAACGTTTTTATATTGATCAAATTGTTTTTCAGTAGAATCACTGACAGAACAGGTCAGAATGAAAAACATTGCAAATACACAGAAAAGACTGCTGATCAGTTAAGGTCCTTTTCCAAATAACTTCACACAAATCCTTTGGTTGCTCCAAACAGAATGAGAGCTATGAGAATCGTGGCCCAGCCCAGCCATCAGACTCCCAAGCATTTGGTCCCCGGTCGGAGGTCACCGAATCTTTGCCATCTTTCCCGAGACTGCTCTCAGCTGAGGACAACAAGCAAGAACCAGGGGGCGGCCATCCTTGTCTTTGCATTCAACAGCGCCAAAGTCTGAGGGACAACCTCTTGGTGACAAGTCACAGAAATGTGACATGTCTCTGTAGCAGCCATAAAGCTTTGGTTTAGTATTAATTTTGATTCTCTGGAATATCAGGCTCCCAGAATGGCAAATCTTGACCTCACTAGCCCAGCCTAACCTTCCCTTTTTACATCTAAGAAAACTCAGAGTTGAGGGCAACATATCTTGACTAAGTCCAGATCTAGACCCAAGCCCTGCCTCTCAACAGTCTTCCCCCATTTCTGCTGCCTCTCTATTGCCTCTGAAGGATGAAGAGGTCTTTTTCACTTGCCCTCAAATGCTCATTTCTGAGAGACCAAGGGGGGGGGAGGGAAAGTCAAGTAGCAACACAGCAGCAAGTGTCCAAACTAATCTAAAAGCGTATTTAAATATGAATTACTGTGGTCGAAAACGAAAGACTAGTACTAGTGTGTGATCCAACCACTGCCCCCTAACCAAACTGAGTTGCAATTTTTCTTCTGGAAAGTCAGAACACCAAGTGTGGGTTCTAGAGGGTGACACCGGCAGGGATCTCTCATCTTGATTAAATTGGCACATCAACGTGGAGTTTAATTAGATCTTTCAGAAAGTGCCAGAACGTAGGATGTAAATGTCTTCTCCATTCATATCCAGCCAAATTTCCCAGGCAAAATATTTATCCTGATTCTGATGAAGTTCTTCACTTAGGACTAAAAAAAGGCTTAAGTATAATTGCTTAAGTGTATAAGGTAGTGAAACAGGAATCTTGAGCTATGGATTTTAATTGTAAGTAATAGCTACAGGATTTACTTACATTGTTTGCTCTTTTAGAAAATTCTCGTCTTGTTCTTCCCAATATTTCCTGGATTTTGTTCCTGGCAACCTCTGCTGGGTCTGAACTGCTGGCCTGCCCAGTGGCAGAAAAGACTGCTTGCAACCTTTGGTAGGCTTTTTAGAAATTTTTGTGACCATAATGGCCACATTTCTGAAACCATAATAAACAATTTGGTTTTGAAAAAAACAGTGAAACATCCATCTCCAAAGACATTTAGACTACTTTGCAAGTATTTTGCACACAGGGTGAAGATGCATTTTTACCAAACAGCAATGATTTGCTAAATATCCTAATGGCATTTAAATTTATGCCAGTGTTCCCTCCACCCTCCCCTTTCTTGGAGCTTTGCTAAGAGAATTTTTGGGAGTCCAGATTATTTTGTGCTCTTGTTTTCTCTCTTCTAGAAGAGCATTTTCCATTTTCCTCTCATAAAAACCCAGTTACGCTGGGCGCAGTGGCTCACGCCTATAATCCCAACAGTTTTGGAGGCTGAGGTGGGAAGATCACTTGAGGCCAGGAGTTTGAGACCAGCCTAGGCAACACATCAAGTTCCCGTCTCTACAAAAAAACAAAAAGAACTGGGTGAGGTGGCAAGTGCCTATAGTCCCAGCTACTCAGGAGGTTGAGGTGCGAGGGTTGCTTGAGCCCAGGAATTTGAGGCTACAGTGAACAATGATCATGCCACTGTACTCCAGCTTGGGCGACAGTGAGACCCTGTCTCTAAGAAGAGAAACAAAAACCCAGTGGATTCTCCTTTTGACTGATGTGTTTTTGGGCTAATCACGGTAAGTAAATTTTTCTAAGTAACTCACCCACAGCAGTGTCTGTTGCTGTTCCAGCTGATAAAAAGTCACATGACTAGTGTGATCTTATTCAATCCTCACGTTCAAACTAAAGTCCTAAGTATTGTTTTTATTTTACAGATAATGAAAGAGAGGTAGAGCTTCTAAGTGACCAGGTCTGCAAGTAGTGCTGAGTGGGCACAGGAACGAATCCCCTGCCCCTTAGCTGCAAACTTTCTGGTGGTTTCTTGTTTTCAGTATGGGGTTGTGGTACTGTGTGACATCTCCCTTCCACCTCTGCCACTTAGCAGTAAAATATCCATGTGGAAAAGACAGAAAGTATGCAAGTAAATATGCTAGCTCTGGAGATAAAGAACCCCCCTATATAGGTCTTTATCTGTCTTGCCACCAGCAAACTATTCAACTGGCACCGAATTTGCTGAATATCAAAATGGCTTCATTTATGTGCATTATAATATGAAAACATCTTTTCTATAAATACCATTAAGAACCTGGCTTAACTTCCTCTTCTGAGTACATAAAAACCGCTGTTTAAAAATACCACATTAAATGTTTATGCAATTTATTTTCCTTAAATAATAATTTGCTACAATCCTGTCACAAATTTTAAGAAATTTAACACAGTATTCACAAAGGCAGAATTCTTTAGGACAATCAAAATGATGGTGTTCTTAGAATAAATTAACATCAGATTGTGTTTATATTCAGATAGTCTGATCCTCTCCTTTGAAATGCAATGGAGACCATTGTGACTGGGGGTGAATGCACACATTTGTTCTTCTATACAGAGACTCATTCTTTATATATACTCAACGGTAATTGAATCGTTAGGAATCCTGAGAAACACTCACCCCTGGGCACACACACGTACACACCCGCGTGGCCAACCCTCCAGAAGCTGCGTTTCCCATGGTTCAATACTAGAAGCTCTTTTCTCAGAAGGCCAAACATTTGGAATATTTAGATGACACTGTCCCATCTCCCCTTGGGAAAATCATAAGGTTTCAAGTGGAGGAGCTTGAAGTAGCAGCAATACATGTAGGAGATTCAGTAGTCGGTGATTCCAGTCGTGGGTGCTGAGTGTGCAGTAGGAGGCAAGCAGAGGCAAGAGACACACCTGCTTCTACAACTAAGCCACAAGATGACCAGAACACACTGAGAGTCCCAGTTCTCAGAGCCTCAGCTGAAAATTCACCTGAATGCACATTACTAATCCAGGTCAGACACCAAGAGGGAACCTGAAGAGGGACACGATTCTCAGAAACATGAATATTGGAAGTCGCTGGGAGATGGGACAAAGGGAGGGAGGGCAGAGAGGTGTTGCTCAGCCTTCAGCCTGACCCCCAGCACCCTGCCATCTAATACATTCGTCAGGGTTTCCTTAGCATCGGGGCAGGTGAATCTGAACTGTTCCAGCTCCACCTAGAAGCACAGAAAGCTCAGCCCTTACAGTCTGACACATAGAAACAAACAAAACATCCAAACAACCCGAGATAACCACACCATCTTGTTGCTGGGAGGTCAACAGCTCTGTGGGTGTCCCATCTCAATTGCTCCAGGATGCCGACAGGGGTGTGTGTGGTGACGTTAGGGAAGAAGGCATTAGGACAGGCCCCAAACTGAGATCCCTTTTGTATCTTTCCATAGAAATACAGGTCTACATGATGCCATAATTGCATGCTTATCTACACCAGTTCCTATGTACACGATAGCTTTTCTATAGAAGTTTAAAGTGCCTGGGTTCAGAGGTGCCCATTCCCTTCCCACAGCTACTGGTTCCTCTTGCTGCTTCCGGAGAGGTCTGTCCTCCTCTCTCAAGGAGGATGCCCTTGGGAAAGAGGAATGAACGTTTTCACAGTTGTCTTAACTAGGATCCAGCATTTGGACTAAACCTTCTTCATACACACGAAGAATCGCTTCACACACAAACTTGTACTGGCTCTGGAAAAGAAAAAGAAGCTGTCAAGTCCTGTAGCTCCAGGAAATGCTGCCTCCCACCCTGTACCGGTGGGTCTTCTGCAGCATTTGTAAATATTCCCTGAGCGCCAACTCTGGGCCACAGGCCAGGTACACCTGTGAAGCCCTAGTTCCATTATGATGCGGGGAGGGGGCACTCCCAGAAAGAGATGGACAAAGTGTCATGGAAACATGACAGAGGGAGGAATTGGTGGTCTGGGGGAGTCGGGAAGGAGCAAAGGTCCCTGCAGGGCGGCCATTCTTGTAAGTGGAAGTATGGAAGCCCCAGTAAGAGCCCATTTTGAGAAATGGGGTCAGGGAGCCTGCTCTTGGACTCAACACCTGGGGATGTGGAGGAGGAGGGGTTGCCCAGGTGGGCTGGGACCTAGTTGTGGGCACCTTGTGCTGGGGTAAGGAATCTGGATTGTTTTACAAAGCAGAGCCCCTGAAAGAGGCTCTGCAGGATACAGTTATTTATATTAGCAAATACCTACGAAACACATTGTAGCAAAGTATACAGGGGGTAAAAAAGCATTTAGACTGAGCTTCTCCAGCTAGGAAAATCAATCATTATCTATCTATCTATCTATCTATCTATCTATCTATCTATCTATCTATCTATCTATCTATCTATCTAGTTTTTGAGACCGAGTCTTGTTCTGTCACTCAGGCTGGAGTGCAGTGGTGTAATCTTGGCTCGCTGCAACCTCCACCTCCCAGGTTCAAGCAATTCTCCTGCCTCAGCCTCCCAAGTGGCTGGGACTATAGGCACATGCCACCATGCCTGGCTTATTTTTTTATTTTCAGTAGAGATGGGGTTAGCCAGGTTGGTCTCGAACTCCTGATCTCAAGTGATCCATCTCCCTCAGCCTGCCAAAGTGCTGGGATTACAGGCATGAGTCACCATGCCTGGCTTCCAGCTGGGAAAATCTTCCAGGATGATGAACTTTTTTCTTTTTAACCAGTCACGAGGTCTTCCATAGCAAAAAACAAGGCAGAGAATGGCCCTAATAACATAAGCCGATTTTTTTTCTCTTAAGATTTTCTGGGTACAAACTAATATAACACTACCAAAGCTTAAAATCTATTAGGGAAATCTTATAAACTTTGTCCACAGCCTGTGAAGAGACACAGCTGGTTGGAACATATAGTTCCTGCTCCTTTCTTTGCTAACTCCTCATGTATCCTGGGGGTTTTGCCAGAGAGGCCACTTCTCTAGGAAGCCTATTCTTAGACTTTCCAAATCCTGCTTTAGGTAACTCTTCCACCATGTTCTCAGACAGCCCTGAACTTCCCTCATTGCTGCTGACACTTAGCATAGACTAATCCAGTTCTCCTACTAGATACAAGCTTCAGTCTCTGCATCATTCTTTGTCAAATGAATGAATGAATGAATGAATGAATGAATGAATGGATGTGGGATGGTCCCCATTTTGCACAGGGAAGCTGAAGCTTGGAGAAAGGTTCAGGACTTATGCAAAGGTTGCTCCATTTGTGGTGCGGCCTTAATCATGCTCTTTCCACACCGCTTCACTGCCCCGCTTGCAATTCCAGGGGAAATCCCCAAGAGTTCCTCTTGAGGACAAGAGGATGTTGCACATGACCCTACTTTGAGCTCTGTCCTGCTCGTGGAGGACACTGCAGGTACTCAGGCACCACAGTGGGACAGAGCTCAAAGTAGGGTCATATGCAACATCCACTGAGCCAAAAGGGGTACCCAGGTCTAGGTGGGGGGGGTGATGGACAAATGATTGTTCAATGATACAGAATGCAACCAGGGCTGTTCCCTGGCAGACGGGCTGGCAGGAAATAAACCACAGAGGCAGCAGAGCTCAGAGGTGAGATGGGTGTGGGCTGTAGCCGCTGATAAGATCTGTGACCTTGGGCAAGTGATTCAGTCCCCCTGGGCTGCAGTCTGTTGACTCACAAAGCCCTTCTCTCAGGCCTGCCTGGTGTAAGTGCTCAGAAAGTGCCAGCCACTGTTATTACTGGATTTCTACTCACTGATGTCTGCACCATCATGGCGCGCTGGTCTCGCATTTTTCGGACAATATCCAGTGGGTAAACGGGCAGGTTCCTCTCAGTTAGGCACATGGCTGTTTCCATAGTGACCAACACACCGGTTCGACCTATTCCAGCACTGGAGAGGGGAGAGAAGAGAGACTTGGGATTTGACTGAGAAGCCTTTTCTTTGCATGGCCCAGCGAGCAGTTCCCCACTGACTCCAAAGGGGCTTTCCTCCCCTAGCCTTTGAGAAGACAAAATGCACACTCAGGGTGTGCTCTCAAACAGGCTGGGACAGCCTATCCTCACACATCCGAGGCTGGGGCCTAGCAGGCAGTGGAAAGAGGGCCACTGTGAAGTGCCAAACCCACTCCCTTTCTCACACACGCCTATGATGAAGGTCAGCTGACAGAAGGACAGGAGAAAGGTGTGTGAGGGGACTTTCTCCTTCAGTTCTGTGCTACATTCACAAAGTTAGGATTTCATAAAATTCCAAATCACTTTTGAAATGGTGAAGAACCGTAGTCAACAGACGTTTGTAAGGGCACACTACTTTGTGGGATGTAGGGTGGGTCTGGCGCCTGTCAATTCTCTTCAGGCCTTTTCCAACGGGGAAAGGATTCCAAACCTAACAAAACAGCAAGCGCCATACCTGCAGTGAACTAGGACGGGCTCGCTGTCCACTCTCAGAGACCTCACATAGTTTACAAATTCCAGAAAGTCGGAGGAGTCATCAGGCACACCGTGGTCAGGCCACGCGACGTACTGGAGATGTGTCACTGTGTGTTCTTCCCCGGTCTGTGGGAGATGCAATGGCCTTGGTGAGCCCATCCTGGTGGTCAGCATGAGGACCCAGCCCCAACTCAGACACAAGGGTGGCCCTGTCTCCTGATGCTTTCTCCCTCTGTGCACAGCCCTGCTGTGGCCACTAGCAATTCCTTCCCTTCTTCCCCAAAGATCCCCATCCCCTCTCAGGCTCCGCTGTGGGCCTGTCCTGCAGGGCTGCCTTCCTTGATCACTTCTGCCCAGTGATCTCCTCCATTTGCTCCTATGGTACTTGCCATTAGGGGCCACACATGCTGTTTTTTGTTTTCCAACTGTGGCAAAAAATACTAACATGAGGCTTACCACTGTAACCACATTTAAATGTACAGTTCAGCGGCACTGAGAATACTTGCAATGCTGTACAGCCATCACCATTACCTATTTCCAGAACTTTAAAATTTCCCACAAACATAAACCCCGCACTCATTATGCCATACGGCATAATGTCCATAGATCTCCTTTCTCCTCCCCCCAAGCCCTTGGCAACTGCCGTTCTACTTTCTGTCTCTATGGACTACTCTAGGCACTTCACAGAAGTCGAATCCTACAGTATGTGTCTTTTTCTATGTCTGGCTTATTTCACTTAGCATAATACACTCAAAGCTCCCCCATGTTGTAGCAGGGGTCAGAATCTCCTTCCGTTTAAAGGCTGAATCATATTCCATTGTATGGACAGACCACGTGCGGTTTATCCATTCCTCCATCGATGGACGCTGGGCTGTTTGCACCTCCTGCCTGTTGTGACTAGGGCCACTATGAACTCTGGGCCCCGGCTGTTTGATGGGCAGTCTTGCACACTTACTGACACCAGGTGGAAACAGAGGACACACCTAGAAGCGTGACCACCTGAGATGACAGCGGCCGCTGATTCAGCACCTGCCCCTCCACTGTGCCCCTCAGGCTGCGACTCACCTGGGTGTTTGTGACCAGCATTTCTCGGGACACATAGGCAATGGTGCAGTCCTCTGACTGACACTGGATGTGAAAGTTGCCGTGGTCCATGACGTCGGGGGGATCCGGCCAGTACTGGTGACATTTGGTCTGTAAGAAACCACCGAGAGTCCATGTGAGCTACCTCTGTGGGGTGTCCATGGAAGCAGTTACCCCTGGACAGGCGGACAGGTTAGGCATCCTCTCATGCACACCCGAGAGAGCTGATGGGAGAAAACAAACTCAGCCAAGTCCATCAGCTGTTTCTCAGGGCGGGGTGGGGGCAGCCTGCCAGGGACCAGGCCATAGGTCTCCACTCAGCCCCAGGCTGCAGCCTGGAGGAGGATGACAGACGCAGCATCTTCAGCACCAGTGGCCTCAGATGCAGGACCTTGGCCTGTGAGCAGCCTCTCTACCCTCCCCGACCCCAGCCCCTCATGCCCCTCCCCGCCTCCAGCGGCCCCTCATCCTGCACCCTTCCTCCACCATCCTCCCCACCCTTTTGAGGGGGAGGCCTCCAGGCACAGCAGTTAAGGGCACACATCTGGTGCCACACACAACTCCGCCGGGACCCTTTCCTCCTCCATTTGTCAGCCAGATGATGTCGAAACAGTTGCTTAACCTCTCTGATTTTCCTGTTTTCCACCAGAAAGATGGAGATGGCTCCTGCCTCAACGCTGGTGAGGCGGCCGGCGTGGGTGTGCAGAGCTTAGCTGCTGTTGGGGGGCAGGCCAGGGGTGGCCATTACTTCTACTGCTGTCATGGGTTATATACCAGCTTGAGTAAGAGTGATGAGGTTCCACAAAAAACCAGATTAAGGGACTCCCAAATCGAGATGAATACCTTTCTCACGGGAGAAGTGTCTCCGAAGCCCTTGAAGGCTTTCTTAGGTGATGCCCTAAAGAGGTGATATCCCACACAGCAGACAAGGAACCCAAGGCTACTCGGAATTGAGTGACTTGCCCAAGGCCATGGGGCTGTAGTGATGCAGTCCAGCACTCTTCCTATGGCACCCCAGTGTCTTTCAATATGGCTGTGCTGTCCCCACAGATGGGCTGATCCCACCACCCTCCCCAATTTCTATCCCCGCTTCTAAAACCTGCAGCTTGTCCTATAAGCCATCTTAGCACCTGCCTCTGGCTTCTAAGCAAACTTCAGGGCTAGGCTGTCCATTCCATCATAGATCCTTCTGTCAGTTAGATCCTACCTTATTAAACAAGCATTTTCCCCCAAGCCTGTATGTGGTTATAGCAACTTAAGAATTACATTTGTTCATGGTGGAAAAGTGGTATAACCAAAAGACATGTATGATTTGTTGGGAAACAGCCTCTCTATTCTTACTTTCAAATGTCACAGTGAATACTTGAAATTAAAGTATGCCGTCGGAAAGCTGGAGTTAAGAATTTTCTTGGAAACCTTAAACATGGGTAATTTCGGTTAGTAGCCATTTTGTGACTTTGCTTAGACATGAGGGGTTAAGGGCTATGGGGCCCAAGGCAGAGTTGACAGACACAAGCCCTCTCTCTCATCCTCATCTGCACAGGAAGGATAAATTCCTGCCCTGTAGGCGCTCAATGGTCCTGCCCACAGGATAACTGCAGGGAAGATATTCTCTGATGAGATCAACCTATGCAAGGCAGAACTACGAATATCTGTACTGCCAGAGAGGTTCCCCTTATTCCACAGTGAATCTGACCAGTACTAGACTCTCTTTACCTCTGACCAAATACAGAAATGCAGTTCAATTTGGATCTGAAAAAATTGGGGGTGCAGTGGAAAGAACAAGTCTATGGAGATCCTGAGTTCCAACCTTGGTTAATAAACTCTACTGAACATATTTGGTTAGTGATCTCGGGCAAATTACTTAACTTCTTTGGGCCTCAGCCTCCACATTAATGCTGCTGCAATGAGGGGTGATGATGCTGAAGCCTCATATCTTCAGAACTGTAGATGCTAAGCACTGAATGGTGCCTTTCATGAACATGGCTTTACCTTGGCTTCAAAACAACCCTATGAGGTAGGTACTATGATTGTCTCTGTTTTGCAGATGAGTAGACTGAGGCTCAGAGAATGAATCAATGTGTGCCAGATCACACAGAGAGAACTGGGGCAGAGCTGGAATGACACAACAGGCCTGTGAGCCCTTAGCCAGGCTGATAATACTCTGGAATGACAGAAAATGCACCTTCCTAGGGCTGTGGTTAAATTAAACAGTAACATATGCAAAGCTGAGTGTATGTAGGGAGGGAAGAAGCACTTCTGGAGAAGCGTCAATGGACAACGAAGGTCACTGAAGCTGGGAGGCTGGCAACATGCTGCTGGGGACGAGACCCTGGGCAGATGCTGCCAGAAGAACTCAGAATGCTCCGTCCTCAGGGATTCGCAGGCCTGAGTGGGGCCTGTTTCTCATTTTCCAGGCCCCAAGTGTGGTTTCCAGAAGAGGCTTCCAGAAGGGAAAGCTGACCAGGGAGATGGCTTCTGAAAGGATGTGTCTTTCTAGACCAGAGGGAACAAGCTGCAAGCTGGGTGGAAGACAAGCCATACGCCTGCTGTGTGAGTCCTGCTCTACTAAACGCGTGATATGGGTGAGCACAAATGGGACATCCTGAAAATTTCAGCTCTCAGAGAAAGGGACAAACCTGCTCACTTGGAGTGACCGACTCCTAATCCAGAAGAACTGCTGGGTGGTGATGAGGATGAGATAGGAACTTAGGGATAAAGGGCTCGGGTCATCTGGTCATCCAAGGGAATGTAACAGGAGAGGAAGGAAATATGCATTCTGGATTTCAGAAGAACAGGTTTCTAACAATGGATAACATGCCAAAGGAGAAGAAAGAGCACTATCTCAGGAAGATGGACCAGACAGGGTTTAGAGGGAGTCATGGGTCAAATTTAGAAGGCCTCATGGTGAAAAGCTTGCTTTCTTGCTCACTTAGTCAATAAACATCCCTGGAGATGCAGAGATGAATTAGACACGATGTGGCACCGTCCTCAAGGTGCTCTCGAATCAGTGTGGGGGAATGTGGTGAAAAGGAAAGAAAGAGGGAAGTCAGAGACACAGGTGGCTCACAGAGGAGGAGGCAATGTCCCGGAGAGAGGGGATGGAGATCTCAGTATTTAAGCACGAGGGTCTTCATCAGGTTGGCAAGGCAAGGATGTATCATTTAGGCAGAGGGAATGGGACACGTATGGTCAAAAGGTAAAGAGGCACGTGGTGCACCCCAGGGAACGACAGACAGTACAATACACCTGCACAGAAGGTACAAGTCAGTCTCAAGGTGAGACTTTACTTGGTGCACCTGAGGAGCCACCAGAGGGTTTGAGCAGGGAAATGGAAGGACCAGGCAACCCTCTGGAAAGGTATCGCTGAAAGCCGTGCCAATGGATGGACCAGACAGGGGCTGGGGGAGCCTCTAGGCCAGGAAGCCACTAAGGAGGCTGCTGCTGCTGCTGCTGCTCCTGGAAGAAAAATGCAAAAGCTCTGAGAGAAGGTGGAGGTTTGGGGGACAGAGGGGAGACTGGCAGTGGCAGACCATGGTGAGTGGATGTGGGAAGTGAAGAGAAGGGAGGGGTAAGACCGATTCCAGTTCCTGGCTCGGGTGACTGGGTAGATGGGTGCCTCTGGCCAGAATGGTGAGCTCAGGGCGTGGACCACCTGGGTGCAGGTGCATGGCTGACAGCTTCAGCTTCAGGCACCTTGTATGTGAGGACACTTAGGTAGATGTGTCCTATCTATGAATGAGCAGATGGGTCTGGGTTCAGGAGGTGGAAGGAATCAGTGCCTAGATCCATTTGCTGAACGAACCATGGGGTCTGATGAAACCTGACTCAGAGATCAGTCCTCTGCCGAAGAGCCTCGTTGCCTAAGTGCGCATTTTATCAAACAGTGTGTTTAACAGATAACAAGAGCAAGGAGGTTTATAGAGCTTTGTGCTGCCTCAAACCTCTTCCTATCACCTCACATGATCCTCATGACAACCCAGGGTTCCCTAATATTGCCCAGAGCAGCAAACCTACCTGCCTCTGGCCCTGTGAGACAAGGGGGCCAGGATCTAGACTCACTATGCCATGTGGAGCACCCACTATGGGAGGGGCAGCCATCCCAGGGTAGCTCATTCTTAATGCTCAAAACAATCCCAGGAGACAGGCATTACCACCTCCTTTCTAGTGATGAGGAAACTGAGGCTTAGAGCCCTGTGCAAGGTTAAACAGTGGAAAGCGGTGGTGCCAGAACTCAAACGCCTCCTCTGACCTCAATGCCCCTGCCCCTGACGGCCAGTGGGCCAGGAAGAGTACCTGTATTATTCACATATAGTTGTACAATATGATATTTCTCTCCAAAAGAAACATCTCTGATGGAAAGTGAGGGAGAATAACTTATTCAAATGCAATGTTTCTAAGAAGAAACCCATAAGCCTTAAGGGAGAGCACAAAGAAAAACATTTTGGGTAGGAATTTTAAAAGGGAGAAATCAAGTATCTCGTGAGGGAGTGCCCCACTGACCGCTGGGGATATGAGGCTTCAAAGGACCCTCTCTCTGCACTTGCAGACCTGAGAGCAGCACAGCGAGGCTGGTGAGTGGGGGTGGACTCCAGCCAGCTGCACACCTGCTGGGAGTCCCACTCTACTAAATGCACGGTATGGGAGAAAACAAATGGGAGATGCTGAAAGTTTCATCTCTCAGAGAAAGGTGCAAAGCTGCTGCCTGGAGTGATGGATTCCTAATCTGGAAGAACTGGTGGGTGGAGATGCGGGCGGGTTAGGGTCTTCAGGATAAAGGGCTGAGGTCATCCTGTCATCCAAGAGTTTGCAACAGGAGAGAGAGGAAACATGCACCCTGGATTTCAGAAGAACAGGTTTCTACCAATGGATAAACAGGGGAGGTTAAGTTCCAGGGCCAGAGATAGTGAAGGGAATGCTAGACCTCAGAGGAGATGGGAATCTCTAATGCAGGAAACTGACAAAAGCAGCTGGAATGGCTTCAGTGAGAAAGAAAGGGCTGGGAAACAAACCCTCCAGGTCACAAGCGAGACCTCAGATGAGCTCAGGTGTAGCGTGGACATCAACAAAAGAGAAGGGCTGCCAGCAGCACAGAGCTGGCAGGCAGGAGCCATAGGAGTGGCTGGAGGAAGCTGAGGCCTGCTGGATCACAGAAAGGGCCTTTTCTCCCAAGCTGGAAGAAGCAGAACGAGGGAAAGAAGGGGGCTGCTATCCAGTGCAACCAACCTTTAGTGTTGTCATCAGCCCTAAGACAACAGACCATTCCTGGGGGCACTCCCTTTTCTCTGAGGAGAAGAATGACTTCCCGCTGAAAAGGCAGAGTCAACTTTACAGGGAAAAGAAGCGCAGACAGACAATACAGGGACAGTGCCAAGCTGCCCGAACGGATTCTATGGAAAATGGCACAGTGATGCAATTTCCCCTTTTTACAAAGGCCACTGTTAACCTGGCACACACATTGCTCTTTCAGGACCAGCACTTGTCCTGACTGGGCAAGGCCTGTCACGGCAGGGGATCTGGGGCACATGAAGTAAGGCTAGGAGAAGTCCTTCTGGCCTGTTGTAATGGATCCAAGCTGGGACTGGGGAAGAGGAGGGCTGAGCTTCCCGTCACTAGGGGTGTCTATTGGTTGCTCTGTAGAGGAGACTTAGGGTCACATACGGGCTGGACCAGGAGACAGTGAAGACCCTTCCCAGTGCTGAGATTCATGTTCCACAGAGCAGGGTGTGACACTGCACACATCTGAATTGGAAATCAAGCTACTTACCCGCCCTCGCTCTGTGAGAGTCGTCAACATGACGATGAGTGACAACTTCTGATCCCAGACGACCTGCCAAAACTGTGCACAGGTATGCGGCAGGGGACCCTGAGCGGCGATGTACTTGTTCACAAGGTTAGCAGCAGGAATTTCCATCTGGCAAGAAATTGGTAAAGTATTAGAATCTGTTGCTGCCCCAGGGTGCACAGGGAACTGGATTTTAAACTCTTCTACTTGCTGACATCGCACCAGAAAAATATCTCTTTATCAATTCACAGCAAATAAGGAAAATCAAACAAGTTATTTCTCATGCTTCTTGAAAAATATCTGACAAACACCAGCATCAGATCTTTAAGATAAAAGTGTGTGGTATTCAGTAGGCAAAAATCAGAAATCTATCTGTGACATGGCAGAAGAGTTTAAGTGACTTTCATTGCTCTATCCTAAATATAATCAATACTGGCTATCTGCATTTTCAGTTGTATGTACCAATCCTACCCCTAAGTCTTTCCCTATGCAGGGTTTTCTATCAAAATCTATTTACATTTATTTAAAGCATACACCATACAGGTTTATACCACCAATTCTTGTTGCACTTTGCTTTCTGTATGCCTTCAAATGCTTGGAAGTTGGTCAATCTTGACATTCAATGTTGAAATGTTTTGAAATGAATGTTTCAGGTGGAAATATTCCTGCTCCATTTTCCTTTCTGCCCTCTGGACTGAGTCCTTCTGACGAAAGAACACTCAGAACCTGCTGAGCTCTGGGCTGGCACTGGGATTCACTCACTCTCAGGTGAGCAAGGTAAAGGCAGGCTTCTAATTCACAGTTTGGCTGGTGCTTGGGTAAATGGCTTCCTCAGTCCTGGGATTACATGAAAAGACTGGGCTTTGTGGTGTTGCTGCCCCTAACGTTTCTCATGCTCTGCTTTTAAGAATGAATCCCATAGATGAATCCCACAGATGCTTTGGAACAGGAGGAATCACTGATGAGACCAATTTTTATTAGGGCATTTCTTGACACTTTGCTATAACTTGAGAACTTAATCTGAGAAATCATCTGTCTATTTAGGAGTTGGCAGACCACGTATTGCCTGAAGGCCAAATCTGTCTGCCACCTTGCAAGCTAAGAGCGGCTTTTAATCTTTTTAAGTGGTTACATTTCAAATGCAAAGATCACATATTACTATCTGGTTGGCTACAGAAAGTCTGACCCCAGGTTCAGATAGAAGAAATGGAAGTCTAGAGAGGCCAAGTAAGTTGCCCAAGATGCATTTTTAGAGAGAAAATAAGTGCTTTTCCCATAACACGTGAAACGTTCCACTTTTTCTTTTTGGCTTATATGTACAGAGGAGGTTTTCTTTTTCTTTTTCTTTTTTAAGGCAGGATGACACTCATTACATGAAGAGAAACAGACAGTCACAAACATACCACAGACAGTCACAAACACACCACTAGCAAAAACAAACAAACACCTGAATGGAAGCAGCTCAGTACAGGGGCATGTGGACGACTGAATTAGAAACACACAACAAGTCTGGTCCCATCTTCTGTTAGCTTTGTGACTTTTCAAATTATTTTAACTCTCCAAACCTTAGTTTTCTCCTCTGTAAAATGAGACTATTCTGCCTTCCCTCCCGTGGCTGTTGTGGTACTGAAATGCAGTGGTGAACGGGAAAGCACTGTGTCAACTGCAAAGCCCCACACAGGCCCTCATCATCGTTGTGACAGTGGTGAGTGTGCTCTTTAGCATCATTCAGATTCCTAACTTACGTTCACGTAACTTGCATTAATATAATCTTCATTTCCCTGCAATAATACCCGGGTGGTGTCATCTGCGGGGAAGAGAAAAATTGACCGATTATTCCGAGCATTATTTTTATCATACCAAGTAAACCAGAGTTCAGTTCCCAGCCCCATCTGCAGCTCTGCCTCATTAGCATAAACACTATTCCCCAACTGTTCAGAGTCTGAAATGGCTGCAATAAAGACGGTGGTGTTTACAGACACACTGAAAATCGTTCCAGAATACCAGACAATCTGTTTTAAAAAGGGAAACATTATCTCAGTGTAGGGGGGAAGGAGGCATTCATGCCGGATACTCACAAGGCAGCACATCTTTATATCGGTTTTTGTCCAAATTTTGAGGCAGCTTTGCAAACGTGATGGCCAAACCTGGCTTTTTTCTATAGAGTTGCTATGTGAGAAATAGAGAAAAAAGAAAGCATTGCAAAAATCAGACGAAGAAAGTGTGAAAACATACTTTATCATTCACAGTACCAAAATCTTAACGTTTTAAAGTGATTATGTGTTATATACTAAAACAAAATCTTCCCAATAAGAAATTCTACAGTTTCATGAGAAACTGACTAAACTCTTTAATAATTTTTGTTTTTAATTTGAAAAAAATGCCATAGGAAGGGTCTGGGTCTCAGGTAATGGAGAATGGTAAGTGAAACTTTGTATTTATGACAACTATTTGACCAGAGCTAAAAGCAACTAGATGGGGGGAAAAGAATTCTGACTCAAAATTAAATGGAAATCATCTAAGTTAGTCTAGAATCATTTCCCTCCAGTTCAGTGTAGTGAACCACACCCTTCCTTTAAGAACGAAAGCATTTCATTCATCATTTCAGAAGTCTATTTCCACAGGAAAAACATTTATCCCAATATATAGTAAACTTCCTTTACAGAGGTACTTCTCTACACATGTAATCACAACCAAAAATCTCAAACAACACAATCTTTGCATATCTAAACTCACGTATTAGACATGTTCGTATGGTACCTGATGTGATTTTCACAACAGCCCTGTAAGAAGTATTAACTATATTCTTATTTTGCAAGTTCAATGCTTTGTTCGAGATCACAGGAGAACAGGAAGAACTCAGATGTGACTCCAAGGCTTATCTTTTCTTTTCTATATGACTGTTTTTCCTTTTAATCCCTTTTCACCAGTGGTTTTTATTAACTCTATGGGAATTTAAAAACACAGGTTTTTCAGTGTTGGAAGTGATTTTTTTTTTTTTTTTGCGGAAAATTTGGGAAATTCACACTAATATAAAGAAAAAATTATCAGCAAGTTCACAACTCTGAGATGAGCTTTTCCTATATTTTCTCCGGCTTATTTTCTCTGTGCCTACATGCACACAAATGAACAGAAGCATATATATGTAAACACATAATACATTTATATACTATGTTTTTAAAAGCAAAAAATGAGGCTGAACAACACATTGGCACGTTTTTTTTTTTCTCTTCCTGAGGCAGAGTCTCTCTGTTGCCCAGGCTGGAGTGCAGTGACGTGATCTCGACTCACTGTAACGTCCACCTCCCAGGTTCAAGCGATTCTCGTGCCTCAGCCTTCCAAGTAGCCGGGACTACAGGTGTGCATCACCACGCCTGGCTAATTTTTGTATTTTTAGTAGAGACAGGGTTTCCTCATGTTGGCCAGGCTGGTCTCAAACTCCTGACCTCAAGTGATCCACCCACCTGGGCCTCCCAAAGTGCTCGGATTACAGGCGTGAGTCACCGCGCCTGGCTATATTGGCACTTCTTATGCTGTGTTCTAGTCAACCTAAGTGTCCTAAAAGAAGATAGTAAGTATTCCTCAGAAAAAGTTTCAAAGTCAAGACATTTGGAAAATATTTTATTTTCTATGAATCTCTAACAAGACAAGTTCTGCAATGCATAATGCATACATTTGTTAAATTCTGATCAGCTAAACATATCTCAAGCTAATTTGGCCACGGAAAATCTCAGCATCTAATGGAGTATTCTGGGAAATAACTATCCTATTTTTCAAGCTGCTTTCTCATACTTATTATATAGTATCTATTTCCCCATGTCATTAAATATTTTTTACACATATGATCTTTAATGGCTCGATAATTTAGTTTATCTATCTATCTATCTATCTATCTATCTATCTATCTATCTATCTTATTTTTTTGAGACAGAGTCTCGCTCTGTCGCCCAGGCTGCAGTGCAGTGGTGTGATCTTGGCTCACTGCAAGCTCCACTTCCCAGGTTCACGCCATTCTCCTGCCTCAGCCTCCCGAGAAGCTGGGACTACAGGTGCCCGCCACCACGCCCGGCTAATTTTTTGTATTTTTTAGTAGAGACGGGGTTTCACCGTGTTAGCCAGGATGGTCTTGCTCTCCTGACCTCGTAATCTGCCCGCCTCGGCCTCCCAAAGTGCTGGGATTATAGGCATGAGCCACCGTGCCTGGCCATTCACTATAATTTATTTTAATTTTTATCCTACTTTTTCACTAGGCTGTTTTGAAATTTTTTTTACTCAAACTTCTAAGAAGAGAATTACTATACCAAATAATATTTTTAAGGGTTGTTTTGGTTTTTGTTGTTTTGAGATGGAGCTTCACTCTTCCACCCAGGCTGCAGTGAAGTGGCGGGATCTTGGCTCACTGCAACTTCCACCCCCTGGGGTTCAAGTGATTCTCCTGCCTCAGCCTCCCGAGTAGCTGGGATTATAGGCATCCACCACCACACTCGGTTAATTTTTGTATTTTTAGTAGAGACAGGGTTTCGTCATGTTGGCCAGGCTGGTCTCGAACTCCTGATCTCAGATGATCCACCCACCTCAGCCTCTGAAAGTGCTAGGACTTTTGAGTTTTGATACATATAACCAAGTTGCCCTACAGGGATGTATGACAAATTCACCAAATTGTGGCCAACATCCTTAATAAAGATGTGTTTGCAGTCTGAATAGGGAGGGTAAAAAGAATTTCTCCCTCTACATTTTTGCAAATTGTATTGTTTTGTAAACTGGCTTCTGTTAGTGTTTTTTCTCTTACTAAATAAACAAATGAAACAGAACTCCCCAGAAGATAATTAACATGAAGAGTCTGGGTCATAATAACGGTGCCATATCTTATACATTTGCCAAATGTCTAGAATTTCCAAACACTCCAAGAGCTCAGTTACTCACCATCTTTACAGTTTTAGTTCATAACCATCAGGCAGCTGAACAACTTCTTAAATAACTGCAGTCTCTAATAAACTTTGTGAGTTCATTTTAGGAATAAACTAATGATTTATTAGAGATTTTGGGTTGACTGGCAGAAGGCGGGCAGCTAAGTTAAATTTACCTACACAGCATTTTAGTTCTAACTGATTAAGTGAATATAATCAACAATTAAGTGAATATACAATTAAGTGAACATAGTAAAGCTAACCTGGTGGGAAAAAGAGATTTTTTTTTTCAAACAACAAAAGTGTAAATAAAATCAACTTGAGGTGGTCTAGCAGAAAAGCACAGCTACAGAAAAAGGCTTTAATTACTATAAGGACTTTAAATGTATCTCAGCGGTAATGATCTGCTGATAAATTTGTAAAGTATTAAGATAAATCGTACTAAGATAAATCATATATTAAAAAGTGTTAGGGCAGTGTTTACATTTTTTCTTTTTTTCTTTTTTTTTGAGACATGTTGCCCAGGCTGGGCTGCGGTGGTGCGATCTCAGCTCACTGCAACCTTTCCCTCCAAGGCTCAAGTGGTTTTCATGCCTCAGTCTCCTGAGTAGTTGGGACTACAGGCACATGATACCACCTCCGGCTAATTTTTGTATTTTTAGTAGAGACAGGTCTCGCCATGTTGGGCAGGCTGGTCTCAAACTCCTGACCTCAAGTGATCCGAGTGCCTCGGCTTCCCTAAGCAATGGGATTACAGGCGTGAGCCACCACGCCCGACCAGACAGTGCTTAAAAATTTTTAAATGTGCACACTCTGGGCTTTATCCAACAGAAATACATAAAGATACATGTCACAGAAGTTTATCTGCAGCAAAATATTTATTCTCAGAAAACCAGACGCAGCCTGGATATTCCCCAAAGGTAAAGAAATGTTGACTTAAATGATAGTACATTCTTACCAGAAAATTCTGTGCAAGTAAAAAGAATACGACAGACCAAAAGTACAGATTTAGAAGGATATCTACTCATACACTTTAAAGTGAAAAATACAAGGTATTGAATAATTTATACAATGAATGATGATCATATAATAGCAACACACAGAGTGTATATTAATGTGTAAAGACACAATCTTGTGTGTGTATGTATGTGTATACGATTTATCTGCATGAGCCCTGGAACAAGTATGGAAGGATACAAACAAAATTGTCGTTTGTAAATTACAACAAAGAGGAAGAAACTGAAGGGGATAGAAGTCAGGAGACTATTTTACTTTGGTTATTTCTGAATTATCGCAGTAAGAATTGTTATTTTTAAATGCAAATGACTAAAGTGAGAAAAAGAAATACAACAAAAGAAATCTATTTAAAAAATTAAAAAGCACAAAACTTTTACAAAATTTTGGACAAATCAAAATTAAGGTTGTTTTGGCCTTTGGAAAGTTTGATGGCACACTCATATTTATGTTTGCAAAGGGCAACACTGAATAGGACTGAAGCAACTTAGTAGAAACAGGATTTAAACACTCGGTTTCTTAAGAGCTGGTTTTCGGCTGGGCACAGTGGCTCATGCCTGTAATCCCAGTACTTTGGGAGGCTGAGGTGGGCAGATAGTTTAAGCTCAGGAGTTCGAGACTAGCCTGTGTAACATGGTGAAACCCCATCTCTACTAAAAATATAAAAATTATCCAGGTGTGGTGGCACGTACCTGTAGTCACAGCTACTTGGGAGGCTGAGGTGGGAGGATTGCTTGAGCCCAGGAGGTGAGCCAAGATTCTGCCACTGCACTCCATCCTGGGCGACAGAGGAAGACCCTGTCTGTGTGTCTGTCTCTGTCTCTCTCAACATATATACATATATATACACACACATATATACACATACACACACACATATATTTATATATTTTTAATTTTTATTTTTTTCACGTTCCTACTTTTTAATTTTTTAATTTTTATTTTTTGAGACAGAATCTCACTCTGTTACCCAGGCTAGAGTGCAGTCAGTGGTGCGATCTCGGCTCGCTGCAACCTCCACCTCCTGGGTTCAAGCAATTCTCCTGCCTCAGCCTCCCGAGTAGCTGGGATCTGTATACAGGTGTGCGCCACCATGCCCAGGTAATTTTAGTATTTTTAGTAGAGACAGGTTTTTACCATGTTGCCCAGGCTGGTCTTGAACTTCTGCGCTCAAGCAAGCCACCGGTCTCGGCCTCCCAAAGTGCTGGGATTACAGCTGTGAGCCACCACGCCTGGCCTCAAGTTCCTAAAATTTATCGATTCTTCTCCAGGCCCTGTGGGCTGCTTGGCAGCCTGGTTATGAAATACCGCTCTGAGAAGGCAGAGGGACAGAGTGGAAAGTGATAGTAAACACATATGTCTTTCTGGAAGGGTCAGGGATGAAACGGAATGAGTTAAGGCTTTGTGATATTGGCCAGAGTATGAGACGTGGCTTTTAAGAGAATCTTCATTCTTCTTTCATTTTCCAATTCATTGGAAAAACAACAATTTGCTTTGGTTATTCCTGGGCTGAAGGAGTGTGAGGCAGATAACAGCTCCTGGCTGCAGATTCCTTAGATTCTGTCCTAGGATGGGAGCCACCAGGAGGCTGAGAGGCAGAGTCACAGGGATATAGAATGACAAAACCATGGAATTTTATGAAAAATTATTAATTTTTATGTCCTAAAATGCTTTGTTCTCATTCTATCAGAGTCTAGTTATAAGAAGCTCTGAAATTAAAGGTAAATTATAAAAAGATCGGCTAAGAGGGGTTGCTAAGGAACAACCGTATTGAAATTACAGTATCAATATCACCAGCTCTGGCCTCCAAAAGACAAAAAATTTGAATGGTGGGAGCAGATGCTCTCCAGTGTGGTAGGGGTGCGATGGATGGTTTTTTTTGGCTTAAATATTTCTTCTTAGAACAAGTCATCTACTATAACATTAGAGAAGGCATCAAGTGACTCTAATCTCGCTCAACCAAAGGCGTGCAGCCTAGTCACATCCCTCAGATGAGAGCTTCACACACCCAACTGGCTCTAACCAGAGGATGTCGGCAAGGCCCTGCACAGTGGAAGCAAGCACTCCGTCAACTCTATGAACAGAAAAAGGGGAATTCCTGAAGGCTGAGAACCCAAGAAGGGGGAAGAAAAATGGAAAAGGACAGGAAAAAAAAGGGCGCTGGAAATCAAGGAAACCATGGGCAAGGAGACAGCAAAGGGCAGAAGCAGATTGCCTTTCATGCCCTTCACAAAAACCCAGAGCCGACTCCTAGGAACCAAGTTTCAAAACGGCTGTTTGTTGTATCAGCCACTATGGCATTATCTTTACGGAGGCAGGAATCTCATTTGTTCACTGCCATAAACCCCAAGCCAGCATTGTGCCTGGCACATAGTAGGTGCTCAATCAAAATTTGTAGCGTGAAGGAATAATGGGATCTGCTGCTTTCAAAAATGAGTGCCAACCATGTGAATAAAGCATGCCAAGAAAATTTCAAAGCAATTTCAGCTTTCTTAGACACAGTGCCCTATAACTAAGCTGAGGGTAACTCGTTTTTTACTAAAGGCCCACCCCAAGGGGTTGTTTTCCTAGTACCACTTGGTTGACAAATTAACAGTTCACTACTCACGGGTAGCTCATCCACACTGGGACATCCCTTTTCCTTTGTATCTGACCCAGCCAGAGGGCAAAAGAAACCATCCAGCGGGGTCTTGAGGCCTCTACCTACCTTCCCAGAAAGGTTTGCTGAATTGAAATTGTTGCTAGTAATTTTGGGACCTTCCATAGTCCCCCTTTCCACGCACAGTCCCAGCTGCAGATTCTACTGCTGGCAAAACTAGCAAGTATTCTTGCAGGGCCCCTTTCAGATAGATACACAACAGTAAGTTATGGCAGCACTTCCTTTAGGTGGGTCACTGGCACTTGAAATGTAAAAGCTGCCCACATGGTCATTCCAAAGCCCCCAGTTTGCTCTATGTATCCCAGACACATTATACTGATGATGTTTTCTTTCCTTAAAAAAAACAAAAAAAAAAACAAAAAAACAGAAACTATTTGGAAAACTGTTTTTAAAAATGCAAATGCAATCTTTTGGGTCGGGCATGGTGGATCATGCCTGTAATCCGAACACTTTGGGGGGCCAAGATGGGCAGATCCCTTGAGACCAGGGATCTAGACTAACTTGGCCAACATGGTGAAACCCCATCTCTACTTAAAATACAAAAATTAGCTGGGCATGGTGGCACAGGCCTGAATTCCTAGCTACTCAGGAAGCTGAGGCACGAGAATCACTTGAATGTGGGAGGCAGAGGCTGCAGTGAGCCAAGATCACACACCGCTGCCCTCCTGCCTGGGCCACAGAATGAGACTCGGTCTGAAGGGTTCTAATCTTGAAGATCTAATTGCTCTCATTAATTTCTACAGGTGTCAATTTAAACCTCTCATAAAGTTTTCAACTACCTCTGCCCTTCCAAATGGACCTTTTATAATTATCACAGGAGCCAGTGAGTCACTTGTTTTGACATTAATGGCTATCTTCTATAATGGGCAATGTAGGAGTGAGTAAAGTAAAAATAGGGGTCAGAAGAAAAAAGATGGTTTCTGGTTTTGGTGAAGATGGTAGATGCTGAAGTGGAGGGGCCGGGTATCTGAGTTTGAATATGACCTTTGGTGGTCTCTTGTAGCCACTGCTGTAATCCATCAACTGGGGAATGCAGGCATTCTCTTGTGGTGTTCCTCATTTTCGAGGTCTTAACTAACCGTGGGCCAGGAGGCAGGGAAGCTGTGAGTCACCTGGTCACCAGATAAAAATGGACGATGGGATCCTTTGTTGCTGGGAAGCTGGTTCTCAAATAAAGGACAGGTTAGCATCATCACTTAGCTTTTATCCAGGAAAGTCTGTACCAAATGCAGATCCTGTCCTTTGCTTAAATGAGCACTTCAACTCAGGGAACATGCAGATTAAGCTGCAAGTTTTTCTTGGGAACAAACAAAAACAAGAGCTTCCTGGAAGTGGTAATTCTGGGGTCAGTGGGTACCTCAATTCTGCTCCTTTACATAAGAGAAAGAGGAACACCCTACCTTGGCTACACAAAGAGTATTTACACAGTTTGGGGCCAAACAAAAATTCCACCAAACTGCTCCCATTGATGAAGCTCATACAGTGTGGCTACCAAAGGGAATGGCTAAAGTTGGAGGACACGGTGAGGGCTGGGTACACTCAGCAATGGTGAGTTGCTACCAGTAAGTTCAATTTTTATTTTCTGAGACAGGGTCTTGCTCCGTTGCAGCCCAGGCTGGAGTGCGGTGGGATGACCATGGCTCACTGTAGCCTCAACCTCCCAGGCTCCAGCAATCCTCCCGCCTCAGCCTCCCAAAGTGTTGGTATTACAGGCATGAGCAACTATGCCTAGCCTAGATATTTAACACGTATTCTAATCGTGGCTCTGACTAGTTGTGTGCCACTGGGTAAATCCCTCAGCCTCTCTGATTCTCACTTTCTCCATCTATAAAAGGGTGATCCTAATCATGCTGGCCATGTTGACTTCACAGAACTGTTGTGAGAGTCAACAGAGACAACATATGTGCACCACACTTGGTAGGCTCCAAAGTGCTATAGAAATGCTAATTATTAAGTGTGATTTTATGACAGCTGGGACCAAATGCTTTCTGGAACACACTTGTGATTGTTTACTGAAAACCACAGGAAGGACTGGGGAATTCCCTTCATGAAAAAAAAAAAAAGAAAATGCTCCAAAGTAAGCGCTGATAGAAACCAGCTCTCGCAGGAGGGATTTAAGGCTACCCCAGGGCAGGTCTTCGGTGTCGTGGAGTGTGTGGTGTGGACACCTGCGGTGGGCCCTGTTGGGGAACAGCCCCTTCCTCTTCCTACTCCTGCCCAGTGTACGCCCCCATTGGCCAGGATGCCCACCTGCCAACCACGCTGGAGGAGGCAGAGAATCAGAACACCAGGACTAGATGACCCAGACCTCCAAACCCAGCGCAACACAGTTAATTTTTTTTTTTTTGAGCTCTGTTACCCCGGCCGGAGTGCATTGGTGCCAACACATCTCACTGCACCCTCAACTTCCCAGGCTCAAGTGATCCTCTCACCTCAGCCACCCGAGTAGCTGGGACCACAGGTGTGTTCCACCACGGCTGGCTAATTTTTTTATATTTAGTAGAGATGAGGTCTTGTTATGTTGCCCAGGTTGGTCTCAAACTCCTGGCCTCAAGTGATCCCCCTGTTTTGGCCTCCCAAAGTGCTGGGACTAGAGGCATGAGCCCCCATGGCCGGCCAGTGACCACCTCTTATGCAGACTTTGGGCATGTTCTACAGACTCTTGGAGCCTCCCTTTATTTATAAATAATAATAGTTGTTACTTTTTATGGCACTTTGACCACATACCAGATAACACATTAAGTATTTATCTCATCTAATTATTAAATGAACTCACAAGATACCCAATTTATAGATGGAGAAACAGAGGCCACAGAGGTTAGGGGACATGCCTAAGGCCACATAGGAAGTGAGGGTAGAGTCAGGATTTAAAATCTGTCTGGTTCCATGTAGGGAGACAGTCTCTTAGAGATATATACATATATATATATGTGTATATATGTGTATATATATACTTTTTCGAGACAGAGTCTTGCTCTGTCGCCCAGGCTGGAGCGCAGTGACACAATCTCGGCTCACTGTAAGCTCCGCCTCCTGGGATCACGCCATTCTCCTGCCTCAACCTCCTGAGTAGCTGGGACTACAGGCGCCCGCCACCATGCCTGGCTAATTTTTTTTGTATTTTTAGTAGAGACGGGGTTTCACCGTGTTAGCCAGGATGGTCTCGATCTCCTGACCTCGTGATCTGCCCGCCTCGGCCGCCTAGAGTGCTGGGATTACAGGCGTGAGCCACCGCGCCTGGCCAGCAGCCTCTCAGATATTTTCTAGGTCAGATGTTCTATTATTCTAAAAAACAACTCACATATCAATAGTATGTAGTCGTTTTCAAAGGTTATTGTAGAGTGGCTAAGAACCAGCTCTTGAGTTGGCCTGCCTGGGTTCCAATCAGCCTTTGACATTTACTGTGAGACTTTGAAGAGGTCGCTTAACCTGTCCAAGACTGTGTTCCCTCATGCCCACAACTGGGATAATGACAGTATCTATACAGGGCTCTTGTGAGAACTACATAAGGTGATATCCTTTAAAGTCCGTGGCACATGGTAAGTGCTCATGAAAGCTTTCCTTTCCTATTAGTTTCCCATTTTATCTAGTTTCCTTTTCTATGCCTCTCCTTGGCTGCTCTGTAAGAAACCTGTCTCGCACCTGTAACAGTGGTTTTCACATGACGGTCTGTCTAGTCTAGGGTGCTCTGGGGGCCAGTGAGGGAAGACTGAAGAGGCTGGGCTTTGAGGACCCTACTGGCTCCATCGCAGGTCACAGAGCAGACCTGCTTTCATCTGTTCTGTATTTTGGAATTCTGCAAATGATTTGATTAAAAAGAAGGGTTTCCTACTTGAATTTCCTACTTGAGGAAGTGTATAGACAAAAATGAAGGAAACGTGTACACACTAAAACGCAACCCTAAAATGCGTACATTCTCTGTTTCTTATGCTGCCATCCAACCCTACCCTCCAAAGACAAGGCCTTGGATGCACAGCGGGGGGCCAGTGGTTCCGGTTGGGTCTCTCCTCTGGAACAGCGTGTGCATCAAAACAGGTGCTGATCTTGTCAAAAGTACCAGTATCTGGGTCCCATCCTGGTGCGGCCGATCCACTAGCTTTGGGTGGGGACTTGATTTAATAAACTCCCCAGGTGATCTCCCTACGAGTGGTCGGACGGTCACCCTTTCAGAAACACAGGTAGGGGACAGAGTGGGTATTTATCTCTAATGCCTTTGAAAACTTCAAAAAGTTGAACACTTTTCAAGGGAAATCACTGCGGGATTCCCATACGTAAAACACACCTCGAACTGGAGCCACCTGCGTGAAGGAGGCTTCGCGAACACCGGAAACACCAGCCTTTGGGTTTTCCTCAGTGAGAGCCCACAACGCCTCCTTGTGGACTATCTGATAAACTGGAACCAGTTCTCCTGGGGCTGAAAGACGGTCATCACCTGGATGCATCGCCCAGGACCTGCACTTGTCAACCCGGGTGGGCTTGTCTCTTTATGCTACCTGATACCCCCATGAGCTTTGTCTGCGTTTGGGCTGAGATTTTCCTGCAATACGCTCCCTCCCCGCAACACTTAATCCTATCCACCCCTTTATTAATCCCACATCTCACTCCAGGGATCTCCTATAGTCCTCTGACCTCCAGTTGCTGCAGAACATACATTATGTATAATAACATCTTACCCTGTCTTGGTCTTCAGCTGTTTCTGGGACACATATCTCCTCAAATACACTAAAATTAGACTGTCAACTCCTTGGGGCCAGAAATCCCCCTCTCCTTCCCTCATCAGGTTCCTGATCCAGGGGAAATACCCAAGACACATTCGCTAAATCAATAAACAAATGACTTCGCACCACCTTTCTTGTACTCTCTAATACCAAAAAATCGATATGCACTGTGTGACTGGCTTTTAAGTTCTTACTTGTTTCAATTTTGGAGTGTGTAAAAATATGAATGAGCTTTACTGCTCAAAATGTGAACTACTTTGAAAGGGAAAGCAGAGAAGATAACCTCTATACTTCCTCCTCCTTCTTCTTTTTTTTTTTTTGAGATGGAGTCTTGCTCTGTCGCCCAGGCTGATCTTGGCTCACTGCAACCTCCATCTCCCAGGTTCAAGCGATTCCCCTGCCTCAGCCTCCTAAGTAGCTAGGATTACAGGTGCCCACCACCAAGCCTAGCTAATTTTTGTATTTTTAGTAGAGACCGGGTTTCACCATGCTGGCCAGGCTAGTCTTGAACTCCTGACCTTCTTTTTATACCAAAAGCGTGAACAGCCTCCTGTAGGCCACTGAAAAAAAGGGCTATTTCCCTTTGTAGAATACTCAGTAATATATCTATTAGTTTTACCCAAGTAATTATATTGTTACTACCCTTTTATCCAGACTTCATTTCCATAAGGTACATAATTTTTGTTTTATATTGTGTCAAGATGATTAATGAAAAATTTTAAATGGCTGGTTGTGGTGGCTCATGCCTGTAATCCTAGCACTCTGGGGGGCCAAGGCAGGTGGCTTGCTTCAGCCCAGGAGTTTGAGACCAGTCTGGGCAACATGGCAAAACTGCATCTCTACAAAAGAATAATACAAAACAAATTAGCGAGGAGTGGTGGTGCATGCCTGTAGTCCCAGCTGCTCAGGAGGCTGAGGTAGGAGGATCACTTGAGCCTGGGAGGTGGAGGCAACAGTGAGCCAAGATGGCAGAACTGCACTCCAACCTGGGTGACAGAGACCCTGTCTCTAAATAAAGAAATACATTAATTAATTAATTCCCTGCTGATTGTTTTTTGGGGGGGAAGTCAGTCACTTTTACCTTCTGGCTTGTGGATTTTTGCTTTCTACACTGTTCAATACACATTGCTTTAATGTATTTTCACATGCATCATAAAATCAACCTTTCACTCACAGCTCTCTGCTTTGTATTCCTTCGTTTTCAACATTCCTATCACTCAAGCCTTCCCCAATTACTCTGCAGTCACACACATTTCACAAATGTCCGGGTTTTGCTTCTTTTTCCTTTATGTGGTTTTCTAATAAATAATGCATTGTTGATTTCTGTTCTTGAGTCCCATGTGAGACTCTCTTCCTGAATTTATGAACCCAGACTGTTATTTCTAATGATGATCTATTTTCTTTTGTTGACCTATTTTATGCTTTTTGGTGTTCTTTTATTACAGGAATTACTCTGTTTTCTTCTACTTTTAAATAAATTTGGGAGATGGGCTGGGTGTGGTGGCTCACGCCTGTAACTTCAGCATTTTGGAAGGCCGAGGCAGGAGGACTGCTTGGGTCCAGGAGTTCACGACCGGCCTGGGCAACATAGTGAGACCCTGTCCCTATTTTAAACAACAACAACAACAACATATTTAAAAAATAAAAATAAGAAAATAAATTTGGAAGATGAACACATTCTATTTTAATTCTGTTTTTATCAGTAAAACTGGCTTAAAAGCTGAGTCTCCTTTGGTTTTCTTTGGTTTTATAAAAAATGTCTGTGTGTACCTTTGTCAACAGCCTGAATCCTATGGATCACAGGTTCCCCTGGGGAAGACGGGCGTTTGAGTTTGGTTTCTTGTGTTTACAGGGTTCTGGGCAAATTGGGAGGGCAAGACACTATGCCCTCATGGGATGACACTAATTGCTCCAAATTCCAGTGCACGGCTGGGGGTGGTCAGAGAGCTGGCTCCTTCACCCACCCTGGGCTGCTCACCCACAACTGCCTCTCCACTGCCTTCTACTGCTGGGAGTTTTGAGCTTTTGTGTTGGCAGCTAAATACGCTCAGAGTCCCTCCTCCTCAGTTTCTGGCATGTTTCTCCATGACTACCAAATGTTACTAGAATAAGAGGGTGAGACAGAGTTCAGCGAGGGTGGCCATCCTGATCCCTGCTTGCTGCTCTGAGCCTGAGGTGGGGCTGCCTGCTGTGCTCTGTTATCCATGACAAGCACAGGCCTCACCCTGTCCGTCCTCACAGAGACTCAGTTGACTGTTTTTGGTTTGCAAAACACACAATCATGTTGGCCGAGGAAAGGAGGGCTTATGTCTCTGCCTCATTTCCTCTGCTGCTCAGAGGCAGGGGCGGCCTCACAGGCGACACGGCAGTGGCCCAGGCCTTGGGATTCAGCCTCCAGAGGGTCTTACCTCAAACTGGATCAGCACCGTCCCGCTTTCGAGGCCCTTCTTTAGTTGTGCCATGGACCCCTCCAAAGTGTCCCCACCCTCTGGACACATGGGGAAAACGGCCTCGGGGAAAAGCTGGTTCAGTTCATCTTCAGACTTGAAGTCAGCAAATGAGCGGACAGCTGTAACGTATAAGACAGTGCATCTGACTTGTGCAGCAACACCCGGGTTTACCAGTTTTCCTCAAACAAATCACACCTATGACACCTGAATGCAGATGGTTTAAAACATCTTATTAAATGATTAAGCTACACGGTAATCATTTTCACCAAAGATACTACTTCTAGGCGAACGATTCAATACGTATTAATTACACAAAATGACATACTAATCTTCCTGGTTAGTTTTAAATAATGATGTTTAGTACCCAGAGGTTTTTGTCAAAGGTAAAGGAAAGGGAAAAAATGTTTTTTAAAAAGCATATTGTCTCTGCTTGCTCTTTCTGACCTGGTTATTCTTCTACCCATCCCAACTCCCCTTTCTTTCTCAGGTTTTTTCATTTACTTCCCAAAACTGGGCATTTCCCCAGGCATGGGGGTGAGGTCAAAGGCTTTCCCTGTGACACCATCATTCCTCAGAGCTCAATCCCTAACTCAGGGCCATTTCTATGTGGGAGGCTCCCACATAAATACTGTAGTCCTAGCATCTCTTCTGTGCTTCAGCCCTACCTCTTTAGTGTACATTCTCCCTTCATGTTAAATTCAATACAGGTGAAAGCAAAGCTAGGACCCCCCCACCAACCTCCCACCTTGCACAGGATCTGGAGAGATCCAATAAGGCCTCACGGAGGAGGTAGGGTCAGAGCTGGTCCTGGTGGCTCTGAACTGAGAGTTGTAGTGGGAGCAGAGCCGAGGCAGGAGCGCAGCAGTGTGGGGTGTGAGCCACATGTGCGAGGAAGGCAGAGACACAGGGCCAGGGCTTTGCAGACACAACCTTCATTTACTTTCAGTATTTTACAGTTGCGCAGGGTGTTCAAGGAACTTGACGTATTATTTTATAGCAACAACTATAAAGACAATAGTGTGATGCTCAGTAGAGGCTGTCCTTCAAACCTCTGCTCCCATCAGGCAGCAATGCAGGTACTTTCCAGTCTAAGTGCCATTGAATGATTGCTTGATTGCTTGATTGAGATGGAGTCTTGCTCTGTCACCCAGGCTGGAGTGCATTGGCACGCTCTTAGCCCACTGTAACCTCCACTTCCTGGATTCAAGTGATTCTCCTGCCTCAGCCTCCTGAGTAGCTGGGACTATACTCACATGGCACCACACCCGGCTATTGTATTTTTGGTAGAGATGGGGGTTTCACCATGTTGGTCAAGCTGGTCTCGAACTCCTGACCTTGGGTGATACAACTGCTTCGGCCTTCCAAAGTGCTGGGATTACAGGTGCGAGCCACTGTGCCCGGCCCCAAGTGCCATTTAATCTTCACAACAACCCTGTGAAGTCAGGACCACTGCTGTCCTCCTCCACACCTAAGCCAGCTGAACCACAGACTGGTTATGTAACTCCTGCAAGGTCCCCAGCCAGCAGAGGCAGAGTGAGGAATCACCTGAGACAGTCAGGCCCTGCTCTCCTCACTGCCTCCCGGACAAAATCAAACATGCATGAATAAAATATCACCCGATCATTTGGGAAGGGGCTGAAAATGCAAATGTCTGCAGGGTCATGCCGCTTAGAGAGTGCATGACGTGGGCTGCGCTGGGCCTGGGAGGAATTGGGAGCCAGGAGCTCATGTCCTGTATAAAGAGGGTGGGTGGGCGCTGCCTCCCTCCAGAAGACTGGCCACATGGGGACAGGCTCATGTGGGCAGATCTTCACACTTTTCAAGTGAGAAGCCAAACATTGGGTTATTACCTGAAGATTCTTGATTTTCAAATGTTGGCTACAAACTCAACATTTTCAAGAGCAGATAAAGGGCTGGAGTAGGCGTGGCTTTGCTAGGGCAGTGTCCCTATGGCTCCGCCCCCCAGGTGGCCATTACCTCTTCTCCTGATCACCAGGGCCAGCTCCCGTGAGTGGGACTCCCGGCTGGCTTTGATGAACATCACCACTTGGTCATGCGTGTGTTCTGAGATGTCCCGGCCATTGATTAACACGATTTGATCCCCTTCGTTCAGCTTAGGAATGCAGGTGTCCGCCTGGGTGGAAGGGAAAAGCGAATTTCTCCCGTTACCATAACACAGTCCTCGGGGGAAGAACGCTGACTCGCTCTGCTCCCAGACACCTGAGACCACGATCAAGTTTGCCTTCTCTCCCTCCGGTAGTACTGTCATTATTTTTATAATACATCTACTGCTATATGGACATGGTAGTTGGTTGCATGATATAAAGAAGTACTGCTCAGAATATAAGTTATAAAACATTTCAGAATAAGGCTATAAAAACTGCTGATGCCATTTCTCTGTGGTAGTCAACCTTCACTTATTATAATATAACTATACCATTTCCAGCCTTTTGTTTCCTAGATGTACTGTTAGGAAATGATTTGCCAGCTAGAGGTGAGTATTTATCTGTCTTGCAAAGGTGAAAGCTTTTGTAAGCTTCACAGCAGAGGCAAAAACCATTATGGAGAGAAGCAAGGTACTGAACAGCACAGGAAAGAAAGCCTTCTGAATTTACAGAAACCATAAACAGTAACAAAAGTTAAATGACAAGAGCTTAAGGACTACCTCAGAGTAATCCCAACATGGTTCACTGTAAGGAGGCACAGTGACTCCTACTGCTTTAAAAAAGCAGATGATTAAAGGTAACTGTGGGGCCAGGTGAGGTGGCACACACCTGTGGTCCCAGCTACTTGGGAGGCTGAGGCAGGAGGATCGCCTGAGCCTAGTTTGAGGCTGCAGTGATCGCACCATTGCATTCCAGCCTGGGCAACAGAGTGAGACCCTGTCTCTTAAAAAAGAAAAGAAGGGTTAACTATGGAAAGTGATGAACATGTTAATTTGTTTGACTGCAGTACTATAACAAGACATCATGTTGTACACCTTGAGTATGCACAACAAAAAAACTGAAGGAAAAAATTACTTATTATTATTTTTAAAACAATCAAATTTATTTTATTTTATTTTATTTTTGAGACAGAGTCTCACTCTGTTGCCCAGACTGGACTGCAGCAGCGTGATCTCAGCTCACTGCAACCTCTGCCTCCTGGGTTCAAGGAATTCTCCTGCCTCAGCCTCCCGAGTAGCTGGGATCACACCTGTGCGCCACCACGCCCAGATACTTTTCGTATTTTTTGTAGAGACGGGGTTTCACCCTGTTGGCCAGGCAGGCTGGTCTCAAACCCCTGGCCTCAAGTGATTCACCCGCCTCGGCCTCCCAAAGTGCTGGGATTACAGGTGTGAGCCACTATGTCTGGCCTAAAAACAATAAAATAAATTTGAAAGAAAAACAAAGCAAATGCTCTTCTTAGGAGGCCTAAACAGAGGATGAGAGGGGCACTGGTGGAAAGACAGTGAGAAGAGCCACAGGGTCCACATGCCCACTTAGAGTGAGCAGAACAGCAGACTGCCTACGTTTCCTTCTCTTGAAAAAGACTTCCGAAAATGTAATGTGCACACCAACCACTCAAGGCTCTTGTTAAAAATGCAGATTACGGTTCAGCAGGCCTAAGCTGGGGCCAGAGAGTCTGCATTTCTAATGAGGTCCCAGGTAACATGGGTGCTATGGCTTCAAAGAGCACAGTGAGCAGCAAGGTTCTAGAAAACATGGTGATGTGTATCTAAGCACGTTCTTTACTCTGGCAAAAAAAGAAATGGGACACAGAAACAGAAACCTGTTAGAATTAGGGGAGAACAAACAAACACGGGGAATAACATGGAATGTATTTACTTACAGGTGACTCTGGGTTTATCCTTGATACTACAAGAGGCATCTTTTGATCCACTCCTCCCTGTAAACATTTTAAAGTAAAAAAAAAAAAAAAAAAAACAAAGTTTTTTAAGTTAAAAAAAAAACAAACACTGGAGTGGCTCACAGCATCAACAACATGGAGGTACCAATAAATGTGAGTCTTTGGTACAGCAAGGCTTCAAACTTCACTATGACTGATTAGAATCACACGTCATTTCAGAAATATGGAACAAATTCCTGACCCCTCTGGATCCAGTGGGCTGACCAGGACTGTTCAGAAGCCTTCCTCTGCCATCCCCACAGTTCATGAACGAAAAGATGCACTCAGAGAGAGCAAGCTCCTCCTTAAAAACACAGACGCCCCCAGGAGAGGGACTCCACAGCATATCTTCCGAGTGCTGCTAGAAAAGGGGGCTTTCAGCAGAGGTGAGCAAGGCCTGGGAAAGGGGTGCACCTGTGAGCGCATCTGGCTGTGAGCGCTGGTCCTCAACACAGCTGCTGGGGCAGATGAGGGTGTGCACGATGGCAGCTGGGGGGTAGGGGACCACCTGCCTTCCCTTCGTCCTAGAGCAGGGGTGAGTACACGTTTTCTATAAAGAGCCAGAGAGGCTTTGTGGGAGTGAGGGCTCTGATGCAACTGCTCAACTCTGCAGTCATTAACCCACCAGTAAACAAACAGGTGTGGCTGTTACCAAAAAAACTAGTTCCAGAAACAGATGGGATTTGGCCTATGGGATTAGTTTGCAGATCCTGCTTAAATGTACCTGGAGGAGAGTGGTGACCCTGCAGGTTGAACTTGAATTGTTTTCTCTTATCAGCTTCAGCAATGCTGAGGGGTTCTCTTAATAGCATTCCTGAAGTGGGTAGATCTGTTTGCCAAGTGTGTGCCCTCATCTCTTGGAACCTCAGTATTCATTTGCAAAATGGGTTTAAAAATACTGACCTTACCACTTATTATCAGAACTTAAGAAGGTGCTATGAATCTAGTGCATAGCCAATGCCAGGCACAGAGCCGCACTTGGCCTTTGACAGCTGTTAAGGCCACATTAAAAAAAACCTCTCAATTCTAGGCTGGGCACGGTGGTTCACGCCTGTAATCCCAGCACTTTGGAAGGCCAAACTGAGTAGACTGCTTGAGGCCAGGAGTTTGAGATCAGCTTGGACAACATGGTGAAACCCCATCTCTACAAAAAATATGAAAAATATTAGCTGGGTATGGTGGTGCATTCCTATAGCCCTAGCTGAGGTGGGAGGATCACCCGAGCCTGGGGAGGTCGGCGCTGCAGTGAGCTGAGATCGTGCCACTGCACTCTAGGTTTGGGCGATAGAGTGAGTTTTTTCTCAAAAAAAAAAAAAAAAAAAAAAAAGAAAAGGCAAAAAAACTCAAACCAAACAAAAACAAAAAAACTCCCCAACTCTCAATTCTGAGGGTTGAACCAATTTCCTTACGCAGCTCAGGAATGCAGCATATTTCTAATGCAAATTAAAAACTCACCGAAAGACTGCTTCACAGCACAAAACTTCCTTTATAAATACACAACGTACCTTAAGATTAAATCCAAATTTTCCATCTTCATCTGGTGTGATACGGATCAAGACTAAGTAGCCGTCACCATTATCATTCTGGAAAATGTTTGAAAGTGGTCATTTACATCACATTTCTCTCCAGCAGTTGGTGATAAGATATTTTCATTTAGTCAGAGCTACTCAGCTGCCCACAAAGGGTCTGGAAGCCCTGGCCGGGTGGGTCACCCGGCTGCCTGTGCTCGCTCACCTTGTCACAGTAGTACTGGCTGGTATCCTCGGTGGAGCCCCCTTTGGTCACCCTGTGGAAGTCATCTAAGAACTGCTGATCAACGCCGTCAGGTGAGCAGGAGCCTGGAGCATTTGAAGATGGAGACACAGAACTGGATGACTTCTGGGTCCGGTAGCTTTGTGCTGGATTGTTCTCAGATAGACTCCTTCATCATGGGGAATGAGGAGACATTAATAACTGGGTTACTATTTTATTAGAGCAAACACTACTGACTGTAGGGGCCTGGCACCTGGGGGCTATATGTTTCCCTGGAGCCTCAGCTGCATGGGTTGTCAGCAGGATTTGAGTACACTCAGGGCGCACTGACCACCCCTACCCACATCTGGCCTAGACATTGTCACGTGGTTTTGGAGAAAAGGGATAGGAGGCAGGGTGGATCTGGAAACTGCTGAAAACTCTGCTCCCTTCCCTGCTGCTTTAGAAGGGTGAAGGGAAATGTGTCCAGCTACTCTGGTGGTTTCATTACTGAACCAGGCTCTGCCAGGGAAGCTCATGCAGATGCACGGCTCATCCCTTCTGAAAGCTTTTTTCCTTCTGTCTAATTTCTGCGGATGGTTCTGCTTCATAGGACTCTTGCCTCCTCAAAGGAAACGGGACTGTTGTTGATGTGCATTCAGGAGAATTTATATTATTCCTAGTTGGCATGATTTGCCTGTGACATCCATGAACTGCCACGCTGAGATGTTTCATTTTCCTCTATCTAATATAGTTTCTTCTGTATTGTGGAGCTGCAATGTTCAGTATGGTAGCCAATAGTCACATGTGGCTACTCAAATTTAAATAAATTTAAGACAAGAAACCAGCCACACCTCACAGGCTCACTAGCCACATGCGGCCAGTGGCTCCTGTATGAGACAGTGCAGTTAGAGAACATTCCACCACGGCAGGAAGTCCTGCTGGACAGCGCTGTCTTAGAGAGTTACAGATGATGAGAACTGAACAGACCTTTGTGGTCATTTGTTCTAACTCCCAGTTCACAGATGAAGAAACTGAGGTCAGGAGGGGCTGAGTAACTCGCCCAGGGTCATGGGGCTTTCTCCTCACTTAGCAGACAGAAGCCTGACCGATGTGCGTCCTGAGCCTTTCTTCCCTCTCCAGGCCATGCAGAGCCCACTCCCAAGACCCCCATTTCTAACCCCTCAGGGTCACAGGGATTAACCAACCCTGCTGTCACTGTACAGGACAGGACCCTTGAGTCTCTGCATCACCCACACCAGCCCCTTCCGGAGTCACAGGCCCAGCACAGACACCTTACAGGGCTGATGAATGTGGGGCTCTCCTACATTCTTAAGACTCTGCCCCACCCTAACCTCATCCAAAGTGAAGTGAGGGGAGAAGTGCAGAGACCAAGTCATTCAGTGAAACCCCGACAAAAGACAGCTGCTACCACCTCTTTCTTGACCTTTATTTCAATCCCTTATCCATGGATTTTTCATAGAATTGGTGATTCTCTTTCTCCTAGTGAGTTTATATGAGCTTAATTTAAATATAAAATCTGTATCATATTCACACAGAATGATTCATAATCACAATCTATTTGAATAAAATATTCAGTGACAGACCAATGGAGAAACACAGCTATACGCAGGACAAGAGTCTGGCCTTATGGTGTCCAAGTGGCTGGTTGGGGGTAGGGTGTTATGGACGGGAAGACATTTCAGAGAGAGAATATTTTGGAATTGAAGTTGTACACAAGTTTTCAGATTGAAAAAGAATGACTTTCACTGATGTAAAAGCAAGTTTTAAAAAATTCCCCCCAAATACGGCATTTTTGCTAGGTTTCACTGTTTACAAGAGCATCACCTAGTGGCAGAAAGGGCAACTGCTTGGCAGTTACAAAACAAGTTAAAAAGAGTATTTCCAGTTCTCATTCTGTCTGTCTCTGTCTCTGCCTCTGTCTCTCTCTCTCTCTCTCTCCCTCCCCACACCCCAGATCCATTTTTTTTTTTTTTTTTTTTTTTTTTTTTTTTGGAGACGGAGTCTCGCTCTTTCGCCCGGGCTGGAGTGCAGTGGCTGGATCTCAGCTCACTGCAAGCTCCGCCTCCCGGGTTTTACGCCATTCTCCTGCCTCAGCCTCCGGAGTAGCTGGGACTACAGGCGCCCGCCACCTCGCCCGGCTAGTTTTTTGTATTTTTAGTAGAGACGGGATTTCACCGTGTTAGCCAGGATGGTCTCGATCTCCTGACCTCATGATCCGCCCGTCTCGGCCTCCCAAAGTGCTGGGATTACAGGCTTGAGCCACCGCGCCCGGCCATTTTTTTTTCTTTTGAGACAGGGTAATGCTCTGTTGCCCAGGCTGGAGTGCCGTTTCGTGACCACAGCTCACTGCAGCCTTGATCTCCTGACTCAAGAGATCTTCCTATCTTGGTCTCTTGAGTAGCTGGGACCACAGGCATTCGCCATGTCCAAATAATTTTGATTTCTTTTTTTTTTGAGATGGAGTCTCACTCTGTCACCAGGCTGGAGTGCAGTGGTGCAATCTCGGCTCACTGCAACCTCCGCCTCCTGGGTTCAGGTGATTCTCCAGCCTCAGCCTCCTGAGTAACTGGGACTACAGGTGCCTGCCACTACGCTTGGCTAATTTTTTATATTTTTAGTAGAGATGGGGTTTTACCATGTTGGCCAGGATGGTCTTGATCTCTTGACCTCATGATCCACCCGCCTTGGCCCCAAAGTGCTGGGACTGCAGGCGTGAGCCACGGAGCCTGGCCTTTTAAAAATTGTTTGTAGACATAGGGTCTCACTATGTTGCCTAGGCTGGTCTAGAACTCCTGGTCTCAAGCAATCCTCCTGCACTGGCCTCCCTAAGTGCTGGGATTACAGGTGTGAGCCACCATCCCCAGCCCTATTTTTCTTTCTTGATTTAAAACTCAATGGTCTGTCTAAAGCAGCCCATGGTATTAAATGACAACAGTACTACTACTATTACTACTGCTGCTAGTACTAATACTATATTCCAAGTCATTTTATGCCCCAACCTATTTTTCTTTTTCTTTTTTGAGACAAGAGTCTCGCTCTGTCACTCAAGCTGGAGTGCAGTGGCGCGGTCTCGGCTCACTGCAAACTCCACTCCTGGGTTCACGCCATTCTCCTGCCTCAGCCTCCTGTGTACCTGGGACTACAGGCGCCCACTACCATGCCTGGTTTTTTTTTTTTTTTTTGTACTTTTTGTATTTTTAGTAGACACAGGGTTTCACCATGTTAGTCAGAATGGTCTCGGTCTCCTGACCTCGTGATCTGCCTGCCTCGGCCTCCCAAAGTGCTGGGATTACAGGCATGAGTCACCGCGCCTGGCCTGCCCTAACCTATTTTCTAAGCAGGGTTGGAGGGGTTACTCTAAGTCATTTATTTCAACAAATGGCTGATTTTTGGCCTGCTTAACTGTGTACACAGGTGCTCTGTAGAGCGTGGTGATGTTTTGTTCAGTGTGCAAGATGGACAGACAGACGAGGAAGAGGACATCAAATCAGGAGATGCAATGAGTATGTGGCAGCTGGCCACAGCACAGGGTGGCCAGGGGTGAAGGCACCAAAACCCTAGCGTCTCCTCCGTCGCTGGGCAGAATGCAGTGTGGCTGAGGAGCGCAGGGGAGCCGCCCCATGAATTCCACAAGTGGAGGGAAGAAAGGGACAGGATGAGGGATGCAAGAAGACGGTGAGGGTGGGATGGAGCCAATGACTAGCGGGAGGAAGGAGCAGGAGAGGTTTGCCCCTGAGGCAGGATGGGGAGACACCGTGGAGGAGCCAGTGTGGTACTGACCACACCCTGGTTCTTGGGGAGAAAGGGGCAGAGACAGAGAAATGTGAGACACAGACTCACCATCAGGCAGACAAACAAGTATTCCCCCTCCAGAAAACACATGCTTCCGAACTGTAAAGGCAGCAGGCATCAGAAAGAAACACACCCATGAAAGAAACACTCCCCAAGAAGCTCTCCCGAAACCCTGGAGAATTACAAAGACCTCCCCACCCCCCCGCCTGTGAAAGGGGGCAAAGTCCTGCTCTCAGATTGTAGTGTGAAGGAACAGGGGCCCTGTTTTGGGAGCTTCTCAAGGTCAGGAGACCCTCGTGCTCTTTCTGTTCCTCTCCTAGTGCTCGGAACACAGGACCAGGCACACAGGGAGTGCTCAACTGAAATGCTGAGTGAATGAAGAATAAAACTTCTTGGCAAGGTACCAAGAGGATCGCCTGAGGTGACTGGGTGAGTTACGCTAAAAGAGCAAGGAATTTACTCAGAAATCTGGAAGCTCAGGTGCAAAGAGAAGGCGGGTTAAATGGTTCTCAGCATCTGCAAGATCAGAGCTTCTGAGAATGTGCTGTGCACACAAATCAGCTGGGGTCCTGCTGAATGCAGAGTATGATTCGGCCGGCCTGTGTGGGTCTGAGATTCTGCATTCCGACCAGCTCTCAGGTGCTGCAGCTGCTGGCCTGTGGCCACAGCTGGAATAGCATGGCGCTAGAGGAACGCATACCAGTTCCCCCAGAGGGCAGTTTTTTCTGAATAAAATTCCTGGAGAAATGTCCCACATGGCTCCTTACATAAGAGTCCTTGAGTGACAGAAAGAAGACTGTCTTCCCATACACATTGTTATGACATGGAGACAGTCTCCACAGGAAACAGCTCATCTGGGGCTGTAATAAATGCCAAGGGCACAAGATCAAAGTGGCAGAAGGGATATGGTTCAGGTACGGTGCTTTCTGAGCTCACAGTCTCTTTCCTGCTGGAACAACAGATCATGAATCTGACTAGGCTTCCCCTACAGATATCAGACACCTCATCGGCAAGAAAGCACTTGCTAAACCTCAGTCAATTCATCCCTGAATCCTCTGAGGGGAATTTCTCATTGACAGATGTCCTGCAGGGGCACCTACCACATAGTCCTGTTCACAGGTGACAGTTACGAAACTTGTCAAAGTAAATATGTTTGAGTTCTTGGGGTACAGATAAATATGGTGTGATGTTGCTCATGTGATACGGACACATGGTGTGGAAGTGGCAGAGGGGGCATCCCATTGTGAAAACTTAGGAGTTTGTATCCCGGGTTCCCATCCAGTTTCATCTAACCATTTGTCCGCCCATCCGTCCATCCGTCCATCCATCCATCCATCCATCCATCCATCCATCCACCCACCCACCCACCCACCCATCCATCCACCCACCCATCCACCATCCATCCATCCATCCATCCATCCATCCATCCATCCATCCATCCAGTCATTGAATGTCTATTAAATGCCAAATACCCATGTCAGGTTTTAAGGAAGGAGAGGTGAATAGGGCACTATCCCTGCCCTCAAAGAATTCATTGTCCACAGGAGAAGAAATACAATTAACCAAGTAATAATATTATCATGCTACAGTGGAGATGCTCAGATGTCTAGGGTACCATGTGAGGCCAGGAGAGGCTTCCTGGAGCAGGTGCACTTGAGCTTGAGTTTGAAAGATGAATTAATAGGAGATTGAACAGGTAGTTAAGTGGGAAAAAGAGGGCATTCTGGCAAAACATTGATTATAACAAACAAACAAAAGCAGCAGCACAGGTAAAGGCAGGAAATGTTGAAAAAGCAGATAAAAGGTATTTAAGCAGGGAGTGACATTCTTGGATGTGTATTTCAGAATGATAAATTTGCTATTCTTGTGAAGCATGGTGTGGAAGGAGGTGATACCAAAGATAGGGGGACGGTTTGGACACGACTGAGCTAGACTGTGCAAAGAGACGATGGTGGCTGCATGGGGGCAGTGCAGTGGGGATGGCGGAGGAATCAAACACAAGAGATGTCTGGGAGGTAGAATCAACAAGATGAGAAATGGCGTAAGGACAGTGAAAGAAAAGAAGGAGTGAGGGATGACTGATGTTTCCAATGGGTGCAAACCAGGTAGTATTGAAACAATGGCCTCCCCTTACCAAAACACAGGAACAGCCATGAGCTGGACACCAACATGAGTAGCTGAGACTGGATCATGCTGGGTTTCAGGTATTTTAGACGTCCACATGCAAGTGGGCCCAAACAAGAAGGCAAGGTTCACGGAAAAGGGACATAAACACTCTGAACAAAACCCTGTCTCTGCCTGGTGTCCTCTGAGAGGGACATGTAGAATGGTATGCAGATCCTTCCTCCACATTCAGATCTGGTGCCACCCTCTAGAAGGGCTCACCTGCACTTGGAGAATGGTGGTTACGAGGGTGATGGGTGGAAAGTGACTACATTGGAATTGTCTAGCTGAAGGAACAGTAACCAAGGCTGGCAGGTGGAACTGGGAACAGACACCATCTGTGTTATCCTGAGAGTTCAAGACAGGAAGCTTGATGCTGGGTCAGTGTCAAGAAGGCTTCCAGCACAGCTTGGGAAGAACGGTGGGCACCTGGGTTACCTAATGACAGAGCACACTGCTGCACTATAAGGGACTCTTCATTGCTGGCAGGGAGCTCAGGCCTGGGGGGACCCACAGTAGGGTTGGGGGAATTCCTACACTGCCGCCAAAGCTGAAGAAGGGGAATCCCCTAGGTTCCTTCCAATGAACAGAAGTTTTTATTTTTATTTTTGAGACAAGGTCTCACTCCAATGCCAAGCTTGGAGTGCAGTGGTGTGACCACAGCTCACTGCAGCCTCGACCTCCTGGGCTCAAGTGTTTCTCTCACCTTTGCCTCCTGAGTAGCTAGGACAACAGGCAGACAACATTGTGCCCAGCTAATTTTTGTATGTTTTGTAGAAATGGGGTTTTGCCATGTTGCCCAGGCCGGTTTTGAACTCTTGGGATCAAGCAATCTGCCCAGCATGACCTCCTGAAGTATTAGGATTACTGGCGTAAGCCACTACGCCTGGCTGGCACAGAATTTTTGAAATAAAAAGCCATGGCTGCCCCACATCCCATGGAAGAAGGCAGGCTCTAAGGAAAGAGGCAAATAGCAAAAAGTTATGCAGGCATGAAGCCCCATCCACTCGGAGGGTGTCATGTTGGTGACCCATCGAGACAACTGTGATAAAATAGCAACCGGAAAGTTTCTCTAGTACAGCTCTGAACTGCTCTACAACGTGTTTCCCCCAGTTTCTGTTCTGCATGTCTCTTTCTTTAGGGAACATCCTCTCCCTTTTATTTCGGTGGAGAGTGGTAGGTTTTTCATTTCTGCCATGAAGGAAACTTACTTCTCTGCAGAATTTGGTCTTCACTCGGAAGCAGGGAAAGGAACACACAATGGTTGATAGAACCTTGGGAGCAACAAAAGAGTGCAGCCTACTTGGGCACAAAGCAAACTGCCAAGGATTCGTAACTATAATCATCAACTTTGCTGTGCTGCTATAAATATGGAACAAACCAGCTAGTGACTCATCCGCTAAGATGGCACTCAGGCAGCCTGAGCTGCGCCATTCTGGGTTTACAGCCAAATCTAACCGCTCTTTTTCGTTCTTTCTCTTTCTTCTCTTTTAAAGGAGTACGGAACATCACACTTAATTCTTCTTCTTAAAAGGAACCCTCCTCACTGTCTGTGATATTATTCATCTGATTTCTCTAACAGAATGCTTCTTTTTGCCTCTTAACACAAATCTGCTGTATAAAACATGTCAAACATTTCTTAAACATTTTGCAAATACTCACAGAAACGAACGAACAGGTTTTTTCCTCTCACCAAGTACAGACCAGTCTGTACTTCTTACTTGGGGCAATGGCGGTCCCCAGACCCTCAGGAGGGCCAGCCTCCTCTGAAGACCCAGCACGAAGTGGCTTCCCAGCAGCAGGAAGAGGTCTCCTACCTAATAGCGGTGGTAGGGGCTGCTTTTCTAGCTGCTCACCCCACTTGCAGAGGACAGTCACTAACTTGACCGCCTGACACATCTATTGTCAGTACACCTGGCAAAACCCTGCAAGGAAGCCTGCCTTTGAACCACCGTTATTTGCTGTTCTTAACATTTAGGTGCAAGGTAAGAAGTGCCCCAAGATGACACATTTTACGAGGTCTCAAAAAGGGGTTTCAAGAAGAATCACTGTGCAATGTGTAGGAACGAGCAGGGCCAGAAATCACTTACATCAAACAGTGCTTAAGGGAGCGAATTTTAAATCTTATTTAATTTTAATGAACTGAACTGTAAATAGTCCTATGGAGCTGGTGGCTCCTGTACTGGACTACAAAGGTCTAGATGCTCCGTGATGGGACTGCAGACCACAGGAGGAAAATCTGATGTAGGACACATACTGTTCCCTAAGCCCCCCTTCTCCTTTCACCAAAGCGACAGAGCCCTGGAGTGTGGCAGCGCAGGCTGATAATGTGCTATTTGCCCAGCTGGCCTGGAGGCTCCTGAAATAACTTCTCTAATTTGCTCTGGTGTTCCCCTCAACGACCAGCCAAGGATGTAGAAAGGGTACCCCTGGACTCGGGAATGAATGCAAGCCCTCTAAAGCGTCCACATGTCATTGGACAGAATGCATCCCTCCCCACCTGGCACTGATTGCATAAAGACACAGAGGGTGCTGGGCTATGAGGGCGCTCAGAGGCTACCCACCCGCCTCATGCCACAGATGAGCAGCTGGGTGAGTGGTGTGGAGCGCCCAGACTGCAAGCAAGGTGATGATTCCAAACCTATTCCCACATGAATTCTGTTTGAAAAACGCACTTTTCACTTGTAGATATTCTAGGGGTTCACTCCCCTTTAAATGAATGATGTAATAAACCTGTTAGTCTAGATGCGTGCTGCTGGCAACACTTTCTGCAATGATGGGAATGGGCTGTATCTGTGCTGTCCAAGATGGAGGCCACCACTCCTGTGTGGCTGTCAAGCACTTCAAAGGAGGCTTGTGTGACTGAGGAACTGAATGCTTACATTTCTATTATTTTAATTAATTTAAATCTGAATAGACACCTGCGGCTGGTGCCTGCTGTACTGGACAGCAAAGGTCTAGATGCTGTAAAATTCTGTGATGGGACTGCAAACCACCGCAGGAAGCTCTGACGCAGCAGGCTTGAGTGGGCTTCCCAGAACCCTCGAACAGTTCCCTAAACCGTTTTCTCCTTTTGCCAAGGCACAGAGCCCCACTGCAAACTCAATACGGCTCTAGTCACACATGCCTGCACTCCTGCCTTGTATTTATAGATGTGCTTGTGATTTGAAAAGCTACAAAGTCACACAAAGGAACTCACAATCATCCACTGTAGCCCTGACAAAGGGGCAGCAGGCTGCAAGTTGGAACAAGAGATAGTAACCATTTAGCAAAAGCATCATCCAGGCTCAGGTCACAAGGAAAGAATGAACACAGGGATTATTTAACCAGAGGTGTTAAGAACACAGATAAACTGGAAACCATGTTTGCTCTGGGCAAGGATAGAGGAGAGGTAGCAGCCTCACACATAAATGGGAAGGAGATTTGCAATTCACCTGCGAATGCCTGGAGTACAATCAGAATGCATTTGATGCTTTCAGCCTACTAGCTACAGTGGTAAAAAATGTATAGATTGACTAAAGTGCCTGCTTGCTAATCCTCGGCTGTTAGGGGGGCATTATCTTTCTGTATTTTAGACTTAGTATGAGGCTTAACAGAATAGATGCCCGATGACTATGGTTGACTTCCTAACAGTTGATACTTTACTATCATGCTTTAACCTAGTCTATAATCTATGCCTTCCCTACTTAAAAAAATGATTTGCGAGTTTACCCCAAAATGTACAGATATGTAACTATGAATCCATTAAAATAAGAAAAAAAAAAAAAAAGACCTATATAACCAAGGCAAAGGAGGAAGAGAAAGTACTACATAAGAAATCTGGGCTGAGGAAAGTGAATACAATGAGCCTAATGTGCAGCTCTGAACTCCCTGGTAACCAAGGCAAAAAGGGAAACAAATGGGTTAAATGTATCCTATTGAAAAACAAAAGCACTCAACCAGTCTTTCAGGACAGACATTTTTTCTGGCCTTGAGCTATGAGGGAACTCTGTCACATGGCGGGGGGAGGCGAGAGGGGAAGTAGGACATAAAAATCCAACAAAAATTTGTCAAAGAAAATTAGAGATATTCTAACATGTTTGTTTCTTTATACTACCTATTAATTGAAAACAAAACCCCTCAGAACCCTGTTGTTCAGAGAAGGCTTTTAGAAGCAAGCATATTTCCAATGATTTGAAATCATGTGATGGTAAAGCTTTATTAATCTAGAAAAATCAGAGTTAACACGTCCCTAGAGTCTGTACCTGTAGAATACGGAATGATTTAAAAGAGCTTTGCTCGTGAGCTGGAGAGGAGACTAATTCAAGAAACTAACATGTACTTAGCGAGTAGAAAGTCTTTGTTGTGGACAAAAAGAAGTACAAGCTGTAGACCCCAGGCACACAGACTGTCTTCCGGGTGAAAAGGTAGAGTCTGATTTATGTTCTTATCCTGGCAGAGGGCACCCTTGGGAGCTGGCTGCAGGCACCAGCTCTTGGTTCCTCTCAAATGGCAATCTGGACCTGAGCAAATTCTGCAACAGCCAAAAAGCAGATACCCAGCAATAAAACAACACAAGTTCCTTACTCTTGGTGCGGGCTTCGGTTCTGAGAAACTTCAGAATCGCTGTCTTGGGGGGCCAGAGAGCCCTTGTACGTGTAAAACACATCTTCCGTTTCCGTGATGTAGGTCATTTCATTTGCAAGGTTATCTGCAGAAGAGTGGCGTGGCTTTCGAACTTCGTGCCGGAGCCGAGGACTTCGCCTGGGTGGGAAAAACGTTGAGTGCAAAGTGTTCAAAGCAAATTCCACTTAAAAATTTAATTAGACACCAGTGGACCTCTGCCCTGACCTTTCTAAGGATGCCTTCCTTGGCGGAGGCTGACATTCAGAGCCGGTTAACCCATTACTACCCCAGCAGAAGGCACCAAGGGTGACACCGATCCCTAACGCTCTCAGTCAAGTGGTGGCTCCCAGAACAGTAGCCTCAGCTGTATAAACAGGCAGAATTAGATGGGTTTATGCCCTTTGGGAAGTGACAGGTATTGACTTAAGGGTAAGTTATTCTTCCAGGAGGACTCAAGCTCTCAAGACATAAATAGGCCGTAAGGACTGCTATTCAGAGATTTTTTCTGATTAATTTGAACAATGCAAACTAAAGGTTTAGAAGCCAAACTACATTTCTCAGCAAAACTCCAACCATATTGCAGCGACATCCCTTCACGTGAATTTCACTTGATCCAAGAGAAAATGTTTGCTTTTTAAGATATATCCCTTATTAAACCCGTTTATGTGCATTAGATGGGCACATAAACACTGGCCTGTCCTCCAACAGCAGCAGTAGGCATGTGACCTCGGGCAAGGCACATCACCTCTCTGGGCCTTGGCTGTACTTACCTGCTCCTGAGAATGAATCCAATGAGGCCGTGTTCTCAGGGCATCCAGTGTGGCACCTGGGCGTCAGCTCCTGCAGCCGGGGATCCCAGGCTGCCGAGCTTTCTAAGTTCTATTTTCCCTCACAGTTTTTCCATCTTCCCTTTCTTTGTTAGCCATTTCTCCTTAGGACTGTCAGGGTCTCCATGATTTGCAATCCCCCTGGGCCTGGATAATCAATAATGCTGTGTCCAAAGCAGAAGTAAAAAGGCTCTTGTGACTCCTCAGGAGAGGACCTATAAATAACTACAAGAGCTCCAGGCCACGAGTGTGGCAACATCTAACCCCGCTGTTCCCCTGGATCCCGTCCTGGGCTCTCTGGGCCCCTGGCATTGCTGCCAATGAGATTTTCAGATAAATTAAGCTGCTGTATGATAGCATAGATTTACCTCTTTAGAATGAGGTATCTAAATGCTGGAAACCAAGAAGCAAATCTATTCAGTCATGTCCTGATTTCTAACACTAAGTACTGTCATTGTCCCTTCCTTCCCAGAGCATTAGGCTCCCAGTGAAGAGTCCTTCCCTAGCAGGCCCAGCACAGCATCTCCTCTGTCTGCCTGTCTCCCAGTTTCTCTTAGGCTTAGCAGATCCTGGCTCAGGTATTTACAGCCACGCACTCTTACTCCAGTGTGGAGCTGGGGGCAATGTTTCCTTGCTAGGTTTCCCCTTCTGGCCCCTAGCCTTTTTGGAGGCATTCACAAAAATGGTGTGATGTCTTTGGGGACCATTATACTAAGATAATGATAATTCCACCTGACTCTTCTAAAAGCTTACTACGTATTTGTACATTGTTATTTCATTTGCGGTAGTTTTTATAATCTTTTTAAGAGATGGGGAAACTGAGGCTACAGAGGTAAAGAGATTTGTTAATTAACAGAAGGGCCAAAACCTGAGTTTAGGTCTTTCGGCTACAAACCCAGTGCCCTGACCACCTATTTCCTTTTAAGCTGAGCTCATTCTTTTTAAGTTGGCTGGCTACTTCCTGATGTGCATTTGCTTCTGCTGCTGAAGGTCATACATCCTTACATCACTGACATCACGTACCTGCATTAGTTTTCCCCAATGTTTATTTTGTGGGATATTAATGGACAACATGAATTAAGTAAAGTCAACCATACTTCTTTATCACAGGATGTCCCAGAGTGTTTAATATGCTAATATGTGCTGTGATTCCAAAGGAGGCCTTTCAGCAGGCTAGAGTTTCCCAAATTATTTAGATCTAATACGTTTTTTTAAAAAGAGCATCTCAGCATTATACACGATGGAAAACATTTAGCTACATTTGTGTACTTCATGAAAACAGTTACTTCTGCCAAGAGCCTAAAATGCAAATGTAAACTCTGATTGTAGGTCATCTATCTTTAGGACTTTATAAGTTGAGTTTTTATTTTTAAAAGAGATAAAGTGTCTACTGTTGGGTAGTACAAAAAAAAAGGAGGACATACCAGTTGGGAGTAATGGGAGGGGAACGAGAAGGCAGACTCTTGGTTTCTAAGTGCTCCACTGATAAGGATCTCCGCATGGCTGGGTTCCACACCATCCCGCCAATCACCTTTTTGCAATATTGGTTATTTACCGACCTGAAAAACCAGATGCAGGTTCACTTTCTACACTGACATGTTCAACAGGAAAGAAATTACTGCATGTGTGAAACAGTCTACACATGCTTCTTGTCTGACGGATGGCAGGTTAACGCCAAGGTTATGGGGAGTAGAGGGAGACAGCTCAAAAGTGATTCCTGTCTGTCCTGGAATTTCCTTATGTGATTTCTTTTCTTCTGGTGAAAATCCTTTCTTGTCCTCACTACTCAAGCAACAAAGCTGTTTCCAGAATATAACCAAACCTAACCAGATTAGAAGGAATTCCAGGATCACACAGAAATACAGCTCAAGTGATTTCAAGGAATTCTTATTTTATTCACACTGGCCTAAGTAAAAATATTAACCACCTTTTCAGGTGCTCTTCATCATCCTAGCTGGCAGGAGCTGTCACCATAAATTACTGGTAACTCTTCAAGAGAGAAACTGAAAATGTGCTTAGAAAGTAGCTTCAAGCTGGGCACAGTGGTTCATGCCTATAATCCCAGCATTTTGGGAGGCTGAGGTGGGTGGATCACTTGAGGTCAGGAGTTCAAGACCAGCCTGGCCAACATGGCAAAACCCTATCTCTACTAAAAATATAAAAATTAGTCAGGTGTAGAGGTGCATGCCTGTAATTCCAGCTACTTCGGAGGCTGAGGCACGAGAACCCCTTGAATCCCTGAGACAGAGGTTGCAGTGAGCAAAGATCGCACTACTGCACTCCAGTCTGGGAAACAGAGTAAGACTCTGTCTCAAAAAAAAAAAAAAACAAAAAAGGAAATACAGTTTCAAGCTATGTTCTTTGAAATGTGCTACCCTGAAGGTTACTTTTGAATTTTATTTATACCTAGAGAATTTAAATCTTAGCTATCTAGACCCCTCAGAGAATGAATTATTTGAGAGAATAAAGCATTCTGGCATCTCTAAATTTTAAACTAGGTTTTAATGTCTTATAAAAACATTCTACGTATTTCCTTGTGGCGTGACATCAACCAACCAACAAAACAAAACAGAACAAAGAACAAACAAAAGAACATAAACAATATGAAACGCCCTGTAGCACATCATGTACTAATTCACATTAAGAAATGCTGTTGTCACCCTGACCAAATGCTCACAACAGCACCACTGGGAGACTCTTTCCTCTGAGGCAGGCCTACATCAGAAACCACACTGCCCGTGATGAAGAGCACAGGATCCAAACACGGGGAGCAAGCTGCCCGACTCCAAGGTTTAATGTGTCATGGGTTATTAATAGGGACTCTGAAAAAAAAGTGTTCCATTGTCCTATAAGCTTGGAAAATAACCCAACAAATTTCTTTTTATGTGGAACCTTTCAGAAGGCCCAATAAGCAGATGTGTAGCTGTATCTCTAGGGGCTGGGCAAGTCATGTGACCCTTCTAAGCCTCAGTTTCCTCATCTGTAAAATGGAGGTAATGAGACTTGAAATTCACCAGTATGCTGAAGCTGGTACAGGTAATTAAAGAACTGCTGACTTGTCCTCCCAAGCCATCCTCCCAACCCAAATGATCCCCTGTGGCAGATTAAAGATGACTGAAGTTCTTTGAGTCTTGCATCTGGGTTGGCTTGTGACTGCTTTCAGCAACAGAGTCGCTGTGCCAGTGCCAGGTCTCACCCTTAAGAAGGCTGAATGGTTCTGCCTTTGGCTCCTGGAACCCTGAGTGTCCATGTAAGAAATTCAACTACCCTCCTGGAGCATCCAGATGGGGATGCTAAGGAGTCCAGGTGAGTCTAGCCTTCCAACCATTCCATCCAGACACCAGGTATGCAAGAAAAGTTGTCTTGGATCCTCTGGCCACATTCACTGAGAAATCCCGATCTATACCACACAGAGCAGAAGAGGCATCTGGCCAACCCCTTCTGGGATTCCTGACTCACAAAATCATGAGATATAATAGAATGGGTGTTGCCTTCAGTCACCAAAATAGGGGTATTTTCTTGTGCCACAATACAAGACCAGAACCCAGCCCTGCTGGCATTGGATGCATGCAGATGACAAAGCTTTACAGATGAAGAAATAGAAGCAACAAATTAAAGCTCAAGTGACAGAGGCAGGATTTGAACCCAGGCAGCTCACAACAGAGGGCATGCTTTCAATTGCCTCCCCATTCCTTCTCTCATCTGGCCTGAGGATCAGGTCCAATCTAAGTCAATGATATAATCCAATAAGTTATTTTCATGGCTTGTTCAACAGTAGAGCTTCTGAATGTATAAAAATACTAAACAGTATTATAAGAGCTAAAAACTTAATACATTCGCTCTTGGTTCATCAGAAGCTGAGAGAGAGCATTTAGCACCATAAATAGTATCACTGATAGTAACAAAAATTAGCTATTTATTCAGTCTACAAGTTCCCTAATGATTATCAATGTATCAGGAAAGTAACTGGAACAGTCTGATGCAGTTCCACATATCAGATAGATAATGGCTCAGACATGGGTCTCATTTTTAGTAATAGCCACATCAACAACAAATCACGAAAACAATTTTGAAAAACCAACAAATGATTTAGAAATTATGGCTGGGCACGGTGGCTCACGCTTGTTATCCCAGCACTTTGGGAGGCCGAGGCAGGCGAACCACCTGAGGTCAGGAGTTCGAGACCAGCCTGCCCAGTGTGGTGAAACCCCATCTCTACTAAACATGCAAAAATCAGCTGGGCTTGGTGGTGGGCACCTGTAATTCCAGCTACTTGGGAGGCTGAGGTAGGAGAATTCCTTGAACCCAAGAGACAGAGGTTGCAGTGAGCTGAGATCATGCCACTGCACTGCAGCCTGGGCGACAGAGTGAGACAGTCTCAAAAAAAAAAAAAAAAAAAAAGTAAGAATAGGCTGGGCACAGTGGCTCATGCCTGTAATCCCAGAACTTTGGGAGGCCAAGGTGGGTGGATCACCTGAGGTCAGGAGTTCGAGACCAGGCTGGCCAACATGGTGAAACCCTGTCTCTACTAAAAGTACAAAAATCAGCCAGGCGTGGTGGTGTGCTCCTGTAATCCTAGCTACTTGGGAGGCTGAGGCAAAAGAATCGCTTGAACCCGGGAGGTGGAGGTTGCAGGGAGCCAAGATGGCACCACTGCACTCCAGCCTGGGTGACAGAGTAAGACTCCATTTCAAAAAAAAAAGAAAAAAGAAATTATAAGAACAAATTGATAATTTATGCTACCTCTTATACTTAGAGGGTAGTCTTAGAGCAAAGCAAACAAAAATACAAACTGCATGGTTATTTCATTTAGAGAATAAATTTATCGTAATCAAAATTTTTAAATGTATATATGAATTATATATATAAATTTATATCCATTTCTTTTACTGTACTAGTCATTTTATTTAGAGACTAGATTTTAATCTAAATTAGAATTTAAAAATGTATGTATTATATATATTTATACATAAATATCTATAAATTTACATCCATTTCTTTTTCTGTACTAGTCATTCCATATTCTGAATATCATTCCTGTGGATAATAGTACCTATCTCATAGGAGAGTTGTAAGAGTCAAATATAATTATGTGCTCAGCACAAACTAAATGCCCACTAATTATCAACTGTGATTACTACTGTTATTTTGTAATTATTATAGGCAATATATCCCAAAGTCACCTGACTCTGGAAATGTTTTTCTATTCCTTCATTCATTTTTATAGAGCATCTTATAGAATTAATGTTCTGTGGGAGAGGCTGGTGTGGTGGCATCAGGTTGGGATAGCCCAATACGCTGGCACCAGGAGACACACAGAGCCACTGCTCCATTTCCTTTATTATGTCATATTGCAGGGTACAGCTGCCATCAGACTGCTTGGAAGCGCTGAGTTCAGCAGAGTTGAGGGGAGAGAAACAAACGCTGGGAACACGAGATGTCCCTCAGACACTGCTGACCCCAGGAGACTTTTAGTCATGGTTCAGAGATCCAATGCCTGGGGCCCCTGGGCTATAGGTTTCCTCCTCTGCCCAATAATGTCCTCTATTCACTGGTGAACAGGATGCATTTACATCTCAGCCTAGTGTGGATACAGTCTTTATAGCACACTCACTTTTTGGTGTTCCGAGAGCCCATAGTCCAGTACTGAGACAGAACATTCTTTTCCTGAGGTAGTAGCTTCTTTGCCTGAAAGAACGTATGGTGCTCAACACAGGATTTCCACAAGTTTTTGCAAGATCGGTAATTCAGCATGTTGAAGGCCACAATATGTTCCCTGGATTCAGCCTGGGAGGAAAAACAGTCAAGATTTCACCCACATAGACACAGGAGCAGGGACTTGCAAGCATTTAACCCACATTGGTGAAATGAGGTAAGATGCAACAGACAGCAGAAAACTGGTTTCAAAATGCCTTGGCCACAAACCAGTGTTATTGGAATATTCAAGAGCATGATTTGTTAACCGTCTTTATGAACATGGTAATAGAGATGACCAGGATCTATTCTTTATCATCATCTGTGCTCCTCCACGAATGCTTTTATTTCAAATCTGTTTACATTTCTAGGCTGGATGTATTTGGAGCAACCAGATAAAAATCATCTGATACACTCCTTTTAAATTATAGCTCTGGGAACATCTCTCTCCTGAAGGAATACTCTTTCATCTATCAGACAACAGCAAGTTTATAACATTTTGGGTTCTTCTCTATTTGCTTTCCACAAAGCACAGAGTTGAATCCAGTGCTCATATATAATAATCATTTTAATCATTTGCTTTGCCTGCATTCTGCATGAGTTTAGGTTTTCTGTTTTCATGTTCAATTGCCATCTTATGCATTTTTGTGCCACCCTGAATCTTGCACTGGGGGGGCCAGGAGACCCAGATTCCAGTCCTAGTTGCTCTGAGCTTTTGTGTCCTCGTTCCTAAGAGTTCACTGCTCTGTGAGGCCATTTTAAGCACATATTACCTTTGAAAAATTGGGAAATGGACACAGTGACAGTAAGTGAAAATCATGCAGCATAAAAAGATGGAGTGTAGTGTTGTGGAAAGAGCAGATGTCTCGGATTCGTAATGATCTGGTTCAAATTCCAGCTCCCCCGACTCACTAGCTGTGGGAGCCTCAGTTTCCTCACCTCTAAGTTCTACATCTCTGTATGGATGAGCAAATGGACAGTGCCATGGACTTTGCTTATGAGATATGCACACCTACCAAGCCATTGTGCAGTTTTAACACATCATGGGAGGCAACTGACCTTGCTGACCTTCACTGCTACTTTGCGGTGGACTCTCTGCCAGGTGCTTTGACCTATGCTCTTTTATTAAATCTTCACAATTCCCTAAGAAGTGGGCATTATAGCATTTCTGGAAACAAGGTAACTTGGACTAGGGAACGTTAAGTAACCTGTCTGGCTGGTAAGTGGAAGAGCCAGAATCTGAAACCACTGTCCCTGACTCCAAAACAAGCTAAGCAGAATTATACAGACAATCACTGGGTCCTGTAGACTCTGGCCCCACAATGGCATGCTCTTTCTTCCCTGTTATATACATGGCAAACTGCCTTCAACCCTTAAAGAACTAAAAGCAGAAGTAATTTAAAAACACAAGAAATGGGGCAAAGTGGTTTATGTTTCTAGTCCCAGCTACTTGGGAGGCCGAGGCAGAAGGGTCCTCTGAGCCCAGTTTGGGCAACATAGCGAGACCCTGCCTCTAACCACACACATACATACGCACGAAACCAAGCAAGCATGGACATAACTACTCACCTGTTTCTGTCGCTGATGTATAAAGAACTTTTTCCTTTTGAAAGAAATTTTGAGAATGTTCACCCTTCAAAAAATAAAACAAAACACAAACAAAGCACATCAGGGATCGGCCAGGTTGAAGCTGATGCCTCTCAATGCATGTCCTTTATTTCATGATCCCAATGAGTGGGGGCTCTTGGCTGCCTAGAGTTTACTTCTCTGTAGAAATGATGGCAGCCCCATTGCCGCAGGCTAACACCAAGTAGCTGACTGAAGCTGAGCACTGCATAAGGGCCACTGGATTATGATGTAGCTTTTAAATAACAAGAAACATGGACCATGCGCTCTCTTTGCTATAAGCTGCTTTTGTGGCATTGCAGCTCTGCGTGAGCTGGTATATACATGGGGAAGACAGCTGAGAGCAGCATGGAGCAGCTGAAAGAGGACAGACCTGGTCCGAACCCCAGCTCTATTACTTAACAGCCACGTGTCAAGTAGCCTACTTAACATTTGCAAGATAACAGAATTTAGTCACCATTAACTGAACATTTTTTATATCCTAGGCTGCTACTAAGAGCTTTATAAACATCCCCTCACTGAAGCCCTGCAACAATCCTGAAAAGTACATATTGTTATACCCAGTTTTCAGATGAGGAAACTGAGGCTCAGAGACATCACCAAAGCGCTCAAGATCACTCAACCAGAAATTCCTGGAGCCAGGACCTGCACCCAGGTCTCAGCTGACTCTGAAGCCTGTGCTCCTAAGCTCTCCACTGTGAAGTCTTCCTAGCAGTGGTGAAAACTCTGCCCTTCTCAGAGAGTGGCCTTGTGAGGATTCAAGCAGAGTAGGAATGTCAAGTCCCTACCTTGACACACAGTAGGCCTGCAATGCTTGTTCCTTTAATTAAAAACATAACTTTTAAAATAAATTTACAGTTGACCCTTGATCAACAAAGGTTTGAACTACGTGGGGTCCACTATCTGGGGGACTCTTTTTAACCAAACATGGACAGAAAATGCAGTATTTGCAGGATGCGAAACCCACATATACAAAGGGCTGCCTTTTCATATACACGAGTTCTGCGGAGCCAAGTGTGTGACAAGTCTGTGCAGATTTTGGTAACTACAAGTGGTCTTGGAACCCCAAGTACACCAAGGGTTGACTATCATTCATTTATGCAAAACGTCTGCAATCCATACAAAGGGTGCATATTTCCCTGCTGGAATCTTCACTTCTGAAATACTTTTAGGGAAATGAAGGAATTTTACTATTTTCTAGGATCATATAAAGACCTTGGTAGAGCATTCTAGAATGGAGAGGCTGTGTAGGTAAAAAGAAAGTTGAACTATTCATGGGACATTCCCCCAGAAGGATCAGCAATATACCTCTATTACATATGAAATATTACCTAATACACATATATTTTCAATAATCTGTTGGTAGATGTAACTGTGAAGTAAATTTTTTTGGGTGACTGCAGGTTAATAGTCTAAGGATGAGAAGGGTATTTGGGCTCACCCCTTTTAGAGATACTCTTTCTAGTGTGTTACTGCTCTGCCATCTCCCTGAAGTCTGGGGAGTCTCCTCACGATTCTTCTGTGCCAATTGGCAGATGCAAAAATTCCTGTTCTGCAGAACGAGTCGGAAGAACCAACTCCCTTTTGAGTTCTCACATTGCTTTTTTGGCCCATGGGAATCTGTGGACCTCTTACTCCCCCCAACCCTGGCTTCATATACAGGGGTAGGAGGGCCTGGCAGGCCTCCTATGGTTCCTAGGGCTCCAGTTCAGCATCCCTTTCCCATGCTGACCCCAATTTCCCAACCTGACAGCTCTCTCCCTGAGCTGTCAAATCTGATTATGTACAGACATGAACTCTGTCGTTTCCAGGCTTGGGGCCTCAGGGGGGCTCCCTACTGCCCTTCACTCATTCATAAGAAAACACACATACACACACACACACTGAGAGCCTAGGATGTACAAAGTCCTATGGCAGGCCCTGGGGACAGAGGGAAGAAGACATGGAGCCACTGCCATCCAGAGGCTTATAATCCAGTGAGGGAGACAGGTACCACATAAAGAATGATGCATAGAAGTAAATCACTGTAACTATGAACACTGCAAGCACTGCATGCAGGAATGCCTAGTCTCATAAGAGCACTAAGAACTGAGCCTATAGACTCCTATGGCCTGTGAAGCCCTCCATGACCTGGCCCCTCTCCTGCCATGGCCAGCTCCATGGCCAGCTCCAGCCTGGCCTGCCCCAGCTACTCCTGACTCACTAGCTGGGTTCTCTCTCGTCTCTGGACGTATATACCCTGCCCCTTCTTCTCTAGAATTTTCCTTGGGCCAAAGCTCAGCTGGTATTCAGATCCTGGTGAGTGCCCTTCCCTGCATGCTCAGGGCCCTTCTTATGTCCTGCCCCTCTTGGGCATTTGCCCATGCACCTCCCTAGTCACCCTGGGGTCACCATCTGGTGCTGGCCTCCCCGCTGGTCTCTGAGGTTTGCACTGGAGGCAGGGGCCAGGCCTTGACAGGAGATGGCTTGATGTTGAAGGGTTAGGGAGGCTTCAGCAGATCTGTGGGTGAGCCCAGGGGTTGGAGAGTCCCTGCAGGCTCTGCCGAAAAGGTTTCTGTTCACAAACCTGCTTCTCCTGACCAAGTCTCCCACTTCTCTCTCCTGCAGTGACCCTGTGGGACCCACATCTTCTCCACAATGTGAGGGTCCAGCCCTTGTCTGTGGGCCCTTAGGAGGTTTGGCCACAGTTAAGCTGGATCCAGGGGTCTTTAGGCCCGTGGCACCTGGAGGAAGCCCCCAGCATTGGAGGGGCTGGGTGCAGAAAAATGAGCCCTGTGCCCACTGTGCCCTCTACTTAGCCTGATCTTAGTCCTGAGCGGGCCAGAGAGCTGCCTGGGCACACCCCAGCCCACCAAGCAGGCTGGAGTTTCTTGCTTCCTCTGAGGGGCTTCTAACAGACAGGAGGTGAATGACAGATGGAGAGAAGACCCTGCTATCTGTTACACTGATTTTTGTGTCAAATTGAACAGGGCTGTCCTATTTTTTGGTTTTGGAAAATAGATATATTGAAACTTAACTGAACACTGTCTACAAGTATGTATCCTACTTAAGCATTTTCCTACAAATACCATTTTTAGCGTTGAAACAAAAGTCCAGGCTCTGGAGCTGGACTCTGATGTGAGTTTCAATTACTCTGATTATTAGCTGTGTGACTCTGGACAGGTTCTTACTTAATTTCTTTGTATCTCTGTTTCCTCCTCTGTGAAAATGGGGATAATAACCTATATAGGCCTATTTCCAGTTTAAAGGAGATAAATCAAAGAAAATACACAGTAACAGGATTTGGACACAGTAACCATGCAATAAGAATTACTGCTATTGGCCGGGCGCGGTGGCTCAAGCCTGTAATCCCAGCACTTTGGGAGGCCGAGACGGGTGGATCACGAGTTCAGGAGATCGAGACCATCCTGGCTAACACGGTGAAACCCCGTCTCTACTAAAAATACAAAAACTAGCCGGGCGAGGTGGCGGGCGCCTGTAGTCCCAGCTACTCGGGAGGCTGAGGCAGGAGAATGGCGTAAACCCGGGAGGCGGAGCTTGCAGTGAGCTGAGATCTGGCCACTGCACTCCAGTCCGGGCAACAGAGCGAGACTCCGCCTCAAAAAAAAAAAAAAAAAAAAAAAAAAATTACTGCTATTAATAATTTTATTATATATTATATAATTATATATTTATGTGTAATATATATTATTCTGTTATATATAATAGATTATATAACAACAGAGTATTATATTATTAACTCATTAATATTATATATATTATTATATAATACTCCATAATTTTACTTAAGTTACTTACAGGTTTTTTTTCCTGTTATAAATAGTGCTGTGATGAATACCTTTGTGTTTCAGGTAATGAAATTCTATGTTCCCAAGCTGGGGAGCAGATTTAGACGTCAAAGGTCAAACTCTGTGTGGCACATACCTGGCACCAAATCTTCTCTTATCCCCATTTCCTAACTTCCTTCCTTGCTGCCACTGTTTTGCCAAAACTCCATGTTTCTTCCTCGTTTGTCCTTTTCCATCTGCATCTCCTGCCATCTGCGATACTCACTCTCCTCTACCTTCCTGGCGATGCGTGCTATGCCCATTCCTTGCACCATCATGCTATCATTATGTAGATGGTATTATTTTGGTGGTGTTTCCCCTAAGAAAGCTCCCTGTTGCCTGGCACATTAAACTCAAACTTCTCTCCAAAATTCAGTTCCACTCACGAGTAATGTGGGACAGGCTGGCCTACAGGTCTCTTCCTACCAGGCCTGTGAGCTCAGAGGACAAGCACTCAGTTGTACATGTCTTTGGGTTCCTTTAGAGTTTAGAACAGAGCTGGACACTTGGTAAAGGTCCAATTAATAACCGAGAAACAGAACTGAAACTATGGTTCCTGCCCAGAGAAAGCTCTTCTCTGAATTCTGACCAATGCACTACCCGGGAAAAATTCCTTAATGCCAAGGCCGTCCTGTGCCATTTTATCCACCAGGTTTCCAGAGTATCCCAAACCACAGGGTGAGTTGGGGGAGGGGAATGCTAATGAAAACCAAACTCAAATTTTCCTAAGTACTAAATCTGGATCAAATTTAGAGGTGAGAGGTTAAAACTCGGGGTGGGGGGGGGGCGGGGAATCGCTATCCTTTCTTTAGAAATAAACGTTTAGAATGGGAGGTAACATTACTTTTGTTCGGCATATTTTTAAAGCATGATTCAGAAAATAATGAGAACTGTTTGCACTTACCAAGGATAGAAACTTGTGCAAATGTATTTTCGGTACACAGCAATGCCCGCAGAAGCAATTCCAATCATTAGGTCTAAATTGTGCAGATCCTGTAAAAAGGAAGATCTCAGATCCACAGAGTGTTACAGTCATGCTTCTGCCCTCTGGTGACTTTAAAGCACCCACGCTGTTATAAATAGTAATATGTTTAGGCTCCAAACGGGAAAATGCTCTGAAAACAGGCAAAAAGCCCCACTTAACAGATACTTAAGATCCAAGTACTAAGTACCAAATTCTTCTAAAATGAACACAGCCTGTCAAGCAACATGTGGGTGCCACTGGTCTAGAAAGTTACCAAATAAGCCCACTCATTCCATGGAATCATTTAAATGAACACTCAAGCTTTAAATTTTCAACAATCAGCACTAAATCAGAAAGGCCTCACCCCTTTGCAAAGCTTTTTACAAATCTCAATTTCCATTACTGTAAAGGCTTTAGCTGTTACGAAATGATGATGAAAATGTATAAGTTTAGAACTGCTGATTCTAAATCTACTTAAGAAATAAATGCTGGCTCCGTGAGGTGGCTCACGCCTATAATCCCAGTACTTTATGAGGCCAAGGAGGGTGGATCCCTTGAGCCCAGGAGTTTGAGGCCAACCTGGGCAACACAGCAAAACCCTGTCTCTACAAAACAACACAAAAAATTAGCTGGGTGTGGTAGCACATGCCTGTAGTCCCAGCTACTCAGGAGGCTGAGGTGGGAGGACTGCTTGAGCCTGCAAAGCTGAGGCTGCAGTGAGCCATGATTGTGCCACCATGCTCCAGCCTAGGCAGCAGAGGGAGACCCTGTTTAAGAAAAAAAAAAAAAAAGTTGCTTCTAAATCCAATGTATCCAACATTTATACAAGCCTAAGTGCTGGGCATTGCTGTGGACAGTGAGGATACAGAAGACACAGCCACTACAAGCTGTTTTAAATCTGTTTGAGGACAAGGTGATCACAAATAAAATTTAAAAACAAAATAGTTCCTCTTCTTGAGTCATTTACTTTCTTGTTTTCCCAATCAGATATTTGGTTTTTGTTTGTTTGGCTTTTCTCTGAGAGACAGTGTCTCGCTTTGACGCCCAGGCTGGAGTGCAGTGGTGCAAACATGGCTCACTGCAGCCTCAACCTCCTGGGCTCAAGTGATCCTCCAGCCTCAGCTTCCCAAGTAGCTGGGACTACAGGCATGTGCCACCACGGCCAGCTAATTTTTAATTTTTTGTGGAGATGGGGTCACACTATGCTGCCTAGGCTGGTCTTGAACTCCTGGGCTTAAGGATCCTCCTGCCTCAGCCTCCCAAAATGCTGGGATTAAAGGCATGAGCCACTGTGCCTGGCCCAGATACTAGTAATTATAAAGAAAGGGCACAGTTTGAGTCAGTTACAACTGAGCGTGAACCTTCAGTCTGGCACCTACTAGCTGTATTATTTTGGGCTCCTGAGACTCAGTTTTTCTTCTTGTACAACAAAGATGATAGAATCCACCTCGAAGGGTTTTTATCTGGCCGAAATGAGAGAAGATAAAAACCTAGAAGGGGGCTTGGCATGTGGAGCTTCTAGAAGAAAGTTCGGCATGTGGAAGGCATAAGAAACGTCCATTCCCCTTTGCCGTGGGACAGATCATTTGCGAACCGCAGTGTGAACATGGAGTTAGAGAAACTGGACAAACGAAACAGTGCTGATATGGTGGAAAGTCCAGAGAGTACTCACTTTCAGTACCCAACCGAAATCACACGCTTACAACAAAACCAAATTTGACTGATGAAGGATAGAATTGCATTTAAATGTGATACTTGAGATCACAACAGAGAGAGTATGAAGCAGGTGTGACAGAACAAATTAGCAAAGGAAATCAAAACTGAGTGAACAAGAAAATAAATGAATGGTTTGGGTGGGCCAAAGACCAGGTCTCAAATCTCCTAATCCTGTGGTCTTTCAGCATGCATTTCAACCCCTGCAGCACAGTTACTGTCCACTCAAGTCCCAGGCCCAACCCCACATTTCCCAGCTCCCCTTGCAGAGGGCAGAGCCCGGTGACTAGTTCTGGCCACTGTGCTCTGAGCAGGAGGAATGTATGTCTCTTTCGGGCTGAAGCATTTAAGAGCTGGTATGTAACCCTGCAGCTTCCTGTTCCCTTGTGACAAACATGGAGGCCACATGGGAAGACAGCCATGACATGGAAGCAGCCTCGACTGCTGAGTTATTGCAATGGATGGGGTCGGGGGCTGCCCTGGAAGACTCCTGGACTCAATGCAAGCTTTGAATTACTGAAAGATAAACCTTGTGATACGAAGCTATGGAGATTTAGGGGTTTTTAGTTCATGTAGAATAGCCTAGCATGACCAAACCCCCTCTGATACCTTGGGGGTCTTAGCCACACAGGTATCATCTGGCTTCACAGCCCTTGAGGGTCATTTCACTGACAGTTCTTGGGGTGGGAGAGCACAGCTCAACTCAGGCAGATATAAAGTCCTACTTCACCAACGACTGAAGTTCTCTGAAACAGTCTATCTAAGATAAAATATTATTTGCAAATGGAATAAAAATGAATGGTCAAGTCCCAAAGCTGATATTTTGTAAGATCATTTTCCTTCCTTATTTCCTATATCACAACTTGACTTGCCTACCTCACAGGACTATAAAGGGACCGAAGTGAAACAAAAATAAAGTGTTTCTATAAATTATGAAAATACATAGATTTAAAATTTGATCATTTACTCAATCTCTATGAGCCTGTTTTCTCATCTATAAAATGGGGATAACTAGAATGTCAATTTCACAAGGCTTCTATGATCCCGTATGAGAGACCTTATGGTCTCATATGAAAGCATCTAGATAAAGGTTAGTATTTAGTAGGTGCTCAATTAATATTTGCTTCCTTTTGGATATGATATGGGCCAATCAGGTAGAAAACGTATGTCACTGCTGAAAGGTCAGATGCTAATTAGACAGTGAGGGGTCATGTGCTGAAGCTACAACTTGTGTGCTGTGTGACCTTGGTTAAGTCCCTGAGTATCAGTTTCTCCATCTGTAAAATGGGGTTAATGATAATACACGGAACTCATGGTATTACTGCAGGAAATAATCCACTGGTGCATAGAAATTGCTTGGCAGATGACAAATGTTAGTAAATCCTGTTAAAATGGCCACAACTAATTTCAAATATTTATTGATTTTCACAATCAAACCACCATAGTCTTTTTAAAAAAAACTATCATATTTGAGTACCTAGCTCCAATTTGGGCAGCACTTGAGATTAAGTAGAAATCTTGGCCCCTTAAACTGTCACTTGAAAAATGAATTCATACCTATTTTTTGCCTTTTAAAACCGTAATATAAAATGGTCTTACAAAATTACCAGTTTCTAAGCCCCTAACCTCTCAAAAGGAAAGTCTTCAAGTACAAAAGCAAACATTAAAAAAAAGCAATTGGACAAATGACCAACAAAAAATTCAGTATTACTTAATAAACCTTCCAAATATCTTTTTAAAAGTCCTGTTACAATGAAAAAGAAATGGTTTCATCAAAGAAGTTTTCAAACTCTCAGAGATTAAAATAAAAACATAATGTTTGATCCAAGACATAACAAGAATACATACCCTACCACTGTGCAGTTCTACTCCATAGAAGTCGAGGGTCCGTGCTATGTTGATATAGCAGGATTCTGCTTCTGATTGTTTTAGCCCACTACAGAAGAAAAGACAAAAAGCAGAGTTCATCCAATAAATAGAGGGCATTATCTCCAATTTAAAAAAAATCTAGAACATTTGATCATTTGATACCATTTCTGTAAGGTTATTTAAATGCCTTACGTTATCAATCTTAAGCAATCTAATACTAAATTCTACTAAAGCAAGTTTTTCTTCTTATCCATTGAATTTGACTCCCTCTAACCCTCTCGTTTTTAAATTAAATAATACTTCCTTTAGTGGGCTCTCAATATTCAGACGTAGAAGACTGTTACCTTTCAGAATCCCTGCCCTAATTATTCCAAGTTGCTAATTCGTAGGGAATCTTTAGGTCTCTCTGCCTTTATCTCTTCTTTTGGCAGTCGCCTCAAACTTTCAAACGCCACTGGCCCCGTACTATTTTAGGACATTGACTTCTGCCCTGGGAGTAATTCTGGGAGAGAGGTTTGGCAGTGCTTTCTTAAAAGGACGCTTGGTTGCCTGGCCTTTGTTTTTATGGCTTTCCCAAGAAGAAAGCAGCCCCTTGAGAGCTGGCCTTCTTGGTCAGGGTGGCCTTTATTTGACCCGGACTGAACAGCTGCTGCTGTAGCTTTAAGTGAAATGAGGAAGGGGAAGAGCAGCCAGAATTGGGCATATGTGTTGGAGCTAAGGCTCGCAACAAATATGCAGGGGCAACTGCAGAAGACTCATGCTCCTCACTTGGACATAGAGCACTTTTCACGAACTGAACACAGGAGACTGGTCAGCGCTGCACGTCTATCTGTCTGTCTGTTTAACAAGACCTGAAGGAACAGCTTGTTTTATCAAATGTGGTAAACTGCTAAGAGATTTACCTTGGTACAGTCCATTGGTGGGGCAATCAGATTTCAAAATGGGCATTTCCTTCAGGAATTTACTGATTTCAATGACATCCTGAAAAGGATGCAGCAGCCATCACCCTAAACTCTTACTGGAATTTACACTTTACAGAAATGCTAGTTATGCCAAATATATCTGCCACCATACCAGCTCAAAGGTTCAAAAACCCCCGACATCTTGAAAGAGGATTCATGCACAAAAGAAAGAGGTTGCATCAAACACAAAGGGATATGATGTCTGAAAATACCCGACCCAAGTTCCCAAAGTAGGCCACCCCAGCCCCCCTCACCTGTGCTGCTCATGCAGAGATTCGACTTTTGTTAAAAAGTCATCATTTTGATCGGGTATAAACTGACTATCGGAAAGATAGCCTGGATGATGTACGGAAGAATTATAGTCTCCAAAATGAGCTATCAAGACAGAATAAGGGGAAAATCATAATTAGTTTTGCCTTTTTAATATGGTCTGTATTTATAAGCATCTATAGCATCACCAGAATAACATTAATTGGAAATACTCTTCCGGTAAGTTCTGCACCACACGAACTGAAGCTTCTCACTAGCTCCAGACTCCACACTTATCTGAGCCTTCACTATGGGCTAAGATACTATTACACATGATCCAACCAAATTCTCATTCTTCCCAAGGACACAGAGGGAGAAAATCAGGAGATGGTGTTTGAACCTAGGCCCTGTTCTAATCCCATACCTCTTCCATATACTGTGGTCAGCACAGCAGTTTGCACTCATGCCACTGGATAGAGAACACATAAAGAAAATGCCACAATTTGTATGCCACGCCCGGTGCAGGCTTTCTCTGCCATACTCCAAGGTTACCATGACACTGGACCAATCTGCTCTAAAAACTGGTTGTAGGCAGAAGGGAGGCCATGCAGACCTGACCACTCTCTGCATCCCGACCCATCACCTGGGATTCAGGGAGATGTGGAAGAAAGGGGACCAGGGTATGTTCAGAGGCCACAGGGACAAGGGGTGGGAGTGAGTGGGGACGAATGGTCAGGGCTCAGGCAACAGCAAAGTTCCTAGGGAGAAAGACACATTCTAAGGGGAGTCAGAAGATATGAAGAGAGATTCTGGGGCTATCAGGGGAATCACATTAGGGACCTGCAGGTGCAGGGGGAAAAGGAAGAGTGACTTCAAGACTAGCCCCTTGGCCAAATGGTACTGCTCGCTTGAGACCCTTGACTGTTGTCTGCCAACGTGAAATGAATTGTTGATGCCTATGATGTGATGGGCATTCTTGAGAGTTGTGCAGTGTTCAACCTGTACAAGTGTCCATGGCTACCCCAAGGACTCAAACCATTTGGGTGTCTAGAACATTGAGGAAACTGGAAAAAAGGCTGGCACCAGGTGAAGAGCCAAGGACCAGGCTTATGGGACCTGAGGACATCCATTTCCTTTCTCCACAAAGTTTTCCCATTTGTCTAAAAACAGAAGAAGATAATCTCTAGCTCTAATGGGGCAACTGATCTCGTATTCCATTTTCTTGACAAACAAACAAAAAAAAGCTTCTACTTCATCTTAAAAAAAAAAAAAAAAAAACTAGCCCTGATCGTTCCAAATATTTTAATGAATTCCTTCCTGCAGCTGGCCGCAATGCCAGGAGGCTCCTGAGGATTCTCAATTCAACACCAAAGATTTCCAAATCAAATAACTCCTCTACCTGCAGTCAGGGGTTTGAGACCAGCCTAGCAAACATGGTGAAACCCCGTCTCTAATATGAATACAAAAATTAGCCAGGCATGGTGGCGCATGCCTGTAATCCCAGCTACTTGGGAGGCTGAGGCATGAGAATCGCTTGAACCCGGAAGGCGGAGGTTGCAGTGAACCGAGACTGCGCCACTGTATTCCAGCCTGGGTGACAGAGCCAGACTCTGTTTCAAAAAAGAAAAAAAAAAAAAGGGCAGATGCAAAGGTTATGTCTCACTCAGCATTGCTCACCTAACTGCCCTCATCCCACAGGGCTGCTCTTTGAGATTCACACCATAATGAAGGGATCTGTTTCCTTCCTACACTGTGCCTCAAATGCTGGGAGTGGGTCAGACTCACCTTTAGGGCCCAGCACCAGGCATGGCACACAGTAGGTGCTCAGAAATTTGGGTGCTCAGAACTGATCTGTACAGAGGCTGATGCAAAGTTCAATTCTGGAAGGGGAAAAGGGCAGAGAGCCAAGTGACCAATGCATGCAGACTTGGTCAAGGTTAGACCAGAGGCTGTTAAGGTCAGTCAAATGTGGCCAAGTTGTGGAAAGAAACATCAAGGCTATGTGGCTGGTAAGTTTGTGCTGGGTTAAGCGTACATAATGTGTTCACATGAAATCATTTAAATGCCGTGACACAGCATGCCCAGTGAGGAAAAGTGCTAGAAAGCATTAGAATCACTTCCTTCAAAGTCCTCATGTTAAGAGTGAAGAAATTGAGGTCTGGAAAGGAAAAGAGACCTTTAGGACAGGGTCAAGATCAGAACCCAGGTGATCTGAACCCCAGTTAGAGATCCTACCACCCCACCAGCCTGCCTGCCAGGCCTGTGAGCCGCTGCTGGTCATTTGATGACAGCAGTCATGTCCCCAAAGGCCAACCAAATGCTGTAAATGACTTTCCTGAGTCTCAAGGTGGAGTCCTATGAACCTTTACTCCGTTGGTTTCATTGGCTGATGGAGAGCCTCCTGGATCCCAATAAGGTTATCCATCATACCAGTTAACAGTCCCATCCCTGGTATCATTCTGCAAACATGAACAGCAAGGTTCTCTCTTTAGGCAAGTTGCTGACAAATGTTCTAAACTTCGAACACAACCAATGAGCCTCCCTGTGGGGTGGTTTTCCCTTTAAATCCTAAAAGGCTACTCTGTGCAAAGCTCTATGCTAACCACTAGGGGGAAACAAAGTTAAACAGTGATAAACAAACATTTGCAAAACACAGGGCGGTTTCACATCGATTTCAATGACATCATCCCACTTGATACTCATGATAACCCTGTCATATAGGCAATGCTTTTTATCCTCACTGAACAGATAAGGAAACAGACCCAAAGGGGCCTGCCACAGTTGCTCAGCTGCTAATTTGGAGGCTAGACTCTGACCACCGTCCCTACTCTTACCTACTTACTATACTATATGCTCCAAACTCCTAAGTAATCCATTTTCCTATCTGTAAGAAAGCAACACATACAAAAGTTAATTATAGCAAACAAAAAAGGAAGTGCTTATGTGGGAAATACCTTGTCTTTTTAAGTTCCATGCTTTCTTCTGGTTGACAGTATTTTATGTTTTGCAGCACAGAGAGGGTATATCCCAGGTTCCAACGTACAGCATTTCAAGCTGCCTGGCTGTTGTACTGGGAAAGTCTTTTACCTGCTATTCATCCAACTCCAACCTGATCTTAGAGATGGTTCTCAGGGGTCATTCCTAGGATGTTCCCCCCCATCCCCAAGCAGGATGAAGTGCATCCCTGGTGGCCATCTCCACCACTAGTACCATCCACATCTGCCTCCCTACAGGCTGTAGACTCCTTGGGGAGAGCAGTGTGTTTTATCCATCGGTGCACCCGGAGGCTGGTGCAGACCTCTATGTGGCAGAGGTGCAGGGAACATTCTGGAATAAACATATATTTCCAAAAAATGTACTTTATTCTTTGAGCCTCATAAAGCCTTGACAGGCCATTAACAATTTTTCACCATTGTGTATTTTTGGGTACTTTACCTGCAGATCACTGTTTTTTTTGTTGTTGTTGTTTTTTTTTTAAGAGATGGGGTTGCTCTGTTGCTCAGGCTGACGTGCAGTGGCACGATCGTGGCTCACTGCAGCCTCAAATTCCTGGGCTCAAGACATCCTCCCACCTCAGTATCTTGAGTAGCTGGGATTACAGGTGCAAACCACTGTGCTGGACTTTATATTAGATGCCTCTCTTGGAAGAATTTAGCAGAAGATATCATAAAATATAGGCATACCTTTTGATCCAGTAATTTCATATACAATAATTAATTTTTTTTGAGACAGAGTCTCGCTCTGTTGCCCAGGCTGGAGTGTAGTGGTGCAATTATGGCTCACTGCAGCCTCGACCTCCAGGGCTCAAATAATCCTCTCACCTCTGCCTCCCTAGTAGCTTGAACTACAGGGGTGTACCACCACACCTGGCTAATTTTTGTATATTTTGTAGAGACAGGGTATCACCATGTTGTCCAAGCTGGTCTCAAATTCCTGGGCTCAAGCAATCCACCTGCCTCAGCCTCCCAAAGTGCTGAGATTACAGGCGTGAACCACCATGCCTGGTGCAAGTATTAATCTTAAAGAAATGTATGCTCTGCAATATATATATATATTTATTGAGGGTGGAGGGATAAAAGCTTATACTTAAAACTGCTTGCCTGATAAGCCATGATTCTATTAGCTTGATAGTACTGTTAATATTTCTACTGAAGCCAGTTTGTACTTTTTAGGTGCCTACAACTTTGTTAGCCCCCATTCTATCAGTTCTTTGCAGAAGGGAATCTGACTACTAAAGTCTGGCACAGAATTATTTGGTTCTTAAATTTTACTCTAAATAGAATTTATTGTTTACAATAAGCAATTCCCTGACAGCTTTCTTCTGGGCAGATAATGAAAATACAGTAAGAGCTAACACTTGCCACGTGCCATGCACTATTCTAATAGTTTTACATACAGTAACTCATTTCCTCTTCCCTACAACCATTGAAGGAGACACTTATTATCCTCATGTGTCAGGTCATGAAACTGAGGTCTGGAGAAGCTCAAAGTCAGGCAGGTACAAGTGGAAAAGGCAAGACCTACGTATATGGCTCCAGTCCAGTTCTCAGTGAATCAGCCAGGGATGGTCCAACAATAAAGAATTTTTAGTTACAGATCACCTTCACATTTCTGCTTAATTTGAACCAAGTAGCCATATTGAGAGCTGTCTTAAACCACTTGTTACCTCAGTTTCACAGGTGAGAAAACCAAGATTTGGAGAGGCAATCCCACATAACTGGTTATCAGAGACATCAGAATTTTTTTTTTTTTTTTTGAGACAGGGTCTCACTCTGTCACAAAGGCTGGAGTGCAGTGGCATGATTATGGCTCACTGCAGCCTCAACCTCTGGGGCTCAATAGATACTCCCCCCTCAGTCTCCCTAGTAGCTGGGACTACAGGCACTGCACCACCACACCCAGCTAATTTTTCTATTTTTTGTAGAGATGGGGTTTCACAGTGTTGCCCATGCTGGTCTCGACATCCTGGGATCAAGTGATCCTCCTGCCTCAGCCTTAGAAAGTATGAGGACTACAAGTGCACGCTACCATGCCCAGCTAATTCTTTAGTTTTCACAGAGACAGGGTCCTACTATAATACCCAGGCTGGTCTCAAACTCCGGGGTTTAAGGGATCCTCCTGTCTCAGCCTCCCAAAGTACTGGGATTACATGCGTGAGCCACGACACCTGGCCAGGGATGCCAGGATTTAAACTGAATGTGCCTATATTCTAGTTAGTGCTCCTGCCTCATAAACCTAAAGCTCAGTCTGTGAACACCAAACTCGCTCTGAGATATGGGGAAGCTCAGTCTCCTCAGCTGATTGGCCTGGCAGAGACAGAGTTCACAAGGTCTAGAGATCATAAGAATACAAGCTGACTGGTGACCATGCCACTTCCCATATGGATGTGACATGGCCAGGCCTGTCCCAGGCATATTGTGGGGAGAAGGGAAGGTTCAAATTCACCCAGGCCCATTCACCTGTCTTGAGTTTCCCACTAGGGGAAGAGGAGATGCAGGATCAATGGAGAGACTAACTCTGGGTCTCGTCTTACTCGTGAATAGGATCACAGGTGGTCATCTTTGATGTCCCCTGCCCTCCACTTCCTGGTTCCATGCAGATGGGTGGGTAAGCTGCAGGTCCAGCCACCTTGCTCTTCACTTCCCTCATTTCTGTTCTTTGCTGGTAGGGAAGTAGGCAGACCTAGGGCCACCTCAGCAGTCCCGGTCAGCCTTCTCTTGCTATTTTGCCTGTTCTGAGACCAGAGCAGAGTGTGTAGTTCAGCCAGTGCCTGCTCTCAGACCTGACCATCTTGCTGCCTTAACTGTCTACCACACAGTAGGTCAACAGGGTAATAGGCCAAGATGATTTGGGCTTATGGGAAGGTACAGATTTCTTAGGTCTTGAGCTGCAAATGGCTCTACCTAAGTACTATGCTGATGAACTGTATTGCTACCACAAAGCTAGCCACTATCAAGTGACATTTTGCTCTCATCTGGGTATCTCATCTGGTTCTTTTCATTATGCCTACCCAGCATCTACCCACAGGACATGGAAGGGAATATGCCCTCGATGAAGTTTTGCTGACTGAACAAGCGGATTCCCACTCCAGTTTAAACCAGCCTTGAAGAAAATTCCATTCGGACTTTCTATCCAGTATGGTAGCCACTAGCCACATGCAGTTAGTCCAAATTGAGATGTATTGTCAGTGTAAAATCCAGACTGATTTTCAAAGACTTAGTATAAAAAAAAGAATGCAAAATACCTTGCTAATAACTTTTTACATTAAGGCAAAATGCTAATATTTTGAATATATTGCATTAAATAAAACATAAAAACCTCCTGTTTCGTTTTACCCTTTTTAATGAGGGTACTAGAAAACTTAAGAGTTACATATATGACTCACATATTTCTATTGAATAGCCCTGGTATAGATCAATATACAATCCATTAGCTATATTGAAACTCTAAAAAGAAATTCATAAGATCCCAGCAGTGTTTTAGAGTAGCACCAAACAAGCAGCACGGGTGACTTCTAGCAAATTCCTTAACCTAGCTGGGTCTAGGTTTCCATGTGTATAAGAGATGACTGATACAAGTATTTGTCCCACTGGGATTTGTTCATACAAATGCCTGAGCGAAGGTTCTGGAAAATGTAATGTGCAACAGCTGTCTACTGTCTGATGGGCTCCCTTGGAGAAAACTTCACACCACAGCTCATTCACTCCTTTCCCCTTAAACACCTTCCTTAATCCAACATCCCCATGATACCGGAGAGTACCAGTCTGGGTAAAAGCAGGACTATCTGGACAGCCAGAGATATGCTGTCCAGCAGGATTCCTGAGGAAGAGGGACTTGGTCAAGCAGGAGGAACCAGTGACTTTTTCCATACACTGATCAGAACCATCTCCATCTGTGAAATGCTCCCTTTGTGACTTACATTGTACGGCATAGGACGCTAGAACCACTGCTGAGTTAAGAGGGCAGGTTAACCTGTCAGAAGAAAAACGTATTAGCGAAGTCACAAGAACCAATAACAGCCTGAAACATTCATAGATCATGGGTAGTAAGCAGCATATGTCTTTCTTTGCTTTGATCAACCATTACAGAAGAACATGAATTGTAACAAATGCAACTTTATGAGACAAATCAATCTCGGACAGTAAAGGTAAATGTAACACACTAAAAAATTTTTAAAATAAAACCTTTGCATGTTTAAAATAATAGCCATCGCAAATACCATGAAGCTAAAGGTCTAATGATGGCCAGCGCTTTGGCTGGTCAAGAAGGGTCAGGCTCATATCTCTAAGAGGAAAAAAAAAGTGAAAAAATTATACTCTGAGATCAATGGGCAGCCTTCAAATCTTTCTAGTAAAGACCGGAGACTCATCATAGGGCTCTCTAACTAAATTCCTGAGTTCTAATGACTCTTTGGTTCTTGATTATCCTCTTTCTAAAATAGTAACATCCTCTTAGGAGGGACAAGCAGAAAAGTATTTTGAATTTTAAAACCTGCAATTCCTTAATTAAATTAACTAATTATGATGACTTTGGATTCCTTTACCTATTTACCCTCCTGAAGATCTACAGAGTTCAGTGATCTGGCTGTCTCTCAGTCTTCGTGCCATTCACTAGTAATCATGGACTTGGGTTGGCCTTGTTCTCCTTTCCTCTTAAACTCACTGCTTTTCCAGGTGCTCTGTTTCTGCCATGACTCCACCTCTGTCTTAGGCATATTTTGAATCCTCTGATTGCTCCCTTTTCTTTTCTGCATTCAACTGCAGACTCCACAGCCTGCCCAGGAGCTCACCAGCAGACCTGGAGCAGGGGTCACTGCTGGGCAGAACAGGTTAGGAGAGGGCAGAAAGGAGGGCTTGCAGGGTGGGGAGATCTCCGTTAAACAGAGGAATCTTGAACAGCAACACTGGGAGCCCGCAGGACTTTAAAAACATTCTTCCCAGCAACCCAGTGGGAAGTGGAGAACACAGTTTCTATGGCAGCCCGTGAAGTACCCAAGATGGGAATCACTCCACCTTTCTGATAATGTGGCCCTCCAGGGGTTCCACTTCCTGTCCACTGTGCTATGTGCTGGTTCTGCAGCTGCATACAAAGACGACTTTCCCTATCTGAGGGGCCCCCATCGTTCCTCAAGTGACGCTGTGTTCCTGCTGGGACTTGCAAATAATCTCCCCAAGGTTACAGATGCGGTCCAGGGATCTCACCATCTGTTTGTTCATCTGGAGATCTAGAGAGCCCGTGGGAAAGACAGGCAGAAACAGGATGAGTATCGGCTCTTTGCTCTCCTAACAAGATGGGGTTCGATTAAATCTAAGCCAGTGTCCTTGCTGGAGAAAGAGCAGGTAAATAGGATTTGGGGAACAACTTAGAAAAGAGGCAGAGGAGGTTCCCTCTAGACGGAAGAAGCAATCCTATGAAGAAGTCAGAAAGAAAAACATTTCCAAAGAATGGTGTTCCAAATTCATACTAGGGAACACCAGAAGCTTCTGTTCTGCTCTCAACTCGGCTGCGTGTTCCTAAACACATCCCTTTCCTTCACTCTGGGCTTCGGGGTCTCCACCTGCTGAGTGAAGGGCTTGGACGAGATCAACCATCTTGGAAAGAAGGAGATGACACCTTGAGTGCCAGCTACCATGGACAGCTCAAACAAGTCGGGACAACTTGACACTTAGGAAAAGTGCTCAGTATGTTCCACTGGGCCTGTCAAGAGACCCACAGTTACAAATAGCCTGATCCACATCGGACAAGTGTTCGGTAGCAGAGACCCTCTCCTCAGAGAGGTGGTAAGGACCTGACAAGGGCCAGAGATCTAAGCCAGGATGTGAGGCTCAACAGATTTGCCCTGACTCACATGGAGATAACAAGGGGCATTTTGTTTGGAGAAGAAAAACTGAAGACAACCCATTTCCAGTATTTGGAGAGTTAGACTAAAAGCTCCTGAGGGGGCAAAGCCCTGGCCTTATTTGGCCAGCACAGTTCAGTGCCTGTCTCATAAAAGGGGACTGCAAACTTTCTGTGGAAAAGACTGTGTGTGCAGAAGAGAAGGATAGAATGGGTTTCCACAGCTGCTAAGGACAGCCTGGACCCAGGAGAGGGGTTGGTAATTTCAACCTTGAGTTACCCTAAAATGTAAAAATGCTGCCTCATGAAAGGGTGAGCTCCCACTCACTGCGGGTGATCAAGCAGAAGGCCGAAGACCTGCAGATTGTGCTGGGGAAGTGAATCATTCCTACCTTGAACGGGAGGATGAGCTAAGTGATGAGAATTCTATAATTCTATGAGTGCTCAACAGTCAACAGGCTCTGGAAATCCTTTCCTCAAGGTGTCTCTTGTTTCTATTTTTTTTTTTTTTTTTTTTTTTTTTTGAGACGGAGTCTCGCTCTGTCACCCAAGCTGGAGTGCACTGGCCAGATCTCAGCTCACTGCAAGCTCCGCCTCCCGGGTTCACGCCATTCTCCTGCCTCAGCCTCCCGAGTAGCTGGGACTACAGGCGCCCGCCACCTCGCCCGGCTAGTTTTTTGTATTTTTTAGTAGAGACGGGGTTTCACCGTGTTAGCCAGGATGGTCTCGATCTCCTGACCTTGTGATCCGCCCGCCTCGGCCTCCCAAAGTGCTGGGATTACAGGCTTGAGCCACCGCGCCCGGCTCAAGGTGTCTCTTGTTTCTATCTTTCCACTTCCTCTCCCCACAAACTTCACTGCCATGCCCCCAGGTCTCTGGCCTGGATGCTAAAGCAGCTTCCTTGAAGGCTGTCCATTCCCTTCCATCCAGACTGAACCACCCCTGGCCTCTTCCAGTCTTCCCTTGTGCACGCTGATACTATCTTTGTGGATATGGCCACATCCTTCCTGCTTAAAAACCTTCAACAGTTCTCTTCTGCCTGCTAGATGTAAGATGCCCGCCTACATAGGACACGAACAGCCCTCTCTATTCTCCTGTAAGCTCTCAGCATGTGGTTTCCAAGTGGGACTGTCGGGGGTGGGGTGTCTTCTCACTGCCCAGGGAAATCCACCTCCTCACTTCTCTACCCAACCCAATTCTGGCTCATCCCAGCAATCTACAAAGACTTTTCTAGCTCACACCAGCAGGGGCTCCTGAAATCTTATGACAACTGTGGTCTCCACTGCCCATATTGGTTCTAATTGCTTCATGGGATATGGTGTCATTTCCCCAATGAGACTCCAACTCCCTCACAGTACAGCACACTGGTAGCCTCTGAAGACCCTCCTCCCCAGGGCTAAACTCACAGGGGTTGGGGGCGTGGTAAAGAGATTGGGAATAAGCTGTGCTCTTCCCACCAGTTTACCTGCTGCAGTTTCTTCCCTAAGTCAAGAAAAGGAGGTAGCTCAGGGACCACTGGCTTGGAATTTCCTCTCCCTTCTAGTCACTGAGATGGTCTTGGTAACACAAGAAGCACTGAATGATAGGCAGATGAGCAAAAAGCCTCCCAGAGAGAAAATGAGTCATCCGTGGGTACTAAGGGGCTCAGAAGTAGACCTAAATTAGGCCCGATCTGCCTTCCTGAATGAAACCCATTGTACATTCTGGATCTCCTCCTCCCTTTAAAATTTCTCAGGTCTTTACCAGAAAGATAGCTGCATCCTTTGTAATAAAACCGAAATAACATGAAACAAAGTTATCAATCCTTAGCCTCTCTCAGCCAAGTCTGAGGTATAATAAAAACAGATGTCCAAAGCCTAATGCTGTACAGGATGCTTTCCACATCCACTCTGTTTAGATTTGGTATTGTTACCAGAAATAAACACTCATTAGATTAAAACCAGGAATTTTGCTAGCCTAACAGGAAAAGAAAAATGTAAAATTCTCATTACCTTCCTTCACAAATATCCATCTTCAGTTGTAAGAAATACAAGTGCCTATGAAACAATTGTTTTCATTAATTCATACTCAAACTGAAATAAGCAAAAAAAAAAAAAAAAAAAAAAAGAAAGTTTGATGAGTCAAAGACAAGAGCTGTACATGTGAAAGATACATAAAAATATGGTTTTGGTCCAAGGTATCAGGTGCTACCTTAGGCTCTGTAAAGCTGCCCTGTCATTACTGATGGCTCATGTTGATACCCTATGTCTTGATTGGTGGGGGCAATTTTCTGCCAGCACAGGCTGTCCTATGAAGAGCTGAGCAGGGATGAATGGGGTGGAAAGAGCCCACCAAAGATGGGCTGGTACTGTGGGTTCCGCTGTCAGTAAGCATCCCTGCCCTCGATGACCAGAAACCACAGGTGCTGTGCACAGGCAGCGCCCACACACCGGTAGGGCCACTGTTCTGAACACCGTGCCGGGATCCATCCACCCAAGCTCCATCTGCATGAAGTTGCTAAAAGGAGGGGAGTCTGGGAAGATACTTCCTTGGCTGGGGTACAGACCCCCAGCTGAGCATTCTCCTGTGTCCCAGGAACTGTGGGTGCATCAGCAAAAGCATAAACATCAGTCAACTAGAAGTTTCCAGGACCTCCAAGCTGAATTCTGCACTCATCTCTGGGCAACCAGCAAATGTAACTTCCAAACTCCAGACCTGTTTTGTGCGTAAGTCGTGGCAGGCCCCTTGGCCTGTGACTTTGCTCCTCTGCCTGGGGAGTGGGGAAAGGAGGCCGTCGGCAGCATTGCGCAGGTCAGGAAGCACCCTGGGGAGACTTCTACTTAGGGATGCGGCATACATGTGACACTTGGCCACTAGCTCCCATGCTTTTTTAAACCCTGATTCAAACGGGATAGACATTCCAGTGTCTGGCCAAGATGACAAAAGGGAAATCTCTTGAAATCTAATATAGACAGGGCAGAAGTGCACAGGGGCAGGAGAGAAATAATTTTGACAATTTAAACAAATCAATTTCATTATTCCTTCAAATTTATAAAGGTCAGGGAACTGGCTTGAGATGGGAATGCTTCAAACAGTATTACAGCCTTCTCTGTGCACAGTTCTGGGCTGTGTACATGGTACTACTTTGTAACTTTCCCTCTTATCTCAGCCTCATAACTCTGTAAGGTAGGTACCACTATCTCCATTTTTACAGATGACAAAATCGAAGCTCAGATAGGATATGTGAGGTCAGTGTGTCTTATTTTAACCTGGATGATCATGTTATTTAAAAAACTCACTATGCTACAAATTTCTTATATGTTTAATGGCTAAAAAGCTTAGGATCCATGTTATAACTCTGATATTATTACTCTGATTATAATTAACTACCCACAATGTATTGACCACCTGGCCTTGAGAGACAGTATAACATACATTTGCTGATTCACACCTATTTGATATTGGAATCTCCATCTTTTCCACCTAGGAGAACATCATCAGTTCTTTCTCGTTTGTTTCTATGTCTATCCAAGCTGACATTCAACCAGAATTAAGTGTTCTCCTACAATGCTACTGAGAGAAAAAAGAGAGAGTTATAGATAAACTAATGGTGAATCTGGGCTTTCACTGACAAGCTCAGCTAATCAGTATGTCTTCCTAGGGATATAAATGAGAAGATAAACGTGGAGATCACCACTCACCAAATGCTGCCTCGTCATATATTGAGCAAAGTTTCTGAGTCAACCCCGTGGCATCATACACAAAGAAACCAGAATAGCGGAACCCGACCCAAGTTTGGGAGACTTCCTAGGAATCTTGAAGGGGCCTAGTTTTGAGATTGCCAGAATATAAAATTTTGCAAAGAATGATCTAAATTTATCAGAAATAGCAGCTGTGGAGGCTCACAATGAAGAAGATATTTATTTAACAATTAGAATACAGGATAGTTCTTTAGAAGAGATGCTTGAAGCCGGGCGACGAGGCGGGCGCCTGTAGTCCCAGCTACTCGGGAGGCTGAGGCAGGAGAATGGCATAAACCCGGGAGGCGGAGCTTGCAGTGAGCTGAGATCCGGCCACTGCACTCCAGCCTGGGTGGCAGAGCAAGACTCCATCTCAAAAAAAAAAAAAAAAAAAGAAGAGATGCTTGGGATGTCTAACTTCAGAAATGTGATGACTTCTCTTGTGGGTACCCTACCTGTGACCTCAACTTCAGAAAAATGACCTCTCTGCCTAGATCCTTAACAAAGATCCTTAACAAAAAAAAAAAAAAAAAAAAAAAAAACGAACAGATACCACCTCTATACACCTTCTTTGACTCTTGAGAGCTAAAATTTCCTTCAGAGGGAATTTTCTTCAACAGGAACTACAAAGCTGGGGTAAGATACTATGTGCCAGGAATATAGGTAAAATCTTTTAAGTTTTTTTTTTTTTTTTAAGCATATGAATTAATGGTAGAAGCCTGGTCGAAGATAAGACAATCTGGCAGCTGGGCGTGGTGGTGTATGCCTATAATCCTAGCTACTCAGGAGGCTGAGGGAGGATCCTTTGAGCCCAGGAGTTTGAGGCCAGTCTGGGCAACATAGTAAGACCCTATTTCAAAAAAATATATATATATATATCTGGCAGTCCTGGTGGCCCACCAGCTCTGTAAGAGTTATGGGGGTGGCTCCCACCATGGCTCCTGTTGCATTAAGAGAAATCTGGTGCCGAAATCCCAGGTCATAGTTACATTCTACTCCACAATGGGATACCACCCTTCTTAAGATGGAAGGTGGGGATGGGGGGTGCCAGTTATGAACCAGTGAATTTTAGAAGAGACACACACACACTGTTTATTCCTCACTCTGCGCTAAAATCTGCCTCCCTGTAGCCTCCACCCACTGGCCACAATTCTATGACCCTGCACATCTAGTTCCCCTTCTCCCATAACTACTCTTTGGAGACCTGAAGGCAGCCTTCATTTGTGCCCAAGGCTTCTCTCCATCATGAATGCCCTACATTTCCACAGATGTCCCTCAAAAGACAGGAAGGCTCAGCAGGAAGATTTTGTCAGCTTCCAGAGAAGTGGGCTTCTGTTCCACAGGGTATGGAAGTGGATGGCCAATGGCCGGGATGGGCCCTGTAGACAAACTCCTGGGCTGCGCTGGCCATAGGAATCCTCTCCCTCAAGTTCGGCCACTGGAGGGCTCTAATGTGCCCAGTGGATGCCACAAACCTGGGGTTCTAGTGTTATGAGGAGGCAGGAGACAGGTGGCAATCACTAGTTTAGGCAGTGCCGTCCAGACTTGGGGTTGGAACCTCCCAGTTGGTCGTACAATCAATTTAATGGGTCACAGTTGGCATTTTTTTAAAAAAAGGAAATAAGGCCAGGCATGGTGGCTCACGCTTGTAATCCCAGCACTTTGGGAAGCCGAGGTGGGCAGATCACAAGGTCAAGAGATTGAGACCCTCCTGGCCATCACCGTGAAACACCATCTCTACTAAAAATACAAAAAATAGCTGGGCTTGGTGGCGCACGCCTGTAGTCCTAGCTACTGGGGAGGCTGAGGCAGGAGAATCGCTTGAACCTGGGAGGCAGAGGTTACAGTGAGCTGACGGCACACCACTGCACTCTAGCCTGGTGACAGAGAGAGACTCAGTCTCAAAAAAAAAAAAAAAAAGGAAATAAAACAGAATAGAAAACTTCAGAGTACTTGGTACTTACTATAGTTTTATAAAACGTTTGCTTCAGTAATTTATGTATGTATACTGTATTCTGAAACAAAATGTATTTTTACTATGGAGTTGTGATTTTTAAAAAACCCACCGGTTAGAACCACACACACGTATGCATGTACATATATAATCACATACATTAAATATATATAAAAGATACATATACATGTAAACACACATGTATTATTCATGTTGTTTTTAACACATCCCTTCAATACAGGCTTTTTTTTTTTTTTTTTTTTTTTGCAACAGGGTCTCAGTCGATCACTTAGGCTGGAGTACATGGCTCGATCATGACTCACTGCAGCCTTGAACTTCTGGGCTCAAGCGATCCTCCTAGTTAGCCTCCTGAGACACTGAGACATGCACCACCACACCTGACTACTTTTTCAAATTTTATTTTTTGTAGAGGCAGGGTCTTGCTATGTGGCCCAGGCTGGTTTCAAACTCCTGGCCTCAAGTGATCCTCCCGCCTTGGGTTCCTGAAGTGCTGGGAAGCTCACAGGTGTGAGCCACCATGCCTGACCCAGAGCGTGTTATTTAGCACTGGCCTGAGGAAACCTTGGTAGGGTCATTTCAAACACATTCTTACAGATTCCATCACCAGCTCTGTGTCTGTCAGCTTATGAAGTAACCTGCTGGGCTGAGTGTTTCTATCTCATCCCCAGTTTATCAGCATAAAGAGCTGGTATGGGGAAAACTCAGAGGACAGGACATGCTTCTGTGTGGTCACCTGATGTGTCATACCAGACACCTTGGACACTGGCTTAAAATGTAACATAATAAAAAATACAGTCAAATCCCCAATGTCTGCTATAGTAGAGGGAGGAGGTGCACAAAGAAGGCAAAATACAGTAACAGATTAATATTTGGTCTTTCAACGTATTATAAGTTAAAATGTGATGTAATTACTACTAAACAAAATAAAGAAGACAGCACTCTGTGCCTGAGTTAATGCTGCCTCCTTGATTATGTCTTTTGGCCACGATGAATGTAGAACAGGATTCAGTAAAGCATCTATTGCTTTTTTTTCTGGTGAAATAGCTTTCCTCCCTAAGAAAAATAAATGGATCAATAATAAAAGGGCTTAACATTGCCACAGGGGAGGGAAAGTTTGTTTGTGCAGTCTGTGTTAAAACAGCAACAATTTTCTTGTGCGACACTCTCCTCCTCCATTCCAAATACTCTGTCCCCCACACCCAGAAAAACTCACGTACCAGCCCAGGGTCGGGAGAGACTCCAAGCCCTGAGGGGTAAACAACTCCTATCACAGCCCTCTTTCCCTTATCTGGTTCACATATTTCCTGCACTTGCTGATTCACTGAGAAGACAAGCTGAATCCAGCCTGCTCTCCTTTCTACCTCTTGCAAACTGGGGATCTGATAGAAAATTCTTATAACAAAGCTGGCCTGGTGGCTCATGCCTATAATCCGAGCACTTTGGGAGGCTGAGGCAGGCAGATCACTTGAGGTCAGGAGTTTGAGACCAGCCTGGCCAACATGGTGAAACTCCATCTCCACTAAAAATTAAAAAAAAAAAAAAAATTAGCCAGGCATGGTAGTACCTGCCTATAATCCTGGCTTCTTGGGAGGCTGAGGTGGAAGGATCGCTTGAACCTGGGAGGCAGAGGTTGCAGTGAGCCAAGATCGCACCACTGCACTCCAGCCAGGGCAACAGAGAGAGAGACTTCGTCTCAAAACAAAAAAAAAGAAAGAAAATTCTTGTAACAAGAGATGTCTTGTTATCTTCAAGAGCCTCGATTTTAGCTCTTCAGAGACATCACGCTGTTTGACCTGTGGATGACTATTTTACAAATTTGTCTTCTACATCCTGCCTACATTGGTAGAAAATGACTTTTCGTCCTTTGAGCACAGCGTGTTCAGCAGGCAGGAGAGGCCAGGGAGGTGGAAGGAGGTGAGAGAGGTAGGAGGTGGCAGATGGGAGTATGCTGGGAATGGCACCAAATCAGGAGATAAGAGAAGCAGGCCCAAGACTGAAAACTCATTAGCTGATTAAAATGTCAGTATGTGCACCCCAGATTTTTACTTGGATCATCATTGTTGGTGCAGTTACACCCAAATGAAGTTATCTGGCCATAGTAATAAAATGAAGAGTACATTTTTAGTGGTTACTCATTTTTATACACTAAATAGAAAACTTTAAAAAAATGTTGTTACCTGGTTTGTTCTTGCTGCAGTGTGTTGGGATCAGGTATAAAAAATCTTACTCGAAAATGCAGGGTACAGGGGAAACCTCCTACAACATTTTTCAAAAACAAATTAAATTTTCCCTTTGACAAAGTCAATGTATGTAAGTTGCTTCTCTTCCATAAGTGACGCATTTTTTCACTCAACCATAGCTTTTTCCGTTATAAAAGGGCTAATTTCAAATATGGAGTACATAAGTTAGTTGATTGTTTCAGAAATCTCCACATCTTCAAAAAGCAAAATATTTATGCAACATCAGCACAGACTGAGTTATCATCTACTTCCTATCACACGTTTATCTTAGGGCTGTGTTTAAACACTGCACTCCGTTATCTGTATTTGGAATTTTAAAAATCCTTAAATCAGTATTATTATGCAAAATTTACAAAGAAATAATAGCCTGCACTTGTGTAGCCATTTATACGTTTCAAGCATTTTCATGTACATTTCCTGCATTTTGACACCACCATGACTATGAGTGGGCTAGGTTGCTACTGGTAGCCCCATTTTACAGATAAGCCAAAGACTTAAGAGAGGTGACTTGCCTTAGGTCACACAGCTGGTGACAAAACCAGAATTAGAGTACTGAGATCTTTGATTCTGCTATACCACATTTCAAACTCATTTTTAAACTACAAAATATCTCATGCTTTTAATGCAAAGTATATTAAGTTAGTATACTAGTAAATCAGACAATGAACATATTCAAATACAGCTTTATACATCAACATCCAGATTCAATTCACTTGTGTGGATAAAATTAGTCCATTTCTTCTCATAGATACAGCAACAGGAGATCAGATCGTGCTGCTAAGATCCCGAGATCTTCTTCATGTCAATTTCACCATCATCGCTCAGTAAATATCCGCCAGCCCTATCTAGGCACTGAGCACTTTCTTGTTCTCTGCGACTCAAGTCCTTCTCACTAACCTGCTAGATCTCCTCCTCTACCTTAGTTCATCCTGAACTCTACCCTCCCTGATCTTTAGTGCTTTCTTTCTGCATCTGTAGCATGTGTTCAAAGAATTCTTCATGGGGGTGTGCCCAAGTACACCTGTCCACATGTCTTAAGTACCAGTGGATGGCGCTATAACAATATGCACATCAGGGGAGAACAATGTCCTCCTGCTGCCTTGGGATGCTTGTTCACCTCCCTTTCCCCTCTTCTAAAACTTGTCATCTCTGCGCTGCAGGCCTAGTCTCTTTGCCTTTCTGGCTGTCCTCTATCGTGTGCTTACTACTATCATAGAATGTCAAACTCTCTGGGCTGTCTGCACACTTGGCTGTGGACCTTGAGGGGAGAGTCCATATTTGATCTGGACTGGATTCCCAGGGCTTAGCCCCGCACCTTGCCACAGTCTGAGCTCAGGATATGTTCACTGAAAGCATGAATGAGAGAATGAATGACAGTACCTATTCATGCCTTGTGCGGACTCATTCCTGGGGACTTGAATGGGGCAGGTATTTGTCTGTAAGTTGCCCTGAGGCTCCCTGTACTTCTGAATGAGGAGGACACAGTTCATGGGAGGGAAGAACTTTGAGAATCTGGCTCCCTGTGGGGGCAGCAGTGACATGGGAGTGAAGGCCACTGTGTCTACTCCTTACTTCCTGGGTGCTGAAGCAGGTGTGTGTGTGTGTGTGTTGGGGGGCATCCTGTGATGCATATCTGCGTGCACAAATCCACCTGCCCTTCTCCACTCCGCCATGCACTGGCCACTTTTTTTGAGTTGGGCACCTTGGGGATGCAGAGAGAAATACAACAAGGGTCCTAACCTCAAGGAACTTGCCAGTTCTGAGACAGAAGTAAAGGCAATTAACAGAGATGAGGACAAGAGCGTTCAGAGCCCCAACATGGGAGATGGTAAATCTAGTAGAATGTCGAGGGAGCCACCCACAGTTTCTAGGAGAGGAAATGAGATCTGAGCAGCCTTGAAGAAAGGCAGGATTTCGCGAGGGAAGTGGGAGGGAAAAGCATTCCCAGCAGATGGAACAGACTGAGGGGAGGCACTGGGAGCCTTGCAGATCAGCCAGGTTTGTCGGGGGCATGAATGGCATAAAGAGGAACAATGCTGGCAATGCTGGAACATCAGGCTCAGAGCAGATTAGGGCAGAGAGTGGGCTATGGTGTGGCCTGACTGGCCACCCAACTAGGAGTGAACTGCAGCATTGGGATCCACTCCTAAGAGATAAGTGGTAGTTTGGAAGACTTTTATATTGGTGACATTACCTACCCATGCCTCGGTTTTCCTTGAATGCAACTATGCTGTTGGAAAATATGAGGTGTTTGTGTTTGTCTACCTCTCTGTCTCTCTCTTCCACCCTGACTCTCACAGCGGACTAAGAAAGGTCATCCTCCTTCCTTCTCCTTCCTTGTATACAGAAATGTGGGTTCCCTTGCTCTGAGTTGCCTACTCTCACCTTTCCCCTTCTTTCCCATAGCTGGGGCAGATCCTAGAAGGCTGATCTGGAAGCATCTCTGCTGACTCACAAGTCAGACAGGGAGAAGTCAGCTCACTCATGACTCCTGGACGCCCAGAACTCCAGATACCAGATGTCACAGGAACTGATGATTGGAGGGGAGAAACAGACTGTGATACACTAACACCTAATGTTCAACTGAAATGAAAAGATCACACCAACCTTTTAACTGCTTCCTGATGGGTTTGCTTGCTTCCAGCCATCTCTGTTGGACAAGAAAACATAAAATATAAAAGCAAACCATGCAGGAGTTCAGCACATTTTTAAAAAATGGCACTTACAGGAGAGTCCACGGAGTCGTCATCATGCTGTAAACCAAAATATTCCTTTTCAGTCACACCCAGGTGGTTGTACGCCATATCCAGAAGAACCTGGCCAGTGTCTTGTTTCTAGAACAGAAGAAATTATCAAGTGGGAAAAGTCTTAAATTAATTGGTGGTAAAAACATCTTTACTGTAGGCAAAAAAGAGTTAAAATATTCAGAAATGCTATGCACACACACTTCCCACCACAAGAAAAGCTTTAATAAATTTTAAGAAGCCACACAGCACATATGGGAAGTAGGGCTAAGAAAAACGACATCAACACAATTTAAGACAATACGAGTTTAATTTAATTGTCTAAGATTTCTTCCTTCCCCCTTAGCTGCAATTCCCAAGTGATAATGTCTAAATCGGAAAACTCAGCTCTCATAATCACAGTTAACTCCCTGTGGCCTCCCATGGATTATCCACAATGAAATGCTAACCCCAGGGCAGTTTCTCTTGGCTCCTCAGGACACACCTGTGGCTCCTACTCCTGGAGAAGCCACTGAAGTATATGTCCAGGAAAGGAAAGCTCTCACCTAACAGCCTAAAGGAAGACAGCTAAAAATACTCAAATGCCATTCAAAATGCCCTCAGAGTGATTTGGCCTGTGCCACCCTGTGGGTGGGATTATCTGCCTCTCTGCTTCCCCTTCCCGTTATCTAAAGTGAGAAGCCACACGTCTCCCCAGAGCAGGACTCCACTGCCTTCCCTGCTCCATGTTTACGGGGCAGGCATGATGTGGGAATGGGTACAGGGCTATAAGAAGCTCCCTTTTCCTGCCCCAGCCGTGGAGACAGTGGCTGTAACAGAGTGTCAAAGGCCGTCGAGGACTGTGAAACAGTCGAGGCACGGTGGACACCCAAGGGGACCACACGAATGGTCATCTCGATCGGGGTCCTAGAGGAAGCAACTGCCAATCTGGGTTCGGGAGGAGGACAGGGTCAAGCACCACCCCTGCCCTCCAGCTGCACGAGCTAAAAACAGGCCTTTGGATCAGATAGCCTGGCACAAAGGCCCAGGAATGGCAAACAGCATGGAGTGCTTGGAAAATGGCAAATTCTACTTTAACAGGCAGACTTTGCAGGAATCCTTTGAACCAAACCATTTAACTAAAGGACAATATGAGTCAGAAATAGACCATGTATAGAACAGGCAAAGGTAGCTCCTTTTTTTGAGTGCCTGAGAGCAAATAATGTACTTGAAAATAGGTCACAGTGACCAGCACTGGGAGAATTAAGTAACTATCAAGCCCCTCCTGCAGAGACTTCTTTGGAGCAGGTTCAGATTATTTGGTCTGAAATGTGGGAACATGAGACACGCCCATTTCCTGGACATGCCCCCTTTCCTGCCCAAGAGCGCTTATACCTCCTGCTCCTTCTGTCCAGGGCACCGTCTATCACAAGAGAATCACAACAGGTGGGGAAAGAAGGACCCAGTCCACACATTGCACATTACCAGATACTCCTTCCACATGTCAAAGAGCTAGCTGCTCCCCTTGTTGGAATTATTCATATATGATTTTATATTACATTTAATATATATTATTAACTACAATTTACTGAACATATACAAGGAGCCAGACATTATGCCAACGGGCTTTTTATATATGGTCTCTAATCTTTGCAGCAACTTTGCAAAGTGTACTAGTCATTACCATCTCCCTTGCCAACGAGCAGAGGCACTGAGAGGCTCCATGCCTTGCCCCATCAGCTGAGGGACAGTCTGACTGCCTGACTCAGGTCTGTATGTTCCCACTACACCTCCTCCTCTGGAGTGCATAATTCACATATACAGGTATCTATTCTGCATAATTCACCTGGTTCTCAAGATAAATTGAAATACAATAAAAAACACATTTATAATAAGAAAAGGCCTCCTGGCCTGGCCCCCGCCCGCAAGAGGTCATCTTTGCTGCACTAGGTCACCACCAGGGCTCGCACCCTGGACTGAGATAAGAACGACTAATATTCAAGTCAGCTTCCCTGACACCTGCTCCTGGTCACAAGGTGGGCTGGGCTAAAGAGTCTGAATGAGACTGTGCAAGCAATTCCTACACACAGAAAGGTACAAAGTGAGGGATATTCCAAGTTGCAACCAGGGCCTCCAACTTCTCAAATTCCATGGGATTCAGCTTTGAACCAGGCTGCTGGAAGCTTGGGGTGGCAGCCACGTGATAAGAACAATGATGTTCATAACTAAGAACTTTTGGGTGCTCATTGTTTGCCAGGCTCTAAGACTTTTATTTTTATTTTTTTAGAGACAGGGTCTCGCTCCATTGCCCAGGCTGGAGTGCAGTGGTACAATCATAGCTCACTGTAACCTCAAACTCCTGGACTCAAGGGATCCTCCTGCTTTGGCCTCCCAAAGTGCTGAGATTACAGGCATTAATCACTGCACCCAGCCTGTTCTAAGGCTTGTTATGATGCTCACTCGGGGTAGGTGCTTGCCTTCTCCCCTTTTCACAGAGCTGATCACTCCTCCTTCTGCTGGGATTCTCAGACATTCGCTCTTGGCCTCCTCCCACCTCCCTCGCTGGTCCTTCTCAGTCTCCTTTAGTGCCTGCTCCTCACCTCTCCTAAGCTTAAGCACCATTTGCAGCTTCCATCGACTTGCTTCTCAGGGGATCTCCTCCAGTTTCACGCTTGAAATCCCATCTCTATCCTGGTGACATCCACATCTGTATCCCCAGCCAGGATCCTTCCCCTAACCTCCTGACTCTTCTATCCTGTACCATTCCTACACTGCTACATAGATGAATAACAGGCCTCTCCACTGCAACATGCCCACAGGAGAACTGATTACTTCTACCCTCAGACCTGCTCTTCCCACAGTCTTCCCCATCTCAATAAACTGCAACTCTTATTTTGCTGCATTGCTTAGGCCAAAAACCTGGGAGTCACCTTGAGGCCTCCTGTTCTTTTGCATTTCAAATCCCATCTATCAGCAAACCCTACTGGCTCCACCTTCAAAGTACTTCTGGGCTCGGTTTCCTCTTAGCCAGCTCCACACAGCCACTATGTCCAATGGTCATCATCTCTGCCCTGGACTGCCACACCAGTCTTTCAGCCCCTTCCCTCCTATCATCAACTGTGGACAGAGCCCCAGTGCTGTCCACCTCATGTAGGAAAAAAAGCCAGTGCCCTCAGAATGACCTACAAGGCTACATGCGATCCCCCACCCCTTACCCCTGCTCTCTCTCTGCCCTTATCTTCTGCTATCCCCCCGTCTTGCTCATTCCACTCCAGACTCTACTGTGTTCTGCAACCAAAGGAAGTGGGCTGCAGCCTCAGGGCCTTTGCACCACTGTTCCTTCTCCCTGGGATGTGCTCCCTCCAGATGACCACATGGTTCTTTCACCTCAACAGTGGGGACTTCCCTGGTTACGTCTATACAACGCTAACCTCACCCTGCCCTGGCACTCTCTCCCTCTTGTTCTACTTTATTTTTCTGCAAAGCACTTAATACAGCCTGACTCGGCGCACATTTTTTTATGGCCCATCTCCCCCACTGGGATGTTGGCTTCAAAAAGGCAGGGATTTTGCTCTGTTTTGTGCACTGTTGCCATTTTTTGCACCAGAACAAAGCTTGGCCTATAGTAAGTGTTCAATAAACATGTGCTGAATGAATACATGAGTTACATTACTAACAAACACTCATGTTCTTGTCAGGAATAGGATATATGGTTAAAGAACAGCTCCAAGACAGACAAACACACATTTTAACGAAGAAGCCAGACACATACTAAACTATTAGTGTACAGCATCTGGAAGAGACATTTGTGACCTTCATGAATTTGTGTAATCACAAAATTCTACGAAAGATTATGTTAAAAGGAAATCAGATATAAGACAAGGTTCTGCAGAACCAAAGTAGTTGCTTTTTAAGGGAAATATTTACAACCTTGCCAACAGACTCCTCAATCAGTGGTTCTCCAACTGCATGGCACATCGAGACAACTTGGGGAGAAATTACAATGCAGATTCTCAGGCCCCACCCCACAGAGAGCAAGTTTCAAAATACCCAGGCAGGACAAGGGATTGACATCTTTAACACACGTCATAGGAGCTTCTGACACACTTTAAGAAATGTTCACCAAAGCTGAGCAATCCAAAGTGGGGACTATGAACTACTAAAGACTGCTTCCATTTTAATTAAGATAAAATAAAAAATTGAAGCCAGGCCCGCTAGCTCATGCTTTACAATCCCAGCACTTCAGGAGGCTGAAGTGCGGGGGTCGCCTGAGCTCAGGAACTGGAGACCAGTCTGGACAAGTTAGTGAGACCTACAAAAAACTAAAAAATTAGATGGGTATAGTGGCGTGTGTGTGTAGTCCCAGCTGCTTTGGAGGCTGAAGTGGGAGGATCGCTTGAGCCCAGGAGGTTGACACTGCAGTGAGCCAGGATCACACCACTGCTCTCCAGCCTGGGTGACAGAGAAAGATCTTGTTTCAGGAAAAAAAAAAAAAAATTAGTTCTTCAGGTATATTTCAAATGTTCAATTGCCACATGTGGCTGGGGGGCTTCTCTGTGGGTTAGTGCAGGCACAGAATATTTCCAGAATCGCAGAATATTCTTTTGAACAGTCCTCCTGAGAGGATATTTTCCTCCAAACTGGCTTCTGAAGAAACAGGTCACAGGTATATGTTGTAGCCCCCATAATTAGACTTTGGAGACGCCTAACTAGACAACTCCTTGCTGGAGTCTTCACTTGTTACAACAACATTTCCCACCTACAAAAAAAAATGATGCCCTGACACTGGGGAATAGCTGGAGGCCTGGGTGTTTGCAGAAGTGGGTGGAAGAGTAGGGCAGAAGGCTGGGAAACATCCATCTCTACTGCCCATTTCCACTCTCTGCCAGGCGAAGGGTCCAAACTTCCATGACCTTGGTCATCCACCTGAGTCTTCTGCACTGACAGGGAGACGTCTGCAGCCAAGGCACTGGGCCACCGCCCCATCCCTGCTGAAAACGAGATACAGCACCCACTAAACTCCACACAAACTGCCTTCTCCTCCTGCTTGCATCAAGGTCCATGATCACCTGGGATTGGCTGTGGGCAAACTTATATGGGGTGTGCAGAAGACCCAGGGATCTGTTTTTGTTACTCTTTGCATTCTTGTGGCCTTTTATTGTTCCCTCAATTGTTCTCTCATCCTGTCTTCTCTTCTGATGCCTTTCCTTGCACACTGAACTTTACAGGTGGGGGCAGATCCTAGCAGCCAGTTCAGGGTTGGGACTAACTCCTTTAGGACTGGCCAGAGGATGGAAGAGATGGGCAAAGGTCACGGGCTGGGTGGTGACTGGAGTGGGAGGGCACCATAGGCAGCCACAGTCCCAGGATCTTCCTGTGGCTGGCCTGGGAGACTGGAGACCTCGTTTCTAGTGCTGGCTCTGCCACAGGCTTTAAGTGGGATGAGCCAGGACCTCCCCAAGCCCTGCCATCTGTGAGGCTGATTGTTTCACAGCCCACTCACTCACACATTTAACGAGCACCCGCTGTGTGCCCAGCCTTGTGCCAGGCACAGGGGAAACAACACCCTTTCTATTCTTTCCTGTTTTCAAGGAGCGCAGTTTCATGGGCAACATAAACCCTAATCACTATGTGAAAAAACGCAACCTGACATGGGCTCTAATGAAGCATATATAGGGCGCCATGATGCTTCCAGATGTTGGTGCTTCCGTGGAGTCCTCATCCACTTCCCAAACCAGTCTCCTTCAGAAAGTGGATGAGGACTTCCCAGAAGCACCAACGTACGAGCATCAAATAGTTCACGTCACACAGAAGCGAGGGGAAGACCCTCGGGGCAGAGGTGAAATGGGGGCAACATGTTTTTTTCTGAGACGGAGTCTTACTCTGTTGCCCAGGCTGGAGTGCAGTGGTGTGATCTCGGCTCACTGCAAGCTCCGCCTCGGGGGTTTACGCCATTCTCCTGCCTCAGCCTCCCGAGTAGCTGGGACTACAGGCGTCTGCCACCACGCCCGGCTAATTTTTTAATATTTTTAGTAGAGACAGGGTTTTACCATGTTAGCCAGGATGGTATCGATTTCCTGACCTCGTGATCCGCCCGCCTCGGCCTCCCAAAATGCTGGGATTACAGGTGTGAGCCACCGTGCCCGGCTGGGGGGCAACATTTTTAAGTATTTCCAGTGCAATCTCAACATACAAGATCTGAGATCTCAAGCTTTCATTTTAAAATATTTTTTTCTTCATTTTGTAAGCCAAGAGATGAAAACTATTTGTTAGGAGCATTAATTCAGGAAAAGTAAAAAAAAGTAGAGAACTTACAGTAACTTTAAAGGTCTGTACCACGCCATCTAAAAAGTAGATGCTGCAGATGACTTCTGATCGAGTTTTCTCTTTGGGTAATTCCGAGGTGCGTATATTATTAATTCTTCCACCCAACGCACGTAACCGGGAGGTCATAACTATCGCTGAATAATCTGTAACATAAGATACACCTGTTAGTGCTTTGATATGTGAATCGCCAGTTACTTGTGAGTGCAGATACCTGTCAGATCCCATCCTATCAATACCGTCTGAGGGACTCACAGATAATGAGAACTACATAGCAGATCATGTTTCCAATTGAGTTTTGACTTCTAAGGTGCTCTAAGCAAAATGTATTGCTAAATTATACATTCATAGAATTATGTGGCTTATTTGCATGTCTTATTACCTCCCTGGTCTGAGTCTTCTAATTTATATTTCCCAGGCTTTTAAGTTTTTATTTATGTTTCACAATTTTATATATTTGTGTTCTACCTCTAAGGTTTTACAGAACTAAACACGGTATAAATATGATTTCAAACATGAAAAGACTTATTGATAAACTGATATGCAAACTAAGGATCTCTATTCATTGAAAGACACCATTTAGGGGCAGCAAAAAGGCAACCGATAGAGTGGGAGGAGATACTCGCAATATATATGTCTGCAAAGAATACATGACGTGCTCCCGCTGACCTAGTCAGAAGAAGTAACAGAAAACCCTGTAGAAAATAGGAAGAAAACAAAAACAGGTACTCAACCACATAGCTGTCAAAGAAATGCAAATTAAACCCACAAAGCAATAGTACCACACACCCACCGGAGAACCCCTACAATTCAAGACTGGCAAAACCACAGAGGGTGTGCAGCAACCAGAACTCTCACGTGCTGCTGGTGAAAGCATAACTCAGTGCAACCACTGTACGATGGAAAACTGCTGAATAGTATCTACTAAAGCTTAACATACGCATTTATTGTGATAGAACAATTTCAGTCATGGGCACGTTCCCAGCAGAAAAATGTATATTCACTCACTAAAAGACATGAAAGCATCTTGTGGGAGCTAAACTTTGAGAACATATGGACACAAAGAAGGGAGCAATAGCTACCAGGGCCTATGTGAGGGTGAAATGTGGGAGGAGGGTGAGGATTGCAAAACTACCTATTGGGTACTATGCTTATCATGCAGTTGACAAAATAATCTGTACACCAAATCCCCAAGACACTCAATTTACCTATATAACAAACCTGCACATGTACTCAGAATCTATAAGTTAAAGAAATTTTTTTTTGTAAGTCATGACAATTCAAAGATTTGGACCAAAATATGCATCTAATAAAATAATAATTTATAACAACAACAAAAAAGAATCTTCATAATAGTCCTAAACTGGAAAAGACCCCATCTATCAAATGTAGAATGGATAAACTGTGGTACAGTCATACCATATACTACTATAAAGCAAAATAAATAAACGAACTACCATTACATGCAAAATGTGAATCAATTGCTTTAACGTTGAGCAAAAGACATGAGACACAACAGATTATCTGCTGCATGATTCCATTTATATAAAGTTTATAACAAGGCAAAACTAATCAATGCTGATAGAAGAAAGGATAACGGTTACCTTTGTGTGTAGTGAGGGGAAGGCAGAGATGGGTTTTCTGGGATGCTTTTAATATTCTATTTTGTGATATGGGTGCTAATGACACTGGTATACTCACTTTGTGAAAATTTACCAAGCTCTACATTTATGATTTGTGTACTTTTCCATACGTATGTTTTAATAACAAGTTTACTTTTTTGAAAAAGAGAGTATAATATTTATGAAGAGGGAATTAGAGGGCATTCAAAATCTGACCATGGTATCAGGAAACAGTAAGGAAACTCGTTTAACTGGTGATTTCAATGGTGGAGAGGTAGGTGAAAAGACCGGAAAGGTGTGCAACTGAGGACATGACTATATCACAGAGATCACGTAGGTGGGAGGATCTAGGCCTCTACAAAGAATACATGAAGAAGCTGAGCACAGTGGCTCATGCCTATAATCCCAGCACTTTGGGAGGCCGGAGAGGGTGGATCACCTGAGGTCAGGAGTTCGAGATCAGCCTGGCCAACATGATGAAACCCTGCCTGTACTAAAAATACAAAATTAGCCAGGCGTGGTGGCATGCACCTGTAATCCCAGCACTTTGGGAGGCCGAAGCAGACGGATCACCTGAGGTCAGGAGTTTGAGACCAGCCTGGCCAACATGGTGAAATCTCATCTCTACTAAACATACAAAATTAGCCAGGCATGGCGGCATGCACCAGTAATCCCAGCTACTCTGGAGGCTGAGGCAGGAGAATCACTTGAACCCAGGAGGCGGAGGCTGCAGTGGGCTGAGATCTCGCCATTGCACTCCCTGGGCAAAAAGAGCAAAACTCTGTCTCAAAAAAAAAAAAAAAAAAAAAAAGAATACGTGAAGCAATTCTACAAATCAAATTGGCTCAGGGAATGGTGAAGATATAAATCTGACAGTGTTGGGTGGAAGAGCAAATAAAGATGAAAGAGCAAATAAAGCCTGAGAGTAAGTTAACGCTCTTTTTATTAATTCTCCACAAATTTTCTCTGATGAACTGGGCCTCTGCATATGCTATTCCTTCTGCTTGCAAAGCTCTTCCTGCTCCTCTTCATTTGATTAACTCCAGTTCATTGTCAGTGCTCAGCACAAGCATCACTTCCTCCAGGAAGCCTTCCCTGGTCTCCCTAACCAGTCACAGATTTGTGTGACAGAGTGCACTCACTAATGCTTATCTTCATTTCACACTTATAACTGATGATGTGTATTTAATATCTGCTTCTCCTACTAGATGTCAAGCCCCACAAGGCTAGGTCTGTTTTTGCTCATTGTACCTCCAAACCTAGGTCTGATAGGCAGTTAGTAAACATTCGAACGAATAGAAGGAAGAATGAAATAGAAAATGAAGCCAAAATTTGTAGTCTATTTAACAGACTGTATAGCAGTACTGCAGTACAACAAGGATGTATAGCAGTAGAAGAGGATAGACAAACTTGACAGAGAAGGATGGGGTAGGGTCTAAGTAGAATGTAGAGGGGGAGCCTCGTACGGTAGCACGCACCTGTAGTCCCAGCTACTCTGGAGGCCAAGGTGGGAGGGCTGTTAGAGCCCCGCCTGGGCAACACAGCAAGACTATCTCTTAAAAAAAAAAAAAAAAAAAAAAAAAAAAAGCAAGCAAACAAGAAAAGAAAAGAAAGAAGAAATGCAGAGGAGTGGGGAAACTGATGTCCCATAGACCAGTGCTTCTCACACTGCAGTGTGCGTACAGAGTGCTTGGGGATCTTGTTAAAATGCAGACTCTGATTCAAGTAGGTCTTGATAGGACCCAAGAGTCTGCATCTTGTCTCCCAGGTGATGACCAAGCTGCTGTTGCCAGGGTCCATTCTGGCAGACGCAAGTCACGGGTAATTGGAAAAGTAGCACCCAATGTCAGGGTGGGGCCAGAGAAAAGATTTGGGAGTCGGTAGCAAGGAGTAGTGACTCAGGTCTCAGAAGGATGTGACCAAAGCAGATTGGAGGACCAAGAAACAAGCTTCAGAGAATGACAGGGGGCACCGGTTAGGTGCAGAAAGAGAAACTACAACGATGAAAGCTGTGCAGAAAGCACATCCAGGAAGAGAAGCACTTGGTCTCTTATCATTATATTTAAGGAGCTCCAAGCAAACCTCCCTTCCTTAGATAAGGATAGGGAGTCTCAAATACTAATAAAAAAAAACTTCCTGGGACCAGCAGTGCAAAGGAACTTATTCAGTCACTTATAAAATTCCACCCACCCCACCACCTCCGCCTTGCCCTTTCCAAGGAAAATGTCATCAGAAGCAGGGATGCATTTTCTGAGTAATACAAAAAGTTATCAAAAGACAACAAATGTGTTCCATAATGCTTTAACCACATCGACTTTTAAATGTCAATTTTATTTTTTAGTTCTTGTCTAAGAATCTCAGGTGGGTTACATTTTTTTTTTTTTTCAAAAGACACAATAGAACCATTACAAGTTGGTTTTAGTGGGAGGTGCACATCAGAATCACCTGGGGAGCTTTTAAAAACTGCCTGTCCCCGCACCCCCAGGGGTGATTCAGCATCCTCAGGTGTGGCACAGGATCACATTCCCTTTGGGAAGCCCTCAAAGTAACAGCCAGGGAGACGAGGACTAGAGGAGTGGGTTTCCAGGGAACCTCAAGCTGTGTTTTGAATAGATGGCCTTAGAATACAGGTTCTGCAGAATCTAA